>NC_029794.2:13152290-13175482 GCF_000816755.2 Arachis ipaensis | reverse complement strand
ATATATAACATACAACTCCTATTCCTCTTACAAAATTGTAATAACAAAGACGAGGGAAGAAAATAATCTAATTAATACAAGAACATATAAACCAAACACAGTATAACTCTTCTTAGTGCTTCTTGATCCGGTTCTTGAAAAGTAAAGCTGTAGGAGGGTGAGAACCTAACCACACGGTCTCACCATGGAGTTTCAAAGTTGTCATAAGAAGATATTTAACAGGAAAATTGTTTTCAAACTCAGTGATTATCATTGCCTTATGAATCTTTTTAAAAAAAAATAGGTAATCGTTCAAAACCTTTTCAAAGAAACAATGTTTAATCTTTCAGAAATCCGAAACCTTTCCTTTCTTATAAGAAAAACCCAATCAGAAACCAACCACGCAATCAAACAACACAATCATTAATTCAGCACCAAAGTTCAATCTCAAATGTAGCACGCCAGGACAAACACAGGCAAGGCAGACAAGGAAAGCAAAAGTAGACAGCAGTTACAGCAAATAGTTCAAGTAGCAGTTACGAACAGTTTACAATTAGGCAAACCAAAACAAGTTCAAACTCAAGCAAAGCATACAAATGCATATGATGCATGCCTGTCCTATGGCTGATGAGGCTCATCTTTCGGTTATCCAGCCAACCCGACAAGTCTGAATTGTACTTAGACTGTCCCCCGACGTGCATCCCCAAGAGTCTATGCATAGCTTTTTCTCAAATAATCAATATTACTCAATGGGGGTAACATTCCCGGGAATTTATATAGTGTCTGGTCACACACTTACGTCGTAAGTTCAACAGAGTATCAAGTTTTCAACCTGGTACACGTGGTGGCAAGCCACGGCACTTAATCCAGGGAACCTCGCATCTCAGATATTTCAAATTCATAAGGCATGTGAATAATTCAAAGTTCACCTCTCAACATTCTCAACATCATAATCATTCATCAATCCGAATCTCATTTCCAAGTTCATTTCAAAGCCATATTTCAAATAAAATCCTCATCATCCTCTTTTTCATTCTGTTCGTTAACAATCTCAATTCCAAAACAAAATTCTTTATTTGATAGACAAATCAATCTTAAAACGTATAATGCTTAAAAACAAATATTTTTAATTAATTACTTTAAATAAAACTTTCAATTTTATAAAATTTTGGCAGCATTTCCTCTAAAACTCGGATACTGCCACCCTTTTAGGGTCACATCCAAACATTTCTCAAACCTTTTCTCAACCTTTTCCAAATCTCAAACATTTTCCAGAATTGAACCAGTTCCAATGTCAAATCATTTTCAAATCAACCAATTCTAACAATAAAACTCTTTTTAAAATCGAATCAGCTCAAATATTAAATCATTCATAAAATCAAACCAACTCACAATCAAACCGCTCCCAAAATCAATTTATTTTCATATCTCAAATTATTTCCAAAATCGTTTCATTTATATTACTAAGTAAACTCTAAAACCAAGAAAAATCCACCTTTCTTAATAATCAAGTAAATGACATTCCAAACCGGTTTTTATCCACAACCACACACCACTCACGCAATCAAGCACCCAATAATTCAGTTCAACAAACCATCACATCCATAAAATAAATATAATCACAGAAGTAAATCTCTTTGCATCAATATCTATTTATCACAACTCTGTAATATAAAATAGATTTTAAGAAAACTCCTACCTCAGAATCAAACCCGCAGCGATTTTAATGCGATAAACCCTCTTTTCACCTTATTCTGCAGCGGCTACGACTCTCACGCAACTAGAACGGCAGTGGCTATGGTTACAACAAAATGGAAGATTCAAATTGGATAGGAATTAAAAGCAATTACAACCTGGGGAGTCAAGACCAAGTAAGGACTAGAATTAAAATCAAAACATGGAAACCATGGCAGTGATAAAACAGGACATACGAATTGACCAAACCTAAGAGAAAGATCAGACCAGTACCATTTGTACCAAGATAACAAAATCAGAGCTAGCAGCAGCTTCAGTATTTTCCTGATGGCATCAACACTATCCCCTATGATGGTTCTAGCAGCAAATAGGAAAAATAAAGTAACAATACTAATCAGAGACATTGGTTTCCTTAGTTTGAACAGGAGAAAGACAAAGGAACAAGATTGAAGCAGAGCAAGGATTAAACCTTACAGTTTCAAGAACGGAGGAATAGGAACCGAAACAACAACTCCAACGTCGGCTCAATCAACAGGACAGGGCACAACAGCAACGGTTTCAATCTAATCGATAGCAGCAGCGGTGGCGGGGCAGGATGGCAAGAGAACGGACCTCGTCCTTCTCCCCCTTGTCGCGTTTCTACTCCTCTGTCTTCCGTGCATCTCTCTTGCTTTCCACTCTCCCCTACCCTAATCAGCGTTGACTGTGTCTGTGGTGGCGAAGGCTTCGACGGCGATGCTGGCTTCCTTCGGCGACGACGGCACGAACAGTAACAGCTGCAACGGCAAGCTGTCGGTGACTGGCGCGAGGAGGCGGCGCAGCTTCTCTTCCTCTCCTTCTCTCGGATATCCTCTTTTTCTCTCTACTCGCGATACGACGGCACAGGATCGGCGACCGTGGCGAGGCGGTGACGAGCTACGCGGTCTTCCTCTCCCGTCAGTGCGCTCTCTTCTTCTCGGGTCTCTTTCTCTCTCTCGGTGACATATGTGAACTCAATGAAGAAGGGAGAAAGAAAATGAGTGGCGGCGCTGATGGAAACATAGGAGACTGTGGGTGTTTGAAATTAGGTTTAGTGTAGGTTGATTTGGGGATTTAGTGTTAGGATAATTTTTGTACTAAGGATAATTTAGTAATTGAAAACTAATTTAATCAAACAATAATCATATATAAAAATACTATTTAATTATCACTTACAAATTATTTTCAAATAAATATTCTAATTCAAGAATTAGAATTAGAGATAATCAAATCAATGTTCTTTTATTCATAAAATAAGGTTCAAATCTGAATATTCAATTTAAAACACATAAAATTTTTATTTTTTTAATTACTAAAGTTTTAAATTATAAATAAAAAATTGTTAATAGTCAAAATTGTCCCTAAAAGATACCCCAATCTCTATTTTGGTCCTCGAAAGATAAAACTAATCAAAATCGTCCCCGAAAGATACACGACTTGGTCACGTTAGTCCTTCCGTCAGTTGGATGATGACGTATCACGTTAAGTGCCACGTGGCATATGATGACGTGGTGGGTTAATGTCACGTGTCATAAGATGATTGGTTGACGTATTAGATCAGTGACACCTGGCACACCACGTGTCAGATCAGTGACACATGGCATAACACGTGCCACTTGACATGTAAAAAAGTTATTTATAATCAAAATAGTCTTTAAAAGTTCAGACGTAAGTCATTTTCATCCCTAAAATTTTAAAAATTAATTAAATTAGTCCTTATATATATATATATATATTTTCTTGATAATATTAAATTTTAAATATTTTTTGATACTACTAATTTTAAAAGAAATGTAATTGACAAACAAAAAATTAGTAATTGTATCTTTTCTTCTTAAAAATTTTTCAATAAAATTATCTGAAGGTTGTGGTAGGCTTAGAGAAGGGGCTTGAATCTATGCCTTCCTTTTGAGTTGTTGTTATTATCCTTTTAAAACAAACTTTCAATTTTAATTCTGTTTGTACTCAGTAGCAGAAATTTATATCCTACCCACCTTAAAAAAAAAATTTTCGTCCTCGAAAATTAAAATAATACATAGGATATCACATAATTTTAATACTTTTCTTTTGAATACCTTTTTTAAAAAAAACTAGTTTTGGTATATATATAAATTTTCAAATATTGGATAATCTATAAAATTTAGATATAAGAAAAGAGTCTGGTTTAAAGCAGAAGTTACAAGATAAGCCCAAAACAAAGAAGTTACATGGTGTCAGCATCATGGGTTTTATCATAGCTCACTATCACAACTGTTAACTGTACTTTATCGAGCGAAGCATCTAAGAATTCTCAACCTCATCAATCATTTCACAAACTCAGTACCAATCATAAGTTTAATATCAACCAAACTCTTTTGCGTGAACCAAAGTTTCACAACTCCCCTTGATGTCACTTACCAGAATGTATCTTACTTACAAGCTTCACCTTCCGCGTTCACTAACTGTGTTCTAAGAACTAACGTATTAATTACCATATCTAAGATCGCATGTGACATTATAACAAACCTCGAATTTACTCAGAAGGACATAAGATTTTAGAAAGGAATAACAAACGACGAGGACAGTACTCAAATGATTTAAAAGAATAGATGAAATTGCAAGTAAACAAGCATAAACAAGTAATGAAGATTACCGAAAAAGAATCAATTGACAGCTACAAGGATAACTATTGAATTCAACGAAATTCAATAGGATCAATAACAAGAAAACTAGCGTATTAGTTTAAAAAAAATTCAAACCGAGCTAAGAAAGTATGAGATTTTACAGAAGAGAAATGATTAAAGCCAAAACTGCCTAATTAAAAGGAGCACTTAACATTTTTAAAGGTCTATGTCTCGGTGTCGTACCCAAATAGTTTCAATGTGATATCAAAGAGTACAAGGTTTATGAGGAGAAGTATAACAACAAGGATAGACGTTCTGAAGGATTCAAACAGTAGTTTACGAATAAGAGGCGGACGCATTAAGAGTTTAAAGAACTTCAATGGAAACAATGAGAGAAAAAATTTGCATTTGTTAGAATTAAAGTTAAGTTGAATCAAAGTATAAGATTTACAAGAGGAAAATGATCAAGTCAATGGCGTCGTTTACCGAATTCAAGAGAATGTTTACGAACATAATCGAATAACATATCCACAGAGAAACGGAAAAACATAAAGAGGAATTATTTTACCATTGAAAAAGAAAAGATATGAATTGAACATTTTACAGAAGAACCGAGAAGAGTATCAATATTTGCGTCACATCAAAACATATTCAACTTGAAATGAGTTGTATGAGGGTTGTAAAATGAAGGTTATTTGGAACAAGAACAAAAATCTTCCTTTAAGAATCTTGGAAGATATTTAGGTAGATAACCAACAAAGATATGCATAAAGACGACAACAAAGTTGGTAAGAATCAAGTTACATTTAAGTAAAGAATCAAAAGTGAAATCTTCTATAAAACAGTAAATGAGTAGACGTATATTGCAAATATGTAAGTTTAAACCATATAAAGAAATCTTGAAGTTCATGTAGAAAAGTACATGTAAAAGTAAAAATGATTCTCATAAAAAAAATTTAAGAATTGGTTGTGGATAAAATTAGGCAAAGGACACATCAATCAACTTCTTCAGAAAGATCTAAACAAAATCTCAAAAGAACGCCATAAGGTATAATGTAGCAAAACGAGTTTGAAGCTTATCAAGGAATTATGTTTTCCATGTATAGAAACACAAAATCAGAAGCCGTGAGGTTTGAAAAATGAAGGTCAATTGTGTTGAGACCAGATTAGTTTTGCACAATTCTCGAAAGACATTTAGGTACTAAATTAAATAAAGTTGTGCAATGGCATCGCAACAAAGTTGGAGGGAAATTAAATTTTGTTGGAAAAAAAAGAAAGATGGGAAAAAATTTTAAACTACATAAACTTTCAAGGTTCTTATTCAAACTCTATTTAGAAAAGAAATTTCCAAAGTAAAATTTGCTTATAGGTCCGTAAAGGAAATTAGTGTTGCGTTGCAACAAACAGATTTCTACTAAATAAGGAAACTTTCAAAACTTCATGTAAGATAGTGCATGCCAATTTCAGAGCAATTTTGTCAAATTTAATGAATGACTATGGATGCAATTAAGCGAGAAAAATCGATTTAAAATCTCTTAAGGGAATCTAAAACTTGTTTTTAAAAAAAATTCACATAAAAACTTCAAGAATACACTTGAAATCGCCATTACCTAGGGACATTCAAGAATATCAAGGTGTACTGAAAAAGAAATCAAGCCATATAGAAAAGGATCTTAAATCAAGAGAGTTCAAACAAGACCCATGAGGGATGAGATATCAAACAAACTTTCAATCAATCTAAAAGAATACTAAACTCGTAAGGAGAGACAACTCAATCAATAGTAAATTTTCGAGAGAGAACCTTTGATTAAACAAAGACAAATAAGAGGACAAACGGTGCGCTAGATTGAAACAAATTCAGGATGACTCGGACGAGTATGAGATTCACAAGAAAAGAAAAACTGAGATTAATTGTGATTTTCATAACAGTAAAAGAATAATTAAAAACAGAACCAAGTATATCATTTAAAGAAGTGAAAAGCTTAAAAAAAAGAATTGGTCTATTCTTAAAATGAAGGGTATGAGCCCAATACTTTTAAAAGAACAACAATCACATAAACAATGTGTTATACTAAACCAAATTCAAATTAGAAATAAATTAAGTGAAGTTCATCAAACGAAAACTAATTGGAAAGAGACAAAACCTTTCTTTGAAGAATTTCTAAATACATAAGTTGTTAGAAAATCATGTTATATATATATATATATATATTATTAAAATAAGTATATTTTCATAAACCAGTAAAAGAACTGGCGAGGTATTGGAAGTAAATAGTTTCTAAACTGTATAAAGAATTTCCAAAGTTTTATATAAAGAAAGTCATATCGAATAAAAAATGATTTAAGAAAGGCTTTAAGAATAATGGTTGTAAATATAGTCAAGCAGGAGAAAAGCTAAATCACAACTCCTTTAAAAAAAAACTCGGAATAAGAGTTTAAAGGGATACATTGCATTAACATGACCAAAGTTGTACCAAGGGATACATGGAGCAGGAAAAGAGTTTAAACAAAGAGAGGCAAACACACCAAAAAGTTAAGCATACATATACGGTTAGAATCAAACGAGAGCGCACGTGAATAAGAGGGCAGGATTGGAAGATAATCCGATCACTTTCCAAGAAAAGAATCACAAACAAGAACCTTAGAGCATACCAAGTAGGAGCAAGATACGTGATATTCGCAGAATTCAAAACACCTAATCGAGTAACCTCAAGAATTAACTCCTAACGTTCTCAAAACCCGCGATTCGCATTTCCTATAACTCGTATATCATCTATAACAACCCATTAGTGCTTTCATATACATAATCCACTAATATTAAGCTGGCCAAACTTAATATTAGGAATTACGCAATGCAAGACTAATGGCATTAATCAATAGACCGTCATGTACATAAAGCTCTAATTCTCGTTATCCGAACAAGACCTACTACATGACAAACACTCAGAATATGCAATTGAAGCATAATCGGTCCATTCCTCAGGCTCTACAGAAAGGACCGCTCTGATACCATAATGTAACACCCTCACTATCAGAAGTCACGCTTCCGGCTGCACTACTCTGATAGCAAGAAGTATTACGACTACTTTACATACTAAATATTAAAATAGGAGCCTGTGACTCAACACCATATCGCTAATCACTTTATAAACCGAAAATACATACTTCATCTAAAATAAACAAGCAGGCATAGATTCATATACAAGACTTCTTACATAATATCTTATAATATAATATATATAAAACATACAACTCCTATCCCTCTTACAAAATTGTAATAACAAAGATGAGAGAAGAAAATAATCTAATTAATACAACAACATATAAACCAAACGCAGTATAACTTTTCTTAGTGCTTCTTCATTTGGTTCCTGAAAAGTAAAGCTGTAGGGGGGTAAGAACCTAACCACACGGTCTCACCATGGAGTTTCAAAGTTGTCATAAGAAGATATTTAATAAGAAAACTGTTTTCAAGCTCAGTGATTATCATTGCCTTATGAATCTTTTAAAAAGCCAATAGGTGATCGTTCCAAAACTTTAAGAAACAATGTTTAATCTTTTAGAATTCCGAAACCTTTCCTTTCTTATAAGAAACTTTCAATCAGAAACCAACCACGCAATCAAACAACACAATCATTAATTCAGCACCAAAGTTCATTCTCAAATCTAGCACGCCAGTATAAACACAGGCAAGACAGACAAGGAAAGTACAAGTAGGTAGCAGTTACAGCAAATAGTGCAAGTAGCAATTAAGAACAGTTTAGCAATTAGGCAAACCAAAATAAGTTCAAACTCAAGCAAAGCATACAAATGGATATGATGCATGCCTGTCCTATGGCTGATGAGGCTCATCTGTCGGTTATCCAGCCAACCCGACAAGTCTGAATTGTACTTAGACTGTCCCCCGACGTGCATCCCCAAGAGTCTATGCATAGCTTTTTCTCAAATAATCAATATTACTCAATGGGGGTAACATTCCCGGGAATTTATATAGTGTCTGGTCACACACTTACGTCGTAGGGTCAACAGAGTATCGAGTTTTCAACCTGGTACACGTGGTGGCAAGCCACGACACTTAATCCAGGGAACCTCGCATCTCAGATATTTCAAATTCATAAGGCATGTGAATAATTCAAAGTTCACATCTCAACATTCTCAACATCATAATCATTCATCAATCCGAATCTCATTTCCAAGTTCATTTCAAAGCCATATTTCAAATAAAATCCTCATCATCCTCTTTTTCATTCTGTTCGTCAACAATCTCAATTCCAAAACAAAATTCTTTATTTGATAGACAAATCAATCTTAAAACGTATAATGCTTAAAAACAAATCTTTTTAATTAATTACTTTAAATAAAACTTTTAATTTTATAAAATTTCGGCAGCATTTTCTCTAAAACTCGGATATTGCCACCCTTTTCGGGTCACATCCAAACATTTCTCAAACCTTTTCTCAACCATTTCCAAATCTCAAACATTTTCCAGAATTAAACCAGTTCCAATGTCAAATCATTTTCAAATCAACCAATTCTAACAATAAAACTCTTTTTAAAATTGAATCAGCTCAAATATTAAATCATTCATAAAATCAAACCAACTCACAATCAAACCGCTCCCAGAATCAATTTATTTTCATAACTAAAATTATTTCCAAAATCGTTTCATTTATATTACTAAGTAAACTCTAAAACCAAGAAAAATCCACCTTTCTTAATAATCAAGTAAATGACATTCCAAACCGGTTTTTATCCACAACCACACACCACTCACGCAATCAAGCACCCAATAATTCAGTTCAACAAACCATCACATCCATAAAATAAATAAAATCACAGAAGTAAATCTCTTTGCATCAATATCTATTTATCACAACTCTGTAATATAAAATAGATTTTAAGAAAACCCCTACCTCAGAATCAAACCCGCAGCAATTTTAATGCGATAAACCCTCTTTTCACCTTATTCTGCAGCGGCTACGAATCTCACGCAACTAGAACGGCAGTGGCTATGGTTACAACAAAATGGAAGATTCAAATTGGATAGGAATTAAAAGCAATTACAACCTGGGGAGTCAAGACCAAGTAAGGACTAGGCTTAAAATCAAAACATGGAAACCATGGCAGTGATAAAACAGGACATATGAATTGACCAAACCTAAGGGAAAGATCAGACCAGTACCATTTGTACCAAGATAACAAAATCAGAGCTAGCAGCAGCTTCAGTAGTTTCCTGATGGCATCAACACTATCCCCTATGATGGTTCTAGCAGCAAATAGGAAAAATAAAGTAACAGTACTAATCAGAGACATTGGTTTCCTTAGTTTGAACAGGAGAAAGACAAAGGAACAAGATTGAAGCAGAGTAAGGATTAAACCTTACAGTTTCAAGAACGGAAGAATAGGAACCGAAACAACAACTCCAACGTTGGCTCAATCAACAGGACAGGGCATAACAGCAACGGTTTCAATCTAATCGATAGTAGCAGCGGTGGCGGGGCAGGATGGCATGAGAACGGACCTCGTCCTTCTCCCCCTTGTCGCGTTTCTGCTCCTCTGTCTTCCGTGCATCTCTCTTGCTTTCCACTCTCCCCTACCCTAATCAGCGTTGACTGTGTCTATGGTGGCGAAGGCTTCGACGGCGATGCTAGCTTCCTTCGGCGACGACGGCACGAACAGTAACAGCTGCAACGGCGAGCTGTCGGTGACTGGCGCGAGGAGGCGGTGCAGCTTCTCTTCCTCTCCTTCTCTCGGATCTCCTCTTTTTCTCTTTACTCGCGATACGACGGCGCAGGATCGGCGGCCGTGGCGAGGCGGTGACGAGCTACGCGGTCTTCCTCTCCCGTCAGTGCGCTCTCTTCTTCTCGAATCTCTTTCTCTCTCTCGGTGACATATGTGAACTCAATGAAGAAGGGAGAAAGAAAATGAGTGGCGGCGTTGATGGAAACATAGGAGACTGTGGGTGTTTGAAATTAGGTTTAGTGTAGGTTGATTTGGGGATTTAGTGTTAGGGTAATTTTTGTACTAAGGATAATTTAGTAATTGAAAACCAATTTAATCAAACAATAATCATATATATATATAAAAATATTGTTTATTCATCAAAATTACAAATCATTTTTAAATAAGTAGTCTAATTTAAAATATAAGATAATATGCTTAATTTTCTTTGTTCATAAAGAAAATAAAAGTTTTAAATTCCAAATCTCAATTATTTAAACCAGATCGTGTAAAATTCTTATTATTTCACCATTACCAAATTTTTTAATTTAAATATGAAAATTATCCAATAATTACATATAAGATAAAAATCTAATTTAATTATCAAAACCTGCTTTATTTAATTTCAATGAAATAATTTATGGAAATAAAATCTCTCTAATAAATAAATAAAATTTGAAATCAGCTCATAATAATTTTTTTTTAAATCTTTGGGTCTTACATTCTTCGAGCCAGTTCAGAAGTTCGCAGTAAACTGCACCTGGTTCCAGGAGTCTTTTGGAGAGTGCCCCACGGGAGCCGATGAGGAGACTGTGCGGCACTTTGCTTGTGCCTATATCATGATGTTGTTGGGCACTCAACTGTTTGCCGACAAGTCCGGCAACCGTATTCACATCAGATGGCTACCCTACGTGGCTAGGCTTGAGGAGATAGGTGCCTACAGCTGGGGTCTGCAGCACTAGCATGGCTATACCAGTGCATGTGTCGAGTGGCCAACAGACATGTGGTGAAGTTAGTGGGCCCATTACAGTTACTTCAGTCTTGGATCTTTTGGTGCTTTCATAGGTTTAGGCCTGTTGGGTATGATACGTGCAGCTGGCCGTTGGCATCGAGTACCACTCTCGGACTCTTCTATTTCAAGTTAAATTAATTAATTCCATGTACACTTGTAATGTAATACAATTCTGTCACACTTTTAATTAGCTATAACACCGATGTGAGATGCAGGTGGTCAGGTTACAACCCTTCCGGTAGCGAGAAGGGACCTAGAGTGCAGATGTGGAGACTGATGATAGACATGTTACAGGTCACGGATGTGAGTATAGTAACCGCCAATGTTTATTTAATTAATTAACCTTTATGACTTTGGAGCATTAAATGGCCTGACAATGTTGAAATATTTTTGCAATTCATCTGGATGCCGTATAGCTCCCCGAGGTACTATAGGTTGTGCATCCGAAGGTGTTGAAGCCTCGTCATACGACGTTATGGCGGTCTGTGACGTCACTGATATATTTTGCCGTGATAGAGTGGCATCAGATAGATAGGGTTTTACCGCAGTTCGGCGGAGTGCAGCCCCGTCCCCAGCCCGCCCTGAACATCGACTTTCTGATGTCGAAGGACGGGAGAGGAGGTGATCGTTGGTTCCCGTCCAGGTGGACGTACGGCTGCCAAGTAATCCGTGAGTAGGCACAGCATGCCAGGGCGTGCGGACACGGGAAATGAAGTGCCTGAAAGTATCTGCAGTCACATGTCTGAGATCCAAGTGAGACCTTGTAGCTACCCAGTGAGAACAAACCAGTCGGAGTCGTCTCTGCGATGGTGAACTCTGAGTTATCTTTGTCGTACAACGTCACTGTGAAGCACCTCGCTGTCTTTAAGTTGGCCTCGATACACTTCACCAGGTGTTGACTGAATTGTTGTCTGGTACCCAGCTGGGCCTCAGCCTCTCTCCCCTTGCAGACAAATAGTTCGGCCAACCTTCCATATGTTGCCTTCACCAGCGAGTATACAGGGAGGTTTCTGACCCCCTTGAGGATTGTGTTAACACACTCAGAGATATTCGTTATCATGTGCCCAAATCTCCGACCCTCATCACAATACTGTGTCCAAAATGAATACTCAATTCGGTTCGCCCACTCACACATGACAGGGTCTTCGGACCGCAGAATATCAAACCAGTAATCGAACTCTACCTCGGTCTTAGCATACGCTGCGTTCACAAGAAGCCTTCTTGCGTCTTTGCCTTTGAAGGTTAGGGCAAAATTTGCTGCTACATGTCGAATGCAGAATGCACGGTATGCAGCTGGAGGTAGCCATCCTCCGTCGGGAGCCTCAAGCGCGGTCTTGATGCCGTTATGCCTATTCGATATAACCAGCAGACCCGGCTGTGGTGTCACTTGCTGATGCAGGTGGGAGAGAAAGAAGGACCAGGACTCGACATTCTCACCCTCGACTAGTGCGAATGCAACAGGGAGAATGTTGGAGTTCCCGTCCTGTACAATCGCGACAAGCAACGTTCCCCCATACTTGCCATACATATGGGTGCCGTCAATACTAACCAACGGCTTGCAATGACGGAATGCCTCAATACATGGTGGAAACATCTAGAACAGTCTGAGAAAATAAGCTTGAGACTCGTCCAGCTGTCCCCCAACTCGAACAGGGCTCGTCCTAAGGACGGCAACAGTCCCAAGCATCGTCACCTGGACTCCTAACACCTACCTAGGAAGCTCGTTGTACGACTGATCCCAGTCACCATAGATGAGGGCAACAGCCTTCTGCTTCGCCAACCAGACCCTCTTGTACGTCGGCCTAAACCCAAAGTGTGCGGCCGTGGCATTTAAGAGCACCTTGATGCTGACAGATGCATCAGCCTTAACCATTGGCATAATGAATGCCAAGATCACATGATAATCCAAACTCCTGTGGTTGCTAGAGATGGATGTCGCGAGGCATGTATGCGGTCCATTGTACCGTTTGACCTCCCAAATGCCCTTCCGCTGCCGGAGACTCAACCGAATCAACCATGTGCACCCATTCCTAAACTCAGAACACTTGCCCACATACCGGCGATAGTCAGACTCCACTACCTTGTACTGTACCCCTCGGCGGATGCTGTAAGTCTTGACACTTAACAGGGCCTCATCTTTATCCTGAAATTACTGACCAACCTGAAACTCTGTCAGACCTGCAGACCCTTCCACATCTCTAGTGCCAAATCCAGCAGGCTCCGCAGGAACCCCCTCCTGCCTCATGGTATCCAAGTCCAAAGATGAAAAATGTGGAGGGTACTGCTGTGTGCCAAAGCTAGAACCACCTTCCGCCCTTGCAGGCTCACTCGCTCCAATATCATCGCCACTGTCATCAGCAATCATATCGGGCTCCACAGCATCATCCTCTGGATCATCCAACAATCCATCTCCGGCCCCAGCCGGTGCAACACACTGTAAAGCGGTCGACAGAAATTTCCCGGTTCCAACCTCGTCGCCTACGCTGCCATTGAGATCAACAGCGAACGAAGGGGAGGCGACAGGCTGGACGTGTGGCTGGTACATAGGGACGGAGGAAGAAGCAACGGCAGGTCTGGAGCTAGAACCAGCTACCGTCCTTAAGGCGGGGGTATTCCAGTTTGAACCCTCGAGCTGGATACCACATCAACCAACTTTGCCAACAGCTCTGGTGTCCTCACTTCGAAAAACTGCCGGCGACAATGAAACATGACCTGCAAGTCCTCACACTCCCGATCGTGAAACAATCATACTTCACGGTTTCTTGGAGCACCGTGATTGGAATGCGATAGAAAAAATTCTTAAACCGTTTCACACCTTCCAGACCAAGTTTCACCAGTACAGAGTTAACAAAGTCATCATAGCTCGTCGTAGGCCTCACGAAAATACTGAGAGGATCCTTATCAGTGAACTTCACACCAAAACGAGTTTTTCTCTTAATCGAACCTCTGTGGTGAACCAACACTACAAAACTCTCCTCACTAGCCATTTTTCCCCTCTAATGAGAGCAACTCACGTTCACACCATATATATACAGGTCTGGTCCTCACTAATTTGAACTAGCCTAATTTGAATTGTACAATGTGTAATTCGAATCAACATCTTTTGAATTACATAGGAATTAGAAATGGGAAGTAAATCGAATCAGCCTGGTTTGAATTACTGTTACTGTGTAATTCGAACCAGGTAAATTTGAATTACATGTTTGTTTGACTCTTTATAATTCGAATCAAGTTCTTTCGAATTATATATAGATGTAGTTCGAGCTTAGCTGATTCGAACTACATATTACTGTGTTTTGGTTGATTGATGAAGCTGAATTCGGATTGGCTGATTCATGTAAATTTGACATCTTCTTGGCTTATTTCCGTTTTTACCCCAAAAAATACATACAAAATATAAACTTATTACTACCAGTTATAAATATATGTTCTTTTATGCTTATGTTGTGCATTCTTAACAATGTGCAGGATGGTAGGATTCAAATTTCGATTCCAAAAGCTGTGGCAAAATAGTGAAGGAGAGTCATTGTCGAGTTTCAGATGTACACCATAACAACTTTATTGTGATTAAGGAAATTAATTCTATGAAAAAAATCACACCGGAGATATAGATTCTTACTTTCTCACATAAGACCTAGATTGATCATGTTGTGAATTGGTGCACGAAATCACAATCACACTTTTGTAATTCCACACAACTAACCAGCAAGTGCACTGGGTCGTCCAAGTAATACCTTACGTAAGTAAGGGTCGATGCCACGGAGATTGTCAGCTTGAAGCAAGCTATAGTTATCTTGTAACTCTTAGTTAGGATATCAATAATAATTCTTAGTTTTAATTGAAATGAATAAAAGAACATGGATTAAATAATACTTGTTATGCAGTAATGGAGAGCAGGTTGAGGTTTTGGAGATGCTCTGTCTTCTGAATCTCTGCTTTCCTATTGTCTTCTTCTTCACGCACACAAGGCTCCTTCCATGGCAAGCTGTATGTTGGTGGATCACCGTTGTCAATGGCTACCATCCTTCCTCTCAGTGAAAATGGTCCAGCTACGGGTTTCGTAGGGCTAATCATCTGTTGGTTCTCACTAGTGTTGGAATAAGATCTATTGATCCTTTTGCACACTGTCACTGCGCCCAACATTTGTGAGTTTGAAGCTCGTCACAGTCATCCCTTCCCGGATCCTACTCGGAATACCACAGACAAGGTTTAGACTTTCTGGATCTCAAGAATGCTGCCAATTGATTCTAGCTTATACCACGAAGACTCTGATCTCACAGATTTGAATTCTCTGTTGTCAGGAGAGGTAATCAAACTCGTGAACCAGGAACCAAAGAGATACACACTCAATCTAAGGTAGAACAGAAGTGGTTGTCAGACACGCGTTCATAGGTTGAGAATGGTGATGAGTGTCACGGATCATCACATTCATCATGTTGAAGTGCGAGTGAATATCTTAGAATAGAAACAAGCGTGATTGAATGGAAAATAGTAGTAATTGAATTAATCCATCGAGACACAGCAGAGCTCCTCACCCCCAACCATGGAGTTTAGAGACTCATGCCGTAGAAGATACAAAATTCAGATGTAAAAAATGTCGTGATGTTCAAAATAAATCTCTAAAAGTAGTTTTTATACTTAACTAGTAACCTAGGTTTACAGAAATTGAGTAAGCTAAGATAGATAGTGCAGAAATCCACTTCCGGGGCCCACTTGGTATGTGTTTGGGCTGAGCACTGAAGCTTTCACGTGCATAGGCTATTCTTGGCATTGAACTCCAGCTTTTGTGCTAGTTTGGACGTTTAACTCCAACTTTTATGCCAGTTCTGGCGTTTAACACCAAAAAAGGGTAAGGATCTGGCGTTTAAACACCAGTTTGCACTACCAAATCTCGGGCCAAGTATGGACTATTATATATTGCTGGAAAGCCCAAGATGTCTAATTTCCAACGCAATTGAGAGCGCATCAATTGAGCTTCTGTAGCTCCAGAAAATCTATTTCGAGTGTAGGGAGGTTAGAATCCAACAGCATCTGCAGTCCTTTCTTAGCCTCTGAATCAGATTTTTGCTCATGTCCCTCAATTTTAGCCAGAAAATACCTGAAATTACAGAAAAATACACAAACTCATAGTAAAGTCCAGAAATGTTATTTTTGCATAAAAACTAATAAAAATATAATAAAAAATAACTAAAACATACTAAAAACTACATGAAAATATCACCAAAAAGCGTATAAAATATCTGCTCATCACAACACCAAACTTAAACTATTGCTTGTCCTCAAGCAACTAGACAAATAAAATAGGATAAAAAGAAGATCAAGTTGTAATAGAATCCCAGTGTTTTAAGTGAAGCTCAAATTCTAATCAGATGAGCAGGGCTAGTAGCTTTTTGCTTCTGAACAGTTTTGGCATCTCACTTTATCCTTTGAGGTTCAGAATGATTGGCACCTATAGGAACTCAGAATTCAGTTAGTGTTATTAATTCTCCTAGTTTAATATGTTGATTCTTGAACACAGCTACTTTATGAGTCTTGGCTGTGACCCTAAGTATCTTATTTTCCAGTAATACTACAGGATACATAAATGCCACGGACACATAACTGGGTGAACCTTTTCAGATTGTGACTCAGCTTTGCTAAAGTCCCCAGTTAGAGGTGTCCAGAGTTCTTAAGCACACTCTTTTACTTTGGATCACGACTTTAACCACTCAGTCTCAAGCTTTTCACTTGGACCTGCATGCCACAAGCACATGGTTAGGGACAGCTTGATTCAGCCGCTTAGGCCAGGATTTTATGCCTTTAGGCCCTCCTATCCATTAATGCTTAAAGCCTTGGATCTTTTTTACCCTTGCCTTTTGGTTTAAAGGCTATTGGCTTTTTCTGCTTGCTTTTTCTTTTTCTTTTATTATTATTTTTTTTGCCATTTTTTTTCGCAAGCTTTGTTCTTCACTGCTTTTTCTTACTTCAAGAATTAATTTCATGATTTTTCAGATTATCAATAACATTTCTCTTTTTTCATCATTCTTTCAAGAGCCAACAATTTTAACATTCATAAACTTCACTATAAAAAATTTGCACTGTTCAAGCATTCATTCAGAAAATAAAAGTATTGCCACCACAAATAAATATTATTGAATTCTTCTCTTAAAAACTCGAAATAATTGCACCTTTACTCAAAGAATCTACTATTTTATTCATGTTTAATGATGAAGAGAAAAATAAATTATAGCTTACTTGGGGATAAAAATAAAATTAAAAATAAAGACTCTAATTACTAATATTCATATAATTCTTAAGATAGGTTTCTAATAATAAAAGTTATCACAGAGTTAAGATTAGGACTCAACAACCTTTATTTTGGGAGATAGATGCTCCTTCAATCTGTGGGGTGTCTGGTCCCTCAAGGGAGAGCCTCTGGCGCTTCAGCTCCTGTAGCTCACGTCCTTGCTTTTCTTGCTCCTTAAGCAATTTGCAGAGCATGCTATTTTGATTTTGCTATTCTTTCTTAAGTTGATCCATAACTTCTTGCAGCTTGGTGACAGATGCTTCTAGGCGGGTCCAGTAGTCAATCTGAGGGATTTCTGGGAGGAACTCCTGTGCCCTCCTTTTGATTGAGTTATCTTGCACTTGTTGTCCTTCCATTGACTTCTTGGTGATTGGGTGCTCGACTGGGATGAACTCATCTACTCCCATCTTCACCCCAGCATCTTTACATAGCAGAGAGATTAAGCTTGGGTAAGCCAATTTGGCTTCAGTGGAGTTCTTATTCGCAATTGTGTAAATCTCACAAGAAATCAAATGATGAATCTCCACTTCGTTTCCCAGCATAATACAATGGATCATCATTGCTCTTTTGACAGTAACCTCAGAGCGGTTGCTATTGGACAGTATAGAATGCCCAACGAAGTCCAGCCAGCCCCTAGCGACTGGTTTGAGATCTCCTCTCTTGAGTTGGTTTGAGACACCTTTTGAGTTGGTTATCCACTTGGCTCTAGGGAGGCATATGTCCTCTAGAACTTGGTCTAACCGTTTACCTATTCTCATCATTCTCCTATTAAAGGATTCTGGATCATCTTGCAATTGAGACAGCTTGAAGACCTCTCTTATTTTGTCAAGGTAGAAGTAAATAATCCTCCCTCTGACTATAGTTTGAAAGGTATGGAATGCAGTTCCAGTCATTTTCTGCTTATCTGTCAGCCACAGATTTGAGTAGAATTCCTGAACCATGTTTCTTCCCATCTTTGTCTCAAGATTAGCTAGAATTTCCCAGCCTCTGTTTCGAATCTGCTCTTGGGTCTCCGGATATTCGTCTTCTTTCAGATCAAATTTAACTTCCGGGATC
The DNA here is from genome assembly GCF_000816755.2 of Arachis ipaensis. Classification (NCBI taxonomy): domain Eukaryota; kingdom Viridiplantae; phylum Streptophyta; class Magnoliopsida; order Fabales; family Fabaceae; genus Arachis; species Arachis ipaensis. The sequence goes on along the minus strand of NC_029794.2, from coordinate 13,157,112 downwards.
ACTGACCTCAGACCCATTATTTTGTGGTAATGGTCTGCATGTTCTTTGGTTAAGAACCTCTCTTGATTCCAAAGTAGCTTTGGAGTATTCTCTTTCTTGCCTTTTGAAGTGGTTTGTTTTCCCTTAGGGTCCATGATCTTAATGAGTCTTAGCTCGGTGATCATGGAAAAACACACCAAACTTAGAGGTTTGCTTATCCTCAAGCAAAAGAAAGGAAAGAAGAGGAAAATGAGGAGAGTCAGATTCGAGTTATGGAGGAGAGGGGTTGGCCGAATGTGTATTTAAAAGTAGAGGGGTGGGGTTTCAAAAATTTTGAAAAAAGATATGATAGAAAGATATGATTGGTAAAAAATGAATCATTATATGAAAAAGATGAGATTTTAAAATTCAAAATATATGAAAAAGATATAAAGAAGTTAAATATGAAAATTTGTTGATGCATCTCAGAATTAAAAGAAGATATGATGAGTTGGAAAAGATTTGGAAAGGAATTGAAAAGATAAATGAGTTTTTGAAAAAGATTTGGAAAGGATTTGAAAGAAAATTGAAAAGGGATTTAGAAGATTATTAAATTTTTGAAATTTGAATGTGAGTGCTGAAAATTTGTAACATGTTTATGCAGAAAATTATGAATTAAAATATGAAAGTTTGAAAAAATTTGAAGTGGAAACAAAATCTCCTCCCCCTGCCTTTTCTGGCGTTAAATGCCCAGAATGGTATCCATTCTGGCGTTTAACGCCCATATGTTGGCCATTGTGGGCGTTTAACGCCCAGCCAGGTACCCTGGCTGGCGTTAAACGCCAGAAATCTTTTATCACTGGGCATTTTTCTAAACGCTCAGGATGCTGCAACTCTGGCATTAAATGCCCAGAATGGTGCCCATTCTGGCGTTTAACGCCCAGGAAGGTATCTTTACTGGCGTTTTTGAACCAGTGAGCTCTTTTTCTCTGCTTTGTGCTCTGAGTCCTTCTGTAACTCTGTAAACTTCTGCATTTGGACAAATAACCTTAAAGATAATTGATATCAAACTCCTATAATTATTATTTAAATAATAAAAACCTTTGCTAATGACTGGGTTGCCTCCCAGCAAGCGCTTCTGTTGAGTTAAGAAATTAACCAAATTAATTAGTGATGACAAACATTATTTTTGGGCAAAATAAATAATTAGTGTTGATTAATTATAATTACTTATTACTAATTATTTATTATTTCAGGCCAAAACTCAATAGCCCAAATGGAATGAAAAGCAATAAACAATGATGGTAGGCTGAAAGCAAAAATCAGAAGCCCAAGAAAAAGCAAAGAAAGAAGCCAAAGGAATCAGATGGGCCAAACAGGTTATATGAACCATATCCGATCCAAGCCTGAGCTGAGTTCAATTCCCTCCATCTTGCTCTTACCAAAGCAACGTTCCTCTCTCTTTTGTCTTAGTCAAATCAAGAGTTTCAGAAAAGTAAGAAAGAGAAAGAGAGAGAGCTTCTTCACTAAGCAAGTCACCAAAGAAGCAAGAGAGAGAAGGATTAAGCTTGAAACTCAGAAGTCTAATCAGAAAATCCAAACCAAATCAAGCTTAGGTTAAAGGTAACCCATTTCCTCTTGCATGCATCAGATCTTCTTCTCTTCTTCCCAACTCTCTGCTCTATCCGAAATGGGATACAAAGGAAAGATGGTTTCTGTTCTTCGCTGCTATGTATCCACGGTCTTAAACATGACTTGGGAACCAAGTTGGTTTTCAAGGGCTAAGATCAAGTTGACCATGGAAAGATTTCTATGGTTATTGCTTTATGGCTTTCGGTCAAGATGAAGAAGTTAGAAGCAAAGTTTCTACTCTAAGGTTTAATGAGAAAAAGTGTATTTATGGGTTGGTGAAGCTCAAAGCTCAAGGTGTTGACCTTGGAGGAAGAACCTAGTACCATGCAAGGAGATAAAAGAGGTTTGTTGTTCATTCAGAAACTAAGGAGAGAAAACCAGTGAATAGAGGTTTTGTTCTGAGAAAGCTCTTTGAAGAAGTTCAACTAACTGGACAGTGTAACCTAATCAAAGGTGCATTCCGCCAGTATGAAGAACTGAATCAGAGGCTTGCCAATCTGGTTTTTCGCATAGCACAGAGGCTGTTGATGAAATCAATCTCCTTCATGTTTTACTGATTGTAATGTACTTTTCTAAGTTTATCTTTCTGTAATTTCTTTTGAGAAAAGAAATTGTGAGAAAGCTTAAGAAAAAGCCATGAGTGAAAAAAGGCTGAGAGAAACACTTGAAAGAAAAGCCTAGAGTTATTTTCTGATTTCTTTAGGTTGGTTAAGTGTCTTGTATCTTCTACCTGTAAGGTATCCCTTTCTTAGTTGGGTTAGCACTAAGAGTGAATAGTTAGGTATTAGCAAAGCCAATGTCAAGTTAGGTTAGAACTTGAGTGTGAAAGGATTGGGTCAATCCTGTGAAATTGGTGTATGTAATAATGTTAACTATAGTGAAAATTCTTCCACTGTTGTGGAGGAGACTGGACGTAGGTTGCATAGCACAAGGCAACCGAACCAGGATACATGCTGGTGTTAGCTTTTCTCTTCTCTGCTGTGTTCTATTTTTTGATATTCATGAGACAAAAATAAATTGTCTTGTAAATTTTCGCTGCTTAGTTTAAACAGAATCAAAATTGTAATTTTGTTTAAAAGGGTCATAACATCAACGAAAAGGAAGGCATAGATTCAACCCCCCTTCTCTAAGTCTACCACAACCTTCAGCTTCTTTATTGTCTTTAGCTGGACTTTACTGAGCTTTAATCTAGTCTCAATTTTGAGCATTCTTGCTCAACATTGCTTTCAAGATAATGCTTTACTCTCTGTCCATTAACAATGAACTTTTTGTCAGAGTCAATATCCTGAAGCTCTACATATCCATATGGTGACACACTTGTAATCACATATGGTCCCCTCCACTGGGATTTTAATTTCCCAGGAAATAATCTGAGCCTAAAGTTAAACAGCAGAACCTTCTATCCTGGCTCAAAGACTCTGGATGACAGTTTCTTGTCATGCCACCTTTTTGCTTTCTCCTTGTAAATTTTTGTATTTTCGAAAGCATTGAGTCTGCATTCCTCTAGCTCATTCAACTGGAGCAATATTTTTTCTCCAGCTAACTTGGCATCAAGGTTTAGGAATCTGGTTGCCCAGTAGGCCTTGTGTTCCAGTTCCACTGGCAGGTGACAGGCTTTTCCATACACAAGCTGGTATGGAGAGGCCCCTATAGGAGTTTTGAATGCAGTTCTGTATGCCCATAGAGCATCATTCAGACTCCTTGCCCAATCCTTTCTACGGGTACTCACAGTCCGTTCCAGGATTCGTTTTAGTTCTTATTTGAGACTTCAGCCTGCCCATTTGTCTGTGGATGATATGGAGTTGCCACTTTGTGGTTAATTCCATATCGGATCAGAGTAGAGTCAAGCTGTTTATTGCAGAAATGAGTTCCTCCATCACTGATTAGTATTCTGGGGACACCAAATCTGCTGAAGATATGCTTCTGGAGGAACTTCAGTACTGTTCTAGTATCATTAGTGGGTGTTACAATTGCCTCTACCCACTTGGATACATAATCTACTACCACCAGAATGTAAGTGTTTGAGTATGATGGTGGGAAAGGCCCCATGAAGTCAATACCCCATACATCAAACAACTCAATCTCTAAGATCCCTTATTGAGGCATGGCATAACCGTGAGGCAGGTTACCAGCTCTCTAGCAACTGTCACAGTTACGCACAAACTCTCGTGAATCTCTATAGAGAGTAGGCCAGTAGAAGCCACATTGGAGGACCTTAGTGGCTGTTCGCTCACCTCCGAAATGTCCTCCATATTGTGATCCATGGCAGTGCCATAGGATCTTCTGCGCCTCTTCTCTAGGTACACATCTACGGATTACTCCGTCTGTACATCTCTTAAATAGATATGGCTCATCCCACAAGTAGTACTTTGCATCAAAAATTAATTTTTTTGTTTGCTGCCTACTATACTCCTTGGGTATGAATCTCACCGCTTTATAGTTTGCAATGTCTGCAAACCATGGTACTTCCTGAATGGCAAAGAGTTGCTCATCCGAAAAGGTCTCAGAGATCTCAGTAGGAGGGAGGGACGCCCCTGCTACTGGTTCTATAGGGGACAGGTGATCAGCTACCTGGTTCTCCGTCCCTTTTCTATCTCTTATTTCTATATCAAAATCTTGCAGAAGCAACACCTATCTTATGAGCCTGGGTTTTGAATCCTGCTTTGTGAGTAGATATTTGAGAACAGCATGGTCAGTGTACAAAATCACTTTTGATCCTACTAAATAGGATCTAAACTTGTCAATGGCATAAACCACTGCAAGCAGCTCTTTTTCTGTGGTTGTGTAATTCTTATGTGCGTTATTTAGAACACGGCTGGCATAGTAAATGACGTGCAGAAGCTTGTTATGCCTTTGTCCCAATACTGCACCAATAGCATGGTCACTGGCATCACACATTAATTCGAATGGTAATGTCCAGTCTGGTGCAGAAATAACAGGTGCTGTGACCAACTTAGCCTTCAGAGTCTCAAAGGTCTGCAAACACTCTGTGTCAAAGACAAATGGTGTATCAGCAGCTAGCAGATTACTCAGAGGTTTTGCGATTCTTGAAAAATCCTTTATAAACCTCCTGTAGAATCCTGCATGTCCCAGAAAGCTTCTGATTGCCTTAACATTGGTGGGTGGTGGTAATTTTTCAATTACCTCTACCTTAGCTTGATCCACCTCTATTCCTTTGTTCGAAATTTGATGCCCAAGGACAATTCCTTCAGTCACCATAAAGTGACATTTT
>NC_029794.2:13142452-13149051 GCF_000816755.2 Arachis ipaensis | reverse complement strand
TTGTCAATGGCATAAACCACTGCAAGCAGCTCTTTTTCTGTGGTTGTGTAATTCTTCTGTGCATCATTTAGAACACGGCTGGCATAGTAAATGACGTGCAGAAGCTTGTTATGCCTTTGTCCCAATACTGCACCAATAGCATGGTCACTGGCATCACACATTAATTCGAATGGTAATGTCCAGTCTGGTGCAGAAATAACAGGTGCTGTGACCAACTTAGCCTTCAGAGTCTCAAAGGTCTGCAAACACTCTGTGTCAAAGACAAATGGTGTATCAGCAGCTAGCAGATTACTCAGAGGTTTTGCGATTCTTGAAAAATCCTTTATAAACCTCCTGTAGAATCCTGCATGTCCCAGAAAGCTTCTGATTGCCTTAACATTGGTGGGTGGTGGTAATTTTTCAATTACCTCTACCTTAGCTTGATCCACCTCTATTCCTTTGTTCGAAATTTTATGCCTAAGGACAATTCCTCCAGTTATCATAAAGTGACATTTTTCCCAGTTTAAAACCAGGTTAGTCTCTTAGCATCTTTTCAGAACAAGTGCTAGATGATCAAGACAAGAGCTGAATGAGTCTCCAAATACTGAGAAGTCATCCCTGAAGACTTCTAGAAAATTTTTCACCATATCAGAGAAAATAGAGAGCATGCATCTCTGAAAGGTTGCAGGTGCATTGCACAAACCAAAAGGCATCCTTCTGTAGGTAAATACTCCAGATGGATATGTAAATGCTGTTTTCTCTTGATCCTAAGGATCAACTGCAATTTGGTTATAACCTGAATAGCCATCCAAAAAGCAGTAATAGTCATGACCTGCTAGTTTTTCTAGCATCTGGTTTATGAATGGTAAAGGAAAATGATCCTTTCTGGTGGCTGTATTGAGGCTTCTGTAGTCAATACACATACGCCACCCTGTAACTGTTCTTGTAGAAACCAGTTCATTTTTTTCATTGTGAACCACTGTCATGCCTCCCTCTTTGGGTACAACTTGGACAGGGCTCACCCAGGGGCTATCAGAAATAGGATAAATAATCCTAGTCTCTAGTAATTTAGTGACCTCTTTCTGTACCACCTCCTTCATGGCTGGATTCAGTCGCCTTTGTGGTTGGACCACTGGCTTAACATCATCCTCTAATAGGATTTTGTGCATGTATCTGGCTGGGCTAATTCTCTTAAGATCACTTATGGACCACCCAAGAGCTGTCTTGTGTGTCCTTAGCACCTGAAGTAGTTCTTTCTCTTCTTGTGGCTCTAAGGCAGAGCTTATGATCACAGGAAAAGTGCCATCCTCTCCCAGAAATACATATTTCAGGGATGGTGGTAGTGGTTTGATCTTGGGTTTAGGAGGCTTATCCTCTTCTTGAAGAGTTTTCAGAGGCTTTTTTGTTTCCTCTGGTTCCTCTAGATCAGGCTGAACATCTTTAAAGATGTCCTCTAGCTCTGGTTCGAGACTTTCAGTCATATTGATCTCTTTCACCAAGGAGTCAATAATATCAACGCTTATGCAGTCATTTGATGTGTCTGGATGCTGCATAGCTTTGACAGCATTTAACTTGAACTCATCCTCATTGACTCTCAGGGTCACTTCCCCTTTTTGGACATCAATGAGAGTTCGTCCAAGTACTAGGAAGGGTCTTCCTAGAATGAGTGTTGCACTCTTGTGCTCATCTATTTCCAGCACTATAAATTCAGTGGGAAAGGCAAATGGCCCAACCTTAACAATCATGTCCTCAATTATGCTTGATGGATATTTAATAGAGCCATAAGCAAGTTGAAGACATATCCGGGTTGGTTTGACCTCTTCAGTCAAGCCAAGCTTTCTGATAGTGGATGCAAGTATTAGGTTGATACTTGCCCCAAGATCACATAGAGCAGTCTTGGTACAAGTACTCTCTAGTGTGCATGGTATCATAAAGCTTCCGGGATCTTTAAGCTTCTCTGGTAAGGTTCTCAGAATGACTGCACTGCATTCTTCAGTGAGAAAAACTTTTTTAGTTTCTCTCCAATCCTTCTTATGACTTAAGATCTCTTTCATGAATTTAGCATAAGAGGGTATTTGCTCAAGTGCCTCTACAAACGAAATCTTTATTTCAAGAGTCCTGAGATAATCTGCAAAGCGGGCAAATTGTTTATCCTGTTCCGCTTGGCGGAGTTTCTGAGGATAAGGCATTTTGGCTTTATATTCTTCAACCTTAGTTGCTGCAGGTTTATTTCCTACAGAGGCAGGTTGAGAAGCCTTCTTGAGGGAATTATTATCAGCACTTGCAGGTGTCTGATCCCTCATTGGCATTTGAATGCCAGGATAGGGAGATGGATGGGCGTTTAACGCCAGATTCCTACCCTTTTCTGGCGTTTGAACACCAGAACTGGACATGGATTGGGCGTTTAACGCCAGTTTTTCACCCTTTTCTGGCGTTTGAATGCTAGAATTATTCCTCTCTGGGCTCTTACTGTCCTCAGAGGGATTTTGGGCAGTGGTCTGCTCATCCTCTGTCAGTTGTTCCTTCTTTGACTTTCTGTTGCCTTGAGTTGAGACATTTAATGTCTTCCCACTCCTTAATTGAACAGCTTGGCATTCTTCTGTTATCTGTTTAGATAGCTGCTGTCTTGTCTTATCCAATTGTGCTTCCATATTTTGATTAGCAATTTTAGTGTCTTGGAGCATCTCCTTGAATTCTGCGAACTGTTTTGTTATAATAAGCAATTGCTGATTGAGTTCAGCAAGTCGTTCTTGAGGACTAAGTTCAGTAGATACTGCTTTAGCCTCTTCTTTCAGGGAGGACTCACTGCTTAAGTACTGATGCTGATTTCTAGCAACTGTATCAATGAGCTCTTGAGCCTCTTCAATTGTCTTTCTCATGTGTATAGATCCACCAGCTGAGTGATCTAGAGATATTTGAGCTTTTTCTGTAAGCCCATAGTAAAAGATGTCTAACTGCACCCACTCTGAAAATATTTCAGAGGGGCATTTCCTTAGCATCCCTTTGTACCTCTCCCAGGCATTGTAAAGAGATTCATTATCCTCTTGTTTAAAGCCTTGAATGTTCAGCCTTAACTGTGTCATCCTTTTTGGAGGGTAAAATTGATTCAGGAATTTGTCTGATAACTGTTTTCATGTTCTTATGCTTGCTGTGGGTTGGTTATTTAACCACCTCTTAGCTTGATCTTTTACAGCAAATAGAAACAGTAATAATCTGTAGACATCCTAATCCACTTCTTTATCACGTACTGTGTCAGAAATTTGTAAAAATTCTGCCAGAAACTCAGTAGGTTCTTCATGTGGAAGACCGGAATACTAGCAATTTTGCTGCACCATGATAATGAGCTAAGAATTTAGCTCAAAACTGCTTGCTTTGATGGGAGGTATACAGATGCTACTCCCATATGCAGCCGTAATGGGGTTAGCATAAGACCCCAGAGTCCTTCTGGACTGTTCATTTCCACTTAGATCCATGATGGAGAAAAGGGAATTGATGTGAGTTGCAAATAAAGTATATTTTTATTTTTATTTTATTTAATAATTAAATTCGAAAATAAGGTTAATAATTTAAAAAGAATTGAAAATTAGTTATAGATTTTTTGAAAAGGGAAGAGAGAGAAGAAGAAGGAGTTTCCGAAAATTAAGAGAGAGAAGAGTTAGTTAGGAAGTTTTGAAAAAGAAGGGAGAGAAGATAAGATATTAATTAAGAAAAGATAAGATGAGAAATTAAAAAGATTCGGGAAAACTTTGAATATCAAGATGAACACTGAGAGCAACTTTTGAAAATTTTTTAAGAAAACAGAAACACAAAGGACACCAAACTTAAAAATTTTTATACTTTGAACACTAATAATTCGAAAAAAATGAAAGAAAAATAAGCTTATGCAATTGACACCAAACTTAAAATATGAAACTAAACTCAAACAGAAGACTAAATTATGAAGTTATTGGTTTTGAAAATTTTCGAAAATAATTTAGAAAAATAAGATAAGGATTTTAAAATTATAACCAAAAACAATAATAGAAGACTCTAAACCAAAAAGAAAATTTTTTCCTAATCTAAGCAACAAAATAAACCGTCAGTTGTCCAAACTCGAACAATCCCCGACAACGGCGCCAAAAACTTGGTGCACAAAATCACAATTACACTTTTGCAATTCCGCACAACTAACTAGCAAGTGCACTGGGTCGTCCAAGTAATACCTTACGTGAGTAAGGGTCGATCCCACGGAGATTGTCGGCTTGAAGCAAGCTATGGTTATCTTGTAACTCTTAGTTAGGATATCAATAATAATTCTTAGTTTTAATTGAAATGAGTAAAAGAACATGGATTAAATAATACTTGTTATGCAGTAATGGAGAGCAGGTTGAGGTTTTGGAGATGCTCTGTCTTCTGAATCTCTGCTTTCCTATTGTGTTCTTCTTCACGCACACAAGGCTCCTTCCATGGCAAGCTGTATGTTGGTGGATCACCGTTGTCAATGGCTACCATCTTTCCTCTCAGTGAAAATGGTCCAGCTACGGGTTTCGTAGGGCTAATCATCTGTCAGTTCTCACTAGTGTTGGAATAAGATCCATTGATCCTTTTGCACACTGTCACTGCGCCCAACATTTGTGAGTTTGAAGCTCGTCACAGTCATCCCTTCCCGGATCCTACTCGGAATACCACAGACAAGGTTTAGACTTTTCGGATCTCAAGAATGCTGCCAATTGATTCTAGCTCATACCACGAAGACTCTGATCTCACAGATTTGAATGCTCTGTTGTCAGGAGAGGCAATCAAACTCGTGAACCAGGAACCAAAGAGATACACACTCAATCTAAGGTAGAACGGAAGTGGTTGTCAAACACGCGTTCATAGGTTAAGAATGGTGATTAGTGTCACGGATCATCACATTCATCATGTTGAAGTGCGAGTGAATATCTTAGAATATAAACAAGCGTGATTGAATGGAAAATAGTAGTAATTGCATTAATCCATCGAGACACAGCAGAGCTCCTCACCCCTAACCATGGAGTTTAGAGACTCATGCCGTAGAAGATACAAAATTCAGATGTAAAAAATGTCATGATGTTCAAAATAAATCTCTAAAAGTAGTTTTTATACTCAACTAGTAACCTAGGTTTACAGAAATTGAGTAAGCTAAGATAGATAGTGCAGAAATCCACTTCCGGGGCCTACTTGGTGTGTGTTTGGGTTGAGCACTGAAGCTTTCACGTGCATAGGCTATTCTTGGCGTTGAACTCCAGCTTTTGTGCCAGTTTAGGCGTTTAACTCCAACTTTTATGCCAGTTCTGGCGTTTAATGCCAAAAAAGGGTAAGGAGCTGTCATTAAACGCCAGTTTGCGCTACCAAATCTCGGGCTAAGTATAAACTATTATATATTGCTGGAAAGCTCAAGATGTCTACTTTCCAACGCAATTGAGAGCGCGTCAATTGGGCTTCTGTAGCTCTAGAAAATCCACTTCGAGTGCAGGGAGGTTAGAATCTAACAGCATCTGCAGTCCTTTCTTAGCCTCTGAATCAGATTTTTGCTCAGGTCCCTCAATTTCAGCCAGAAAATACCTGAAATTATAGAAAAATACATAAACTCATAGTAAAGTCCAGAAATGTAATTTTTGCATAAAAACTAATAAAAATATAATAAAAAGTAACTAAAACACACTAAAAACTACATGAAAATATCACCAAAAAGCGTATAAAATATCCGCTCATCATGAATCCAAATTTCTCAATTGAGTTTTTTCGCTTTAGAACGATGATATAACTCATTAATGCTGAAAGGTTTGACGATAATGAGTTATTCGGTAAGTTAAATTTATATAGTTAATGATATTCATGCTAAATACAAGTCATGTTGGGATGAGAATGCACTAATGTTTTAAAATATTTTTTTAGTGTAGATTTTATTGGTGAGGTTGTTGAAAAGGAGGATCCAAAAGATTTAATCATAAATAAAGAAAAAGAACATGGAATGCTTCTTGAACAATAATTGTGTTGTCCTGTATCATTCTTTCCTCAACAAAAGTACTTTGTATTGGCGAGATAATTTGGTCCATGATATCCTTCAATCGACTCACCATCACTTTGGATATGATCTTGAATATGAAATTGCAGCAACTAATCAACCTTAGGTGGTTTAAATTTTCAACTTGCTTGATCTTTGGGACCAAGAACACGTTTTTCATTCACCTCCTCCAAATACATCCCTTTTTGAAGAACCATCTGACCACCGTACATATATCCTTTCCAATGGTTTTCCAATGCTTTTGGTAAAATAGCCAATTCAGTTCGCCTAGTCCTAGGGTTTTCAGGCTTCCTATGTTAAATGTTGCATCTTTTACTTCTTCCTCCAAAATATCTTGCGTTAGCCTCCTCTTCATCTCTTCAGCTACTCTCTTAGGAACGACCTTAGTGGTTTCCTTCAATTCTACTTTTCCTCTTGTTGTAAAAAGTTGAGAGTAGTGCTCCTGAATAAGATTGAGGATTTGGCTCTAGTCTTGCATCCACTCTCCTTCAGTATTTTTTAGCCGCTCTATTATATATTTGTCCCTCCATTAAAATATTGATGCATGAAAGAATGAAATGTTCTTGTCTCCACTCTTAACCTACTTGAGTCT
>NC_029794.2:13121220-13142413 GCF_000816755.2 Arachis ipaensis | reverse complement strand
CAAGACATAAAACATAAACTTAAGCAACACTTATGTCATCTCCGATATAGTCAACCATCAACAACAAGGGTTGCTTTTGCACCATTCCTTAGAACAGCAAAACAATCTAGCAACACAATCCACTATATCTGTTGACTTATTCTGAAAAATGAACTCGTTCTTACATAACCAGATATTCCATATAACTGAGAAGAACCCACTAACCATGTTTTCCGCGCGTCTTTCCTCAAGGACATTGTCCTCCAGCTCTCAAAGTGCTGATCATGGGATGCTCCATGCTCGACCCATATAAGTAATCCACGTGCACCACACCTGCCATGCATACTCACACGTGACAAACAAATGTTGTACAGTTTCAATTTTTTTTACACATAACACAGATATTATCACTTCGTTCAATGATACCCAATATACTCAGTCGATCCTTTGTATTAACTCGACCTACAAAGACAAACCAAGTAAACAACTCTACTCGAGGGTGGTACTAGTCCTTTTCAGATTCCATTTGTGAACTTGTAGCTGAGAATATCTTCCGTCACAGTCTGTACCTGCAACACCTGCACAAATGAGTTAGTAATATAAACGCCTTCCTTATCAACTTGTTGTGCTTCTTTGATGCTCCCTTGTTGTTCTCTTGATAAGTTTTCATTTTAAAACTTTGCTATTGCATTCTGCCTATTTACAATCTCTTTATCAGCTCTCTTGAAAGTAGCCTTGCTCCACTTGGTTAGTTCTTTATAATTTTTCATTTTTTCCAATACCATATTCCACTCTCCTTCTTCTGTGGTTTCTATCTCTCAGCTGCAATTTTCATCATCCTCCCAATATGCTTCATATTTGAAGAATTTTGGGGTTCTGTATTACGGTCTTGTTGATAGAATTAGAGGACAATGATATGATGAAACTGCTAATAGTGCCGTTAGTGCAGCGTGTTCATGCATCAACCTCCAACTCCAGTTTACCATTGCTCTGTCTAGACTTTTCCTTGTTAGAAATCCCTCTCTTGAATTATTGAATCAAGTGAATTTGCTTCCTTTCAAGTCTAAATCCATTAGGTAGCGTTTGGTGGAGAGACAGAGACTGAGAGACGGAGACTAAGAGACAGGGATTGAAATAAATCTCAGTATTCTGTTTGGTGCAAAATGGGAGACAGGAATTGAAACAAGAATGAAACTCTAATTTAATTTGCACAAAGGGTAAAATTGGAATTAATTAATTGAAATGAAAGAATTTTAGGTATAAAATGTTATTAAAGTTTCAGTCTCCATCTCTAAAAATTTCAGTCTCTTGTGTCCCTACTTTTTGGAGGTACTGAAATACTAAAATTTTAGAGACAGAGACAGAAATTTTAGTACCAGTCTCTGAACTAACAAACACGATACTGAGTCTCAATCTCTCAGTCTCTGTATCAGTACCTCAAAACAAACGCTACCTTAATGCCGGTTTATTCACAAGTTCCATGAATTCCTCCATTTGGATGTTCGGCTTCTCCTTTTCCCGGATCTTTTTCCTCTTGGTGTAAATAGGGTTGGATGTGAGCCGAGCTGAGTCGAGATAGACCAAGCTCAAGCTTGACTCACGAAAATTAAGCTTGACTCACGGCTCGACTCATTAACAATCAAGTCTATTTCGTAAGTTCAAGCTCGTCTCAACAAAAGCTCATGAGTTGGCTCGAGCTCACGAGTTGACTCAATAATCGAGTTAGCTCACGAGCTAATGAGCTGAGTTATTCAAGCATGGAAATGGTGGTTAGCAATTCAGAATAAAATTGGTCAAGCAAATCAATCAGAAGGAAGGAGAGAATTAGTTGCGAATTTGTGCTGGCAACTGTGGAAAGCAAGAAACGAGTGGGTATTTGAACAGAAGCGCAAATCTCCATTGTTGAGCTTGGAGGAAACTCGAAGAGCAGTGAGAGAGAGAGAGCGTACAAGATGAAACTTCTCCCTTTTTGTGTGCAACTCTGTCTGAGAAAATATGTTTCTTTAGTTGGATCTTTTTCTTTTCTGTACTCGGTGTAAGTTAGCCCAATTGGGCTCAATGCAATAAATTTTTACTGTCTTGGATAAAAAAAAAATGAACTAAGTTATTCAAGCTCAAACTCGCCTCATTTAATTTATGAGCTTAATTTCAAAATCAAGTTTGACTCACCAACTCATAAGTTTAACTTATTAAACTATTAACGAGTAGAACTCGAGTTCGCATCCGGCATTAGGTGTAAGGAAGTTTGAAAGTTTCAAAGCAACGTCCCTTTTTTGGTCAGGACTCAGGAGTAAGTGTTAGGGTTTTTGTGGGCCGTGAGGCGGTGATTCTGGTTTTGAGCCCAGGCCCAAACGGAGACTAGCTGGCAGCTTAGTTTCTCTCTCCCCCTTGTCTTCTTCGTGTTAAGTGCTGCAGTTAGTGTAACTACAGTGTACGCCTACGCTCTCTAAAACCTCCAGAACCAAAGAAGGTAAAAAAAAATAATAAAGGAGTGAAAATACGAAAAACGTCGTCGTTCTCTTCGGCATGGAGTTCACTCAGAGTGACTTTGATCGCTTACTGTTGTTCGAGCACACGCGAAAAACCGCTGAAGCAAAGTATGCGGCAAACCCTCTTGATGCTGATGTATGTGTATCACTCTTCATTCTCTCTAGTTTCTCGAGTATCTCATGTTCATTAATTATGTCTATCAGTTCATTGTTAATATGCGTTTTTTAGCGTATCAATGGTTCTATTAATTTTGTGAAAAGTAATGTATAAATTCACTGCAACTGTAAAATAAAATGAAGTTTTGATAAGTGTTTCTGTGTGGATTGTTTCTATGGGATGGAAATGTTTTTAGCCCTAAATACTCGAGGTTTAGAAAGGAGTTTATGTTTATTTTACTCGTCAGAAGGACTTGAAATAGATGTAAAAGTTGGGTCTTTATTGAATACTGGTGTGTTTCATGCAGAATCTGACAAAATGGGGAGGAGCTTTGATTGAGCTGTCAGCGTTCCAGGATCCCAGGGATTCAAAGAAAATGATCGATGGTATGTGTATTTACTAACTAAATTGTTGAGTAAGTTACTTGAAAGATATGTGTCAGGCGTGGGTAGTTCTTGATGTTTGGAATTTTACCAAGTAAATTGTTGATTAAGTTACTTAAAAGATACTGTGTCGGGCGTGGTAGTTCTTGAATGTTTGGAATTACTTCTGAGGTCCTTGATTGGGAATTCCACAATTTAGCTAGTCTAAGGGAATAATTTTTGCATATTCAACGAAATCAGGAGTAGGTTCAATTTCATTGTATAGGGACATATTGTGTGGCGCGTGTTAGATTTAGAGAAATTTTAAGGTTAATTCTTATGAAAGTGAGGATGGTCACTGGTTATTTTTCGGTTTTGATGGAATGAACTGATTGAACAGATGCAATTTCAAAGCTGGACGAGGCTTTGCTGATTGATCCAGCAAGGCATGCCACTCTTTGGTGCTTGGGAAATGCCCACACGTCTTATGCATTCCTAACTCCTGATTTTGACGCTGCAAAGGTTAATTTTGACAAGGCACGTGAGTGTTTCCAGAGAGCTCTTGATGCGGTAATGTGTTCTCCTATTCTTCTTTATATCTAATTCTTTCTGATAGATTTCATTCTTTGCTTGTACATCTACGGGTAACTTATTTGTTGATTATGAAACTGTAGGATCCTGAGAATGAGCTTTATAAGAAGTCCTTGGAAGTTACTGATAAGGTAATGGAATAGCTTTTGCCTTGCAGTTGTATCTAAAATTAGCTTCCTGTCGCTGGTCATGTTTCTGCTGTTTAGCGAAGGGTTTATCTCTCAATAAGATCTTAGATTTTGATTTTTTTTGGTTTATCTCTCAATAAGATCTGAGATTTTGATTTTTTGGTTGAATTTTTCAGATTGTTTTTTATTTTTTATTTTTTTTAATATTTAACTACTCTTGTTGTTGACTTGGAAAAATACAAAGGAAAAAGAATCAAAAGTGTGTGTATGTTTTTTAATACTATGCCAGATGATTCGGATATTTTCCGTAGCAGCTAATATGTTAAAGTTAAACATTGGGGACGTTTTCTATTAAATCAATCAAAATTGGATCATTGGCACCAGAAGTTTACCATTAGATTTGTCTGATCAGAGCAAAATATGTTTTGTTTTTCGTTCCTAATCATCTGTGTAGTTGGAATCATTTTGGTTCACCATGGATGATGAAAATTGTTCTTCTAATGTTGCAGTCTCGAATAACATGTTATTAGCCATATATCAACTTCTGTGTTTTCTGAATAGGTTTTGCTAAAGGCAAGTTTAAGTTCTTCCCATATGTATTTGAGGCAGCAACAGATTTCTTGATTCATTTTTGTTTGTTACTTATGATTATATTTAACCTATTTGCCATTGTATCACTTCTATTCTAACCAGTCTCTGTGAACTATGTGACTCAGGCCCCAATATTGCACATGGAGATCCACAAAAATGGGCTTGGTCAGATGACTGGTGGTGGGGCTTCCTCTACACCTTCAAAAAGAAAGGTTGGACTTACCGAAATTTCGTTACATTTAACTACATTTTTTTTAATGTTCACCAACTTTTTCTGTTTTCTTTAATCAACCACAGCTTGTGATGTCAAGTCTATGAAATTGCACTTTTGAGTATATTAAAATGCTAAAATTAGCTTGATCGGGATTGAAGATTGTTCTGTGTATAAAATCCATGTTCTGAGACATCATGCCTCAAATTAGGAAATTAGCCCTCTTGTTTAATCAGAAGATGTTGGAATTTGCATCTCAAGATTTTTTTTGGTATATTTTGACTAATTAAAGAACTACATCAACATACATCTAAAAAAATGAAAATTAAAAAGCTTCACATCTCAAGGATTTTTCATGGTCTATTATAGTAATAATATTTTTCGTGCTGATTTCTGATGCACGGGACATGCTTTACAGGATTGTTCTAGTCTTCTAGACTACCTATGATATCTCTCATTCCTGTCTAAAAGGCATGATTTCTCTGTGATACATTGCAGACACAGTTTCAATCTTTCGAAATTAGTAGCTAGGAAACATGTTCTAGAGTTATAAACTGATGTTGGTATTTTGCTTTCAATTTTTTCCTTGGTTTGTTTGCTATAAATTATCTGCAGGCTAGGTAGTTTGTGAAAGTACCACAACAGTATGGTTGGCTGTAGGACTGCATGTGAAACTTTGGTCAGAATTGGATCCATGGCCATCGTTGGTGGTACAATTGAAGTGATTTAGGTTTTTGGCTGTGATACTGATTCTTGATTAGATTGGGGTTGAGCTGTTGTGGTGGTGTATGTTGACCATCTTTCTGGTTTATTTCTGTTTGTGTTTTAGGTTTTTTAAGTTATGTTTTCACTGGCATTTTTCTTAGTTTTGGAGGGTGTAGTTGGGTCGGTTTGGGTTTCTTCTTTTCTGGCTACATGTAGCCTAATTTTATCCTCTCATTTCTGAGCTTCTATACTTATTGAATTATTGGGAGGAAATATAAAGACACTCAGATTTTGAATTGACAAACTAGGATTGAGTCGGAGAACATTGTGAAGGACATGCAGCGTTATTTATTTATAACTAAGCACCTTCCATTACCCAGATCATAAGTACTAAGGCTGAAATACTGAGTAAATAGGTTACAAACTTTTGTTCATTTGAAGTGACCCTCTTCTAGCATGTCATATTTTTTTATGTTGAAAAAATGACTAGCAGCCATGTGGTTTAGTTTTCTGAAATACTTAATGTTTCCTTTCTTTTACAGATTTTATGTATTGGCATACACATCTGTGGATCTTAGATACATATATGATTTAGCCTGATTATATATGAACTTAATTTGCCATTGTTTGGTTCGTTTCAGGAATCAGCAAAGCAGAAGAGCAGTGACCTCAAGTATGATATATTTGGATGGGTGATTCTTGCAATCGGTATAGTCGCATGGGTGGGAATGGCCAAATCTCAAGTTCCACCACCACCTCCAAGATAAACATGTTAGTTATCTTTTTAAGGTACCTTCACCAAGATTATTGGCTTAAAAGGTCATTTCACTATAGGTTTGCAGTTATAAAATAGGTAGCGCATTTGTGGTATCTGCATGCTGGCTATATCTAAAGGCTTGTCTTTCTTTTTCGCACTTAATGAAAGATATCTTTTTGAATGGTTTTCTTAGCTCTTTTTGGTTTTACTAGCTCGCGGTATAGCTCATTTAGCTTGTGGGTCAAATTGAATTGGTTCATCTCCATATCCAACGTATGAGTTACTATGGATTGATCTTCGACCAGCATTCCTTCATCTACCGTTTTTGCACAGCAGTGTCCTGGTAGGGCAGAAAAAATTGTATTTCTATCCTTGTCTGCACAATAAGACCGCTAATGGATTTCACTTTATAATGATAATACCAAAGAAAGTCTGAATTCACAACTACAATTTAAAACATTTTGTTATTCTTGCATCCTATCATCATAACTGCTACTCTTCAACTGATTGGAAGTTTTTGCAGGATGATTTCACCTTTTCGGTAAATCTTGCATTGAAAAAATATTTTTCTGTAAAATCCCGTACCGAAAAAATATTATCCGAAACACGCAAGCCATTATGCTACCTCTTCTTAAGCTGATTAACTGCTTTTTTGCAAGGGATGACAATAAGGCAGGTACTGGTGGGTTTATTCTAAAATATTATATATTGTTTGTAAATCTGTATGTATTAGGCAAAGTATGAGTATTCCAATATATATATATACACACACACTGGAGCGAGTACAGGTATTTCTTGGTAATTACTCATCTCGCTTGGGTTTAAGCGGGATAAGTATTTGCTGGTGGGTAGTGTTGTCATCTCTACTTTTTTCTTCTATGGAACAAAAACTTCGATATAAAGTCCTCCAATTATCGATAGGGAGTAGATAACATATTACTACATTTGCAATCAATTAGTTCAAATTGTGTGTTAACCACTTTTTATAAATAAAATTTTGGTGAAAGAAAACTTCAACATTTTAGACTTTGTCTCGTTGGACATTGGAATTGGAATTGACTTAAAGGATTTAAATTATTTAGTTTTGGTAGAGAATTAAAACATGATTTTGGCTATGTTTAACTTGAGTTTTGATTGCGCAGAAGTATTATTTTAATTCTCAAGGTTCTTGCTTAAAATCAAAATAGTCTTTAATTTTCTTGTTTTCAAAATCAATTACTTCAGACTCTAACTGCACTCTGCACCCACTCTCTC
The DNA here is from genome assembly GCF_000816755.2 of Arachis ipaensis. Lineage (NCBI taxonomy): Eukaryota > Viridiplantae > Streptophyta > Magnoliopsida > Fabales > Fabaceae > Arachis > Arachis ipaensis. Next base: position 13,135,189 of record NC_029794.2, on the reverse strand, counting down.
CCTCCACAAACTTCACCATCCCTAATCCAAATTCTAAACCTCAACACTGCATCTCCATTCCACCACCCATCAATCCCAATTTCTGGACATGTTCTAACTCTAACCTAGATGCAAAATTGAAGCTCAAACACTGTGACATGAAAAACCGTTAGAAACTGTTTTGATTTTAGACAAGAATATTGAGGACTAAAACAGTATTTTATCCTTTTATTATTATTAATGAATAGAAACATCAATAGTAAACTATGTTTTCACATATAAAAGTAACGCTTGCACTTGTACCTCTTAACAAAATCACCTTTATAGTGCAACACAATATCTGTAACAATAATGTCCTCCAGTTTTCTTTTCAGTATTCTTGAAATCAAATCTCTTGCAAGAATGCATCTTAAATTCGAGCAATGTTTATATAGATGAATTCTATAATGTTGAGTTTTAATGACCAAGTCACCCAACAGCTACTTCTGATTTGTTGTCTTTTAAGCCGAAGTAACCTAGATACAACTTTGGTGTTGTATTAAATTTGAAACTTTAACATTTAGTAAATTGATTTGTTTCATATACACTCTTAGAAGTTAGAACTAATTTAATTCCAAAAATGAGCTTATTACAGCAAAGCTACCCCACACACCTTTTTTTTTTTTAAATAAATTAAATAAAAAGAAGTTATTTTAGGCATATAATTAAATAATGTAAAACTCAGCACCACAAGAAAGTGTGTAAGACTCAAGTTGCTTTAGAGGCGAACCAATCTTGATCAGAATATATGGATAGATTTGCCTTTTTTGTTTTTGGCAAGTATTTCTTTTCAGTGTTCAAAGTTTTAACATGAATAGAAAATTCTTTAACTACACTGAACTCAAGTTGGATTATTCTAAATTCTTGTAAATTCTGATTTGGTAGTCAAAAATTCCAATATACTACAATGTTTCATTTACAATCAATGCAACTTGAGTTCAGCTGTCTCCTTTAGGCTCAAGATAACTGGTGTTTCTTTTGTCAAAATCAAATCTTAGTAACCCCCACAAATTCCATTTATCAAAGTGTTTAACCGTCTTGATATAGTATAATTTATGATAACTTTCCACAATCGCCTTGATAAATTTGCCTAAGGTAACATTTCTTTTTTGTATTATTATTTTATGATATCTATTTTCATTGTTGCAAGGTCCACCACTTTCTTTTAATGGTATACGATAATTAATGCGTTGGCATAATTATACTGGTCACTAGCCATTATGGGAAATCAATCAGATCATGTATCATATCATATAATGGCCACTAGCATGCCTTTGTCGTTGGAACATTTATCTACAGTATTTATAACTATAATTATCGTGCCTTTGTTAACCATATTCAATTTGGTCCTTAATTTTAGACATGTACAATTCAGTTTCTACCTTTATAATTATGAATTAATTTTCTTTTTATCAATTTAGTTAACAAAATACTTATGTATCACTATAGCAGTTTAACAGTTAGTTTACATAGTGATAAAAGTATTGAACTCAATTTTATCTGTTAAAGGATTTAATTTAGCTTATCAATGTGTTCACTTTTATAAATGACTCAATTTAGTCTCTTAACTGCGCTTGATTTTAAAAACAAAATAAGATAGAACACTATGAATAAACACAAAAGATAAAGATAAAAAATTAGTATTTTTATACCTTGTATGGTAATAAACTAAATATAAAAAAACAAACTATAAAAGGTTCAATTTGTTTTTATCTTTTTTCTCATACAAAATTTAAGAAAAAATATAATAAAAAAATATAATTCTAAAAAAATAATATAAATAATGAAATAAAAAAATAAATCATGTTATCTCAAAATCGCATACTATGTTAAAAACAATCTTAAAAGACAAAATCACATGCCTTTTGTGAATGTGAGTTTCCAATTAGGTTGATAAAAATGATAGATAATTACATACATAAATATTATATTAAATATATTGATGGCGAAATAATAAATTTAATTTATGGTTATAAAACTTGGAGATCAAATTGAATATCTTTAAAATAAAAAATCCTGTTAATTGTTAGGTAAAAAATCAAAAATCAAATTGTATCTTATCTCAATTCTATTACCAAAACTTCTATCAATAATTTGGCTTAAGTTACTTTGACCAAGACCAGCACTTGAAATAAAAGGTATCTCTAATTCTAAAAATAGGATCAACCTATTTAAAAATTGATCAATCAAATTCTGTATGTTGCTAATATTATTTCGTATAACATTAAAGTTGAAATCGTTGCCTAAAATCCGCTTAGTTTATTCCAAAAGAAAAGTTCCACTTAAAATTTTCTTCCAAAGGATTCTCCCCAATAGTCCCCTATCCTCTCCTCTTTTTCCTTTGCAGATTTATAAAGACAACATGCTTTATTTGCATTTTGAATTTAATTAAACCTTTGGTTGATTCCTTTTGAATGAATTTGTGTTAATGATCCTTCTCTTGGAGGTTTAAATAATTCTGGCCAGTTAATTATTTAATTACCTAGCTAGATGGGCCATTTATTCGGTGCTTTCATCCAATGATCACTTCGCTTCACTTCACGAATGATGTATTCTTAGTGGGGAATTCTTAAAATATATATTTTATTCTTTCTAATCTATGCTTTATTAAAAGAGAAATATAAATCCCCAAAACAATTAAGAGTAACTAGATTATATTCATAGGCAAATAAGAGGGCCACGCGTCTTCCATAATAAACATTAGAGTTAATAGTCAAAATCGTCCCTAAAAGATATCCTGATCTCTATTTTAATTTTCGAAAGATAAAATTAATTGAAATCGTCCCCAAAAGATACACGACTTGGTCACGTTAGTCCTTCCGTCAGTTGAATGATGACGTGTCACGTTAAATGCTACGTGACATATAATGACGTGGTGGATTAATGCCACGTGTCACAAGAAAAAATATTAGTAGTATTTTGATATTATCAAGAAATATTTAGGGACTAATTACATTATTAGTAGTATCAAAAAATATTTTAAATTTAATATTATCAAGAAAAAATAAAAAAATTATATATAAGGACTAATTTGATTAATTTTTAAAATTTTAGGGATGAAAATGACTTATCTCTGAACTTTCAAGGACTATTTTGATTATAAATAACTTTTTTACATGTCAAGTGACACGTGGCGTGTCACGTGTCACTGATCTGACACCTGGCGTGCCATGTGTCACCGATCTGACACGTCAACCAATCATCTTGTGACACGTGGCATTAACCCACCACGTCATCATATGCCACGTGGCACTTAACATGACACGTCATCATCCAACTGACGGAAGGACTAACATGACCAAATCGTGTATCTTTCGGGGACGATTTCGATTAATTTTATCTTTTGAGGACCAAAATGGAGATCGGAATATATTTCAGGGACGATTTTTACTATTAACTCACAAACATTATTATCAAATTGTGGGTGTTATTAACCAATTTGAGTTAGTCGAGTGGTTAGTTCACTCGTCCGCTTAAGCAAGTGTTGGGGTTCGAATTCCGCTTTGTGCATATCGTGAGAAACAAAAAAAAAATATGGGTGTTATTAACTTATTATGACTGGTAAATGGTGTAAGATTTTAAACATTCTTGCTTCACCCTTAGGATGATGAGAATGGTGATAATGATGATAATCCCATCTCTTTATCTTCTAATGAATTCGAGTAAATTCGTTTATGTTTTGTTTATATGTGTTTATTTTATCAATTTATTATTATTTTGTGTCTTATTATAACAATGTTCATATAACTTTATTACTGTTACTTGTTTTAGGTGACATGGCAGGTGAGAGAAGTAGAGGACGAGGTGATGGCGGGTAAGGTGGTTGTCATAGTAGGGAACAAACTAGGAAGAATACGACATCCCACTTGATCTTGGTGTATCGTCATCATGCACCTAGCTTATGACACCGCAACTACTACCAATCTTGTGGTCAATACGCTGACCTTGTTACCCAAGACGCAGGCATAGTTGTCACAGGAATTGGACTCTATCAGGATGATCTTGACTTTGGGTTATCCTCAGATACAAGTGACACACACCAGACACTTACCCAACCATAGTTGCAGCCACAGCTACAATTGCAACCTTAAGCACAACCTCATCTACAGATGTAGACACAAGCACAGACACAAACCTATTCCCAGACACATACACAAACACAGACCTAGACACCACCCCAGGCACATGCATTGCCTAATCCTTAGTCACAGTCGACATAGTCGACACCTGGAGTATTAGGAGAGGGTGTCCTATTTACATAGCCTGTTAGACAGAAGCTAGCGTGGGATGCAGGTGACTCGTTCATACCCAAGTTTAGTATGGTTTCATATCACGTCCACGATCTTTGGTGGCAACTTTTTAAGGTAATTAAGGTTTTTTTTTAAGTTCAAATTATAAACTTATATTATTTTGATTCAATTATTGATATTGTAGGACCATTTTGAGTTTGTCCAGCGGAAAGAGCAGAAGATGTACAATGCGTGGTAGGCAAGAGCCGTCAAGTGCGCTTAGGAGATTTTAACAGATATCTACAACAAGGGTGCTCTTGCAAACTGGATCTCGAACAATATCCTCACCGAACTAAAGGATTACTGGAGCACACGGGATTATTGGGGGATCTGGGTTAATGCCTGAGCCATTTGAGCATCTGAAACCAGTGGATCCCATGCACACTAGATGGTCCACCACCTATAGGATGACGGAGAAAATGGTTCGTATCATTTAAGTTTTAATTATTAACTTAATTTGTTTACTTTATTATTAATAAAGTTGTAACATATATAATGACTTCTTGTAATTCTAAATCCTATTGACAGGAGATCGAGTAGAGTCTCAAACCTCGTTGGAGCAAGGTCTTCCAGAGGACACACATGAGGAAGGAAAACCGTAGAAAGTGGGTTGGAAAGCGGTCTGAGAGCATATTTGTAAGTTCAACAAACCCAAATATACCTCAATAAATTTTATCATTTATAAGTTCAGCAGACCCAAATATACCTCACTATTTTATTTCAAATTGAGTTCGACGATAGGTTAGGCAAGGCCCAGGACGAGTGTGCGACTCAAATTGCATAGGGGGCCCTGAGGCGCCTTCCATATCTGAGGATGAGATATGGACGCAAATTAGTAGCGGAAAAAGTAGGGGAGGGTTTACGACATGGGACATCAATCCACCATGACTACCCTGCTTTTCTCCAATGTTGAGTATACTGCCAGCAGAAGTATGAATATCAGGGAGCAGCTTACCATACTCAATAGAGAGCTGCAGTTGGACATGGAGCGAGAGCTATAGCAACATCAAACGAGATACGCGGAGCTGAAGGCAACTACCAGCGAGTGCAGGACGAGTGGAGGCACGCTCACTAGAGATACGAGGGGGAGATCAGGAGCCTCTAGGAAATCGTTGTCCACCAACAGTCCAATCTAGAATAATGAAAGAATACGGTCATGGACATGTACTCCTTCATGCGGGAGAAGTTGAGGAGAGGCTTGTCTAGTAGTGTGCTAGCCATGTCGCCTCTTTCACCGCCTAGACGTCCTCTGTCAGCATCATCTGGTCCTTGACTGCCGACACCACCAGGACCACAGCAGGAAGATGGAGACGACGACAACGACGGCTTTATCTTTGACCATTACATGTAATTCAGTTGATTTCTATGTAATGTACTTGTATTTTCTATTTTGAGCATATTTTTCTAATTATTTTGTTTTGTTGTATTTTAATTTCAAATAATCTTGTAAATTTATTATTTATGTAGTTTCAGTTTGAATAAATTTTTTTATATAATTTACCGACTATATTAAAATTTAACAGTATAATAGGCATTCAAATAAATAGTTAAATGCTTTTTATATGTGTATATATGATATACAAAACCCACACTTTTACCGATGACTAAGCCGTTGGTAAATAATATTTACAAAAAAATAGAAAAATATTTGATCATTCTTTTACTTCCAATGAATACTTCATCCATCTTCTGAATTGCTCTATCTGCACCCGCCTTAGCTTCATATTTCACAAAAGTGAATGGACGTCCATTGCCTCGCCTTCTCTTCCTAAAGATGTGTACATCCACAACGTTACACACCCACCAAAAAATTCTAAACGGGACACCCTTTGGTATGTCTCCTAGCAAGTTATCCACAAAAACAGTATGTGAACCCTTCTCTAACTCCTTATACCTTCCTACTTTCCAACCTCTCCTTGACTCATAGGGTCCGTTCAAGTACTTTTTTTCTTTTCGAGCGTTGAATTTGTCATTTGCTTTTATTCTCTCTATCTTCTGCTAGTCATTCTTCTCGCACTCTCCACTTTCCTCTTTCCATATTTCTATTTTTGATAGTGTATCACAATTTAATCTATAAAATCCAAAATTTTAATCTTTTCACTTTATTGGTTCACTTATAAGTACTATAAGTTTTGTGCTTCTTATGAAAAAATGGGTAAATCGTAGAGGTTTTGTGCTTTTTAAGTAAAACCAAATAAATAACTTCAAGCTAATGTGATTTATTTCCAAACAAAAATCTACTAAAGATGTTGTTCAATTGTATTCTGATAAACTTTTTACAAGTCAGTGCGATATATTCAGTATCTAAAATGTATTAAATCAACAAATTTTGGTGCGATTTATTTGTTATTTAGTAAATAGCTAGATTCCACTACGATTTTGTGAAGGAAGTTACTTAATTAGTATGTTTGTCTAATTAATTTCAGTTAAGAAGTAGTTATAACAGAACTAGTGTTAGTTATAGTTTTGTTATTGAGTGATATATATATATATCAAGAGTCTTGTAATAACCCTTAGATTAATATCAATGTTTGTGTATATTTCAAATTACAAACTCTGCTCAATTTCTTTTGATTCAGTTTTTCTCTTCTCTAGTTCTTAGCTTAGTTCTGGTCTTCAGAGTCTCTCTGAATTTTTCATGGTATCAAGAGCCTCTTTCTCTTACTCACCTTCATCATGGAGATCACACTATCTGATTCAATCATAAAGAAAATTTTTTCACCTATCTCAGACACACTCAATCAAGATAATTACAGCACATGGAGACACACTGCAATGCTGATAATTCAAAGCTTGTCAATGGAAGATCATCTTTATAGCTCTAAGACTCCACCACAATTTCTAACAAATGAAGCAACCAAAACAATTTCTAAATCTGAAAAATACAAGACATGGAAGCTTCAAGATTTGACACTTACCACTTGGCTTGTTGAATCAATGACAACACCATTCAAGAATAAGATAATTCATCTTTCACAATTCTATTAAGTTTGGGAAAGAATTGAGACCTATTTTGAGGCTGCTTCAGCTTCACGAATTCAGAGTCTCAAATCACAATTCAAATCTTGCAAGAAAACTGGAACTGCTTATGATTTTCTTGCTAGGGTTCAAAATGTGGTTGATGCACTCTTTGTTCTTGGCTATGAAGTCCCTAAAGCAGATCACATACAAGCAATCATAGATGGCTTAAATGAGGACCACACTATGTATATTAGCTCGGTAATGTCAAGACTATGGTCATTTAGAGTTGTCGATACTGAATCTTATTTGCTAGCATTTGAAGACATGTTGGACAAGTTTAAGAAAACTGAAGTTGTCATGTCTATAGCTCATTTTTCTCAATTCTCATCCTCATTTAAATATAATTATGGAGGAGGATTTTGAAGAGGTCGTCGAGTAAAGAGTAGTCGTTGTGGTGGTAGATTTGGCTATTCAAATAATAGTCTACAATGTCAATTGTGTGACAGAAATGGACATGTTGTATGAAACTGTTACCACCGTTTTGATCCTACATTCAATCCAACCTCCATGAATAATTCCACTCTAAGAATTTACTAATAATAAAAATAGTGTTATGAAAATAAGGATTAGAGTTTGAGAGAAGGAGGAGAGAGAATGGGCAGAATGATAGGCAATTCTATTATTGATTGTGTGCATTGGAGAACATGAGAGGGGCTATTTATAGTCAAGGGTCCAACTCTTAACCAAAGGCCCAACACCTTGCTAGGGCATCCACAATAAATATATTTATAACACTCCCCTTGGATGTCCCTAGTAGTAATAGTAGACTAGTGTCTCATTAAAAACCTTACTAAAAAAAATATAGTGAAGGAAAAACAGTATACTGTCTTGTAATATGTTAGGTAATTGTCTCGTTAAAAACCTTACCAGAAAAAACTCAAAGTGGGATAAAAACCATGGTTAAGAAAAAGAGTACAGCCTGTATTACTCTCCCTGATAATTACATCACTTGATATCTCTTAGTCGGCACATTCCTATCTTGTATACTAGCTTCTCAAATGTTGAAGTAGGTAGTGCTTTAGTGAACATATCTGCTAAATTATCATTGGAACGAATTTGTTGAATGTCTATATCACCAATTTATTGAAGATCATGAGAGTAGAAGAATTTTGGTGAAATGTGCTTTCTTCTATCTCCTTTGATGTATCCTTCTTTTAGTTGATGTATACAAACAGAGTTATCTTCATGTATCACTGTTGGCATTTTCTTCACAGGTAAGCCACACATATCTTGGACATGTTGGGTAATTGACCTAAGTCAAACACATTCTCGAGTTGCTTCATAAATTGCTAATATTTCTGCATGATTTAAGGATGTTGCAGCTATAGTTTGCTCTGTTGAGCGCCAAGATATAGCTGTGCCTCCACATGTGAATAGATAACCTGTTTGTGATATGCCTTTATGCAGATCAGAAAGAAAACCTGCATCTGTATATCCAACTAATTGAAACATTGATTCGTTGGAGTAAAATAAACCCTCATCAACTAATGCTTGAAGATATCTTAATATGTTTGACACCATTCCAATGTCTTCTAGTTGGACGGGAGCTAAATCTCGATAACAAGTTTACTGAAAAAGCTATATTTGGTCTTGTATTGTTAGCGAGATACATTAGTGCACCAATAGCACTAAGATAGGGTACTTCAGGACCAAGGGGCTCCTAATTATTTTTACATGGTCGAAATGGATCTTTATTCACATCTAGTGATCTCACCACCATTGGAGTACTCAATGGGTGTGCCTTGTCCATGTAAAAGTTTTCCAAAAGTTTCTCAGTATAAGTTGACTGATGGATGAATATACCATCCTTCAAGTGTTCAATTTGTAAACCAAGATCTTTCATTTCAAAATCTCTTTTTAAATAATCCACAGTTTTTGGAATCTCTTCAAGTGATCCAATGATGTTTAAATTATTAACATATATTGCAATAATAACAAATTTGGATTTAGATTTTTTTTATGAACACAATTGGCATATACGGTCATTTTTGTTTCCATCTTTCAATAAGTACTCACTGAGATGTTTATACCACATAAGCTCAGATTGTTTTAATCCATACAAGAATTTTTGAAGTTTTATTGAATAAATCTCCGAAAAATTATTGTATGCTTCAGGCACTTTGAGTCCTTCAGGGACTTTTATGTAAATTTCTTTATCAATTGAGCCGTATAAATAGGCTGTAACAACATCCATTAGGTGCATGTCAAGTTTTTCATGCACAACCAGATTAATAAGATATCTTAATGTTATTGAATCCACCACAGGAGAATATGTTTCCACATAGTCAATACCGGATTTTTGTGAGAACCCTTGTGCTATTAGTTGTGCTTTGTATCTTTCTATTTCATTTTTCTCATTTCGTTTGTGTACAAAAATTCACTTGTATTCCACTAGTTCTATACCTTCAGGGGTTTTGACTATAGGACTAAAAACTTCACGTTTTCTAAGTGAAGTTAATTCAGCGTTAATTGCATCTTTTCATTTTGGCCAATCATCTCTCTGTCTGCATTCTTTGACAGATTTTGGTTCATGATCCTCATTTTGCTTTGCTATTTCTATAGCAATATTATAAGCAAAAATGTTGTCGACAACAGCATTCTTTCGGTCTCATCTTTTTCTGGTAATGACATAACTTATCGAGATCTCTTCATTTTCAGGTACCTGAACCTCTTCAGAGGTTTCATCAATAGTTATGTCTTCGAATCCCCTTTAAGTATTTGCCTCCATATTGTGATCATCATGATTGATTATCTCTCTCCTTTTTTGAGGATTTTTATCCTTAGAACCGATTGGTCTTTCATGCTTTAGGCGTGGATTGCTTTCATTTGCAGACCTTCTGAAATACTTATTTTTATTGGTGCATTTGCAGCTAGAATGTGATCCATTTTGTTACTCTCTTTAGGTCAGTAAATGGGTTTGGCAATTGGTTTGTAATATTTTGCATATGAATTAACCTTTGTACTTCTATTTCACATTGTCTAGTGCGAGGATCTAAATGTAATAACAACAATGTATTTCAAGTAATTTCCTTTTCCAACTGCTTATTTTCTCTCCCAATTTTGGAAAATTTGTTTCATCAAAGTGGCAATCAGAAAATCTTGCCTCAAATAAATCACCCGTCGTAGGTTCAAGATATTTTATCATTGACGAGGATTCATAACCAACATATATCCCAATCTTCTTTGGGGTCCCATCTTTGTGCGTTGTGGTGGAGTAATTGAGACATAAACCGCACATCCAAATATCTTAAAATGAGAAATATTTGGCTCCTGACCGCAAGCCAAATGTAAAGAAGAGGATTTTAGGTAACTTGTTAGTCTTAAGTTAAGCATATAAGTGCTGTAGCATGCAAAACAGTATGTCCTATACTAAAATAGGCAGTTTAGTTCTCATAAGTAATGGTATAGCTATTAACTAGACCATTCTGAGTGTGCACATGAGCAACAAACTCTTCTATAGTAATTCTAGTTGACACACAATAATCATTAAATGATTGTGACCTAAATTCACCAACATTATCAAGGCGTATTGCCTTTATAATATAGTCTGGAAAATGAGCTTTTAATTTAATTATTTGAGCTAACAATCTCGCAAACGCTATGTTGCGAGTTGATAGTAAACAAACGTAGGACCATCGTGAAGATGCATCTATTAAAAGCATGAAATATTTAAATGGTCTACATGGTAGGTGAATTATAACACCCTACCACACAGAGCTTTACACCTAGGATGTAAAACAGAGGTGGCGAGGTATTACGACCTCTAAAATAATATATATATATTGAAAGAACGTAGTATACTAGGATCCTTGAAGAATGGGTAAAACAAAAATCGCAAAATTAAATGCGCAACACTCAGAAACAACGTAACTTGCGTACGAAGAAAGATAGAGTTCATAAACATAAATATAAAGAAGGTAAGAATAGAAGGTCAAGAGTACAAAATAATAAGCTCCTAACTCAGCCTGCGAAACTAAGGCTGGCCAGAGAATATTTACATACATATATACTTAACCCCAAAACCCGAAATACATGTATAATAAATCCTGATTCTCTATAAACCTCCAAGAGGTGCAAAATAAAATAAGTTATCAAGAGAGTTCTATACATATGGTCATATATAAACTATACATCAAAATAAAGCCCCAAAAATTCACTTCGCTGCAGAACTCCAGACGCCTAGCAAGGTGCCACTCAACCTGCATCTGAAAAACACAAATATCGTATGGGATGAGAACCGGGGGTTTCCAGCATGGTAAAGGTGCCACGTACATAAGATATAAGGTCCCAAGAAATCCAGAGGCAATCTTAGAATGCCGACACTCAAATTATAAAACTTAGAGAGCTAAAATAAAAACCATAAACGGGTGGTTCTCTAAGGCTCTAACTTAACTAAATCCGAACTAAAACCCTCAAATCCTCCACCTTTCCTCCAATCCTCCAACTCCGGGGCACAGACAAGCAAAACAGACAAGTCAAGCCCATACAGAAAGCATATATAACAAGTAGGCAATTAGCAATTAACATAAATAAATAATTAAGCAAGCCAAAACAATGCACACTCAAATAAAACATACAAATGCACATGATGCATGCCTTTCCTACTAGCCATGAGCTCACGCGTTGGTTAATTGTCAGAACCCGACACACCCGGTAGTTAACCCGAATACCGTCTCTCAACTGCGCATCTCCAGGAGGCATAAAATTGGGGATTAGTGCCTTATCACCTTCCTCACATCCCACAAAACACAATCACAATAAATGTGGGACAATGAATCGAGGGATTAGTGTCCTACTGCCTTCCCCACATTTCACAAAACACAATCACGAGGAATGCGGGAGAAAAGAATCGAGAGATTAGCGCCCTACCGCCTCTCCCACATTCAACACATCCATATCATCACCATGTTCATTCATTCTCAATTTCGTCATTATTACTCTTTACATTTATTCATAATCATTGCATTTTCATACAAAATTCATCATTTCAAATCTTACTTCACCCCCAAGTTACCACCATTTCCTAACTCCATCTTGTTACTAGGCATACTAATAAGATCTAGGGTTAACAGAATGAAAATAGAGATTTGGGGGGTTCAAAATTGGGTTTGAAACACAAAATGTTTATTTGCTGAAAAACAGCGCTATGCGTACGCATGTCATGTGTATGCGTACGTATACGTGTAATTTTTTCCATTATGCGTACGCATTGTCTCGTCCGCGTACGCATATATGCCAGACAGAGACTACCCTTCGCTTATGGCGGGGTTCGTGTACGCATACAGTGCAGATCAGTAAAAAATGACTAAGTCTGCAGAATTTCTAGTTTACATACCGAACTTTTGACGCGCATAACTTTCTCGTTTTAAAATATTTTTCATCCGTTCTTCGAACGGCGTAAACTTCACGAACCCAATTTTCATATGAAATAAGTTTGAAATAATTTGAGAGTTTGGAAGCTAAGTTATGGCCCACTAAAATTTGGTTAAAAACTAGATTTTTCCTCATACACACCAACCTCCATTTTTGCCAAACTTCCATTTTCAAACCAAACCACTATCAACCAAAACACTCATAATCAATGCCAAATGCTTATCAACCTTTAATCAATCATTCAAACATTTAGAATATTCAATTTTCAATTCCTCAACTCATTCAAGATTCTCAAATTAATATACTTCAAGTCAATACTCATCAATAATCATTCGACAACATTTCTTTACATACAACCAGCATCACCACTTACCCCTTTCAGCACCGTACTCTCCACCTCCTACTACAATCAACCATGCCTCAATTTTGTACAATCTCATACACAAATTACTCAATTAACTAACAAGATCATCATCATTTATCACATATACATGTTTATTTCTTAATCCCTTGTCAATTATCACTAATTCATCATACAACATTCTATTTCCATCACCAACATCAATTACCAAGCTAATAATCAACCTATTTTAACAATTATTAATTATCATCAAAGGTACTAAGCACTTAACATCTTCATGCATTCACACCTAACCTATGGTCATCTAGCCTAAGTTTTCACAAGACATTAATATTAAATACGAGAAACCTAAACCATACCTTGGCCGATTTTCCGATAAATCCGGAACACTTCAAGCGTTCCCGCACCATAAGCTTATTAACACAGCCCCTCACCGAGGAACCTAGCTTCCAAAATCGATCTCAAGCTCCCATATCCTCAAATTAATTCCACTTCTCAACTAATTTCCAATCTAACAACATAATTACCACTATAATTAACATAGAATTATCTAACTCAACATTTCACAAGGAAATTGAGGAAGCTTACCTTGTTCACAACTCAAGTGAACTAAACCCAACAAAATGCACAAGCTAACTCGAACCTAAACACCGAAATTAAATAAGATTCAACATGGATACACATTGAATTTCGAAATTGGGAAGGGGAGGATCTAAAACTGAGAAGTGGATTCCATACCTAATTAATGACTGGACTTTGTAGAACTTGACACGCTGGCCGCGTGGCCATAAACAGTGCGTCGATCAGAGCTCCAGATCAAAAGTTATAAGGAATTGAAGCTAAGCTAAGGGTTTGCTTTTCTTTCCCCCTTCTTCCCCCTGTGTGTGTGTGCAACGTGAATCCCTTG
>NC_029794.2:13119218-13121014 GCF_000816755.2 Arachis ipaensis | reverse complement strand
GGGTTTACATGAATGCCCACATATATCACCATGAATGCATTCCAAAAAAGATGGTGATTCGATCCCAATTTTTTTTAGATGATCTTGTAATTAACTTTTCTCGAGAACATGCAGCACATGAGAATTCATTAAATTGGAGAATTTTATATTCTTTTAGAGGATAATCAGATGAATTCTAGATAATTGTTCTCATTATTATTGAACCCAGATGACCTAACCGGTCATGCCAAATTGTAAATATATTTGTATTTGTAAACTTTTGATTTACTATGGCATGTGATTTCACATTGCTAATAGTGGTGTAGTACAAACATGAAGAAAGAGTGGGTAGTTTCTCTAACTTGCATTTTTCTCCTGATCTCATAATTGTAATATAAAGATATTCGTTGTTTTCTTCTCTTGTAGTTTCTACATGGTATCCATTTTGGCGGATATCTTTAAAACATAGCAAGTTTTTATGAGACTTACTTGATAGTAGTGCATTATTTATGAAGAACTTAGTTCTTGTAGGTAACACTATAGTAGCTCTTCTAGAGCCTTCAATCATTTTTGCACTACCTACAATCGTACTTACATTTGCTTCCTTTGTAACAAGAGAGACAAAATGTCTTTTGTCTTTAGGTATTGTATGTGTTGAAACACTGTTAGCGAGACATACTTCTTCATTGTTGAATTTGAGCAAAAAGTGCGAAATATCTATATTTAGCCTTTCAAAGTGAATTCTCCTTAGATATCCAATATATATGAGATTTTAATTCACAAGTAAATCAATTTAACAAAGACCTAAAGTTAGGAATTTTTTAATAGGTAATGTTGCTCCAACACCTAACTAAAGGGTTACTGCAGTACCAATAAAAAAGATGGTTGTTGATACCGGACGACGAAATAGATTTTAAAATTTATTAACATTCTTCAAAAAGAGTACTGCTAATAATTCTGCGGGTACCGAAACTATTAAAAGAATGCCTAATAACTTATTGGACACTATATGAAATATTTGAAATACAGGAAAGAGTAGAACTCGTGCTGATAACGAGTTATGAAAATAAGGATTAGGATTTGAGGGAAGTAGGAAAGAGAATCGAAAGAATGATAGGTAATTCTATTATTGATTGTGAGCATTAGAGAGCATGAGAGGGTCTATTTATAGTCAAGGGTCCAACTCTTAACCAAAAACTTAACTTTTAGCCAAAAGTCCAACGTTTCGTTAGAACATCCACAATAAATATATTTATAACAAACAAGATATTTAAATAAATAATATTGTGATAAATGAAATACATTATTAAGTAATTTTTTTGGTTTAAATAAATAAAAAAAAAGTCTTAAACTTACCAATAAAAATTGATAATTGTCAAACAAATAGTTAAGAAAGAAAATAAAATGATTTTGATCAATAATGATTACGAATGTTGTAAAAATATTTGTAATCATCCGTCGCCATTATTTTGCAATTAATGGATTATTTAACATTGAAAATTATTTATCACTAACATTCATTTTTGCAGATAATTTTATTTTAAATAAAATTGTTGGTAATTATTTCAAGTAGTGGGAATAAGTGATAGAAAATGGTTTCATTGTATCAAGCTTGGTTTAAGTTATTTTCTTCCCTTTTTAATATTTTAAGTTTGGCTTAGTGGTTAAGTATGTGCAAGAATATCACGTTAGAATATTCTATCAAAGTTGGATCAAATAGCTAGAGTAGCGAATACAATCACCTATCTTAAAAAACCTTAAGAATGTGATGGTGGGGTTTTATATATTTTAAATCAATAATATTTTGAAGATAATAA
>NC_029794.2:13112370-13118693 GCF_000816755.2 Arachis ipaensis | reverse complement strand
AATTAATCTAAATAATTTAAAGTTATTTTATTTAATATTTATTAATTATTATTAAAATAATTATATAATTTTATATGTAATGGTTATTAGTAACTTAGAAAAGGGAGGTTCTTTTTGTTTTTGCTCGATTTTATTTTAAGTTGAATAGAACTTAAAAAATCTGTTAAGTCTGCTTTTGTTGAAAACGCAGGAGACACTTTTATTTTGTCTCTTGTCGTTATCGATAGAAGAGTCAAAATAGAGTTGTATGGAAGTAGAGTTACTATGACGTCTTACTGAATAGAATAAATAGGAGACAATTTTATTTTGTCTCTTAGAGAATGAAACCAGAATTAGAATAAAGAATGAAGAGTGACACAGTCATATATTTTAGTTCAACCACCATGTGCCATGTGATTTACATCTAGTCTCTCCCACAAATGTGGTAAAATTTTCACTATTTTTCAAGGATTACAAACATCAATTTTTCTAGGATTCAACCTAATCATATCTAGGACAAACCCAACTTCTACCCAAGCTATATTTAACTACATTCACTCTCTAAATTTTCAACCACTAAGTATTCACCCAACTTAATAAGAAAATCTCTTCAGGATCATGATTACAAAACAGAAAAATATACAAAGGATTTCTGAAATAAATATTTGGTTTTTCTCCAAGTCTAACTCTTTTTGTCTTTTTTTAATGGTTTTTTTTTAATTTCTCTCTCTAATGTCTTTTTCTATTGAAACAAAGAAAGATAAAATTGAAAAAACTAAATATTCAATAGAAAATTATGAGGGAAAAAAAAGGTATAGCTTTGTAAGTTATGGAAATCCAAATTTTGTGCTCTCACTTTTTACTCCAATTTTTGGTCATTTATCCCTTTAATAGAGCAGTAAAGCTTCCAAAACTTGAAACTTAACTCCAGCATTTTTTACTTCTTCTTCTCCAATATCAATAGCAGCAGCGGCGCAGAAGAGAGATAGAGTAGTAGTATTGATTGAACCATATATGTATCCATACTTACTATCCTCTCTTTCATCCTTTTTTAAATTTCTTGAAGGATCTGAGTCATTTATTTGTGCTTTCACTCTAAATTTTTTTTGTCCATTGATCTGTAGCAGAGCTCTATAATCTTCAACTTCTTAATATTTTCAATTTGGTGCATGCAGAGAGAAAGTTTTCTTCAACAATCATCAATAAAGCACAAATAAAAAAAATTTTTTTTCTAATGTAGCCTTGAAATGTGATCTTTATTTAGAGTCTTAAATTCTTTGACTTTTTTTTTTTTTTGTTTGATTTTGGTAATCCACTTTTTCATCCTTAATTTGAGCCCTAAACAGAATTTTTTTTTTACTTTATTTTTGGATTCCTTCTTGTAGATGAGAGAGAAGAGAGACTAAGAAAAGAGAAAGAATTAGTTCAATAACTTTGATTTGGTTCAAATAAAATTGAATTTTCATTTCTTATTTAACTACCTTTATCCTTAAATCTTAATATGAGATTGGACTTGGCTCATCATTAATTTTTCTGGGTCTGAACCATTTAAGGATTTTGTTTATTATTTAACTCCTTGAATTTTACCTGATACTTGCTTTACTTTTTATGGGAGTGAATCAATAAATATTCTCTTGAATCATGCTTTATTTCTGATGGGAGTGAATTAATAAATATTCTCTTGAATTATGAATGTGTATGAATTTAAAGCTTGTTTATTGAGCCTGTTTTGATTATTATTAATTTCTGCATATTAAATAAATTTAATCACACATATAATTAAATTTTTAGTTTAATAATAATGTGTATTTATCATCAATTAGTTGTTATTTGTTCTTTAAACTCAATCATATATAATAAATATATAATTATAAATATTATATTAAATAAAGTAACATTATTCATTGTTTGTTTAATATTACTGATTTAAAAAAAAAAGCCTCAAGAATGATATGTTCTATTTGTTCCATCTTTAATTTATTACGTATTTAACAACCCGCGTGCGTTAACTTATCATCAATTATGGAAATATATTTCTTGACATTAATAACTAATCTATACAATGAAGTAATTTAAAGTTGAATAACCATCCACACTTTTGAAATGGCACATTGAATTTGAATACAGGTATTGCCTACAGTTTAAGTCTCTCTTGTGAATGGAGACATGGGTTACTACTTACTACATATAATAGAATTTTGTGTTTGTCTCTCTTATGCTTTTGAAGGTTTTAATTTCCTTTGCAAATTCTTGCGTACAACCGGGGGGTGAATAAGTTCTCTAAAATGAGATACTATAAAATATTAACCATGTAAAATTGGAATAATTGATTAATTAATATGGAATCCATCTGCTTGGAGGGTAAATGCATAATGATTTTATTGTTTGTGAAAGTAACTGCATATATATTTTATTTGAGTTATGCTACGTATTCACCAAAATCAGTCATTAAAATCAATTATTAGTATAAAATATATATTGGAATACAAATACACATTAAAGATGAATTAAATTACATATGTATTTATACACAAATACATTAGTGACTGATTTTAGTAGTTAATTTTAGTGTACAAATAGCATTTCTCATTTTATTTTTAGAATATAAAAAAAAAGTATCCAAAAAAATTAAGAGAAATAAAAATACATATATTTTTTTTTGTGACTAAAAAATACATATTAAATACTCGTAAATATTACAATATATCTTAAAAATTATTTTTTATGGACAAAAATAATATATCATTGACCTGTTAGTAAGAATTTGGTTTTTATGAATTTTTATTATCTATTTTTGTTCATTAAAAATAATATTTAAAATATACTTTGCTATTTATACATCTTAATGTGTATTTTGTTTATTCTAAATTCTTGTGTGTTTATTTTTGTTCATTTATTCATTACTTTTGCGAGAAACAATAAATAATATACAATGTGGTTCTTCATATTGGCAAAGGAAGGGCACGAGGGAAGTAAATTTCAATGTAGTTTTTCGTTTTGACATCATACACTAAAATTGTTTTTGATATTTTAATAGTATTAATTATATTTTTGAGATCGATAAAAATACATTATATTAGTCTTTAACACATTTTATGTTAATAATATTGTTGAGTCTGCAGTGGAATTTAAACTTCTAATAGATACAAAGTAATATAAAATTGAACACTACTCACAATAATACACTAACTATAACAAAGTCAATATGAGAAAATATGATGTGATTACTCTATATAATGATGTGAATTAATTTTCTTTCTTATTTTTTGATGATGTTTCAATTACAATGCTACAGAAATATATATAGTATCATCTATGCTATAATTTCAATGAACAAGAATAAAATTCTCCTATGAAAACTCCCTACAAGTTCTCTCCTATAGCATAGATGATACTATATAATAAAATCCTCCCTAAGTTTGCTCTTAGTCTTCCTGTATTCTCACAAAGACGATAGCCTTGAACCCTTCTTGGATACCTCAAAAGGATTGTCTTCTTAGCTCTTTCATCAAGTTTATTGTCTTTGACATGATAATAAGCCGTGCATCCAAAGACTCTTAGTTTCTCGTAATCTGCATGTTCCCCTGACCACACCTTATAAGGTGTGTCTCCATCTAAAGAAAAATGTGGAGATCGATTCACTATGTAGCACGATGTAGCAACTGACTCAGCCTACCATTCTCTACCTAACCCAAAATTAGAGCGCATATAACTTGCCTTCTCAAATAGTGTATGATTCACTCTTTTTGCAACTCCATTCTGTCGTGGTGTGTCTCTAACTGTTCAATGTCTCACAATCCCTTCCTGATCACAGAACTCCTTGAAAGCTCCATCCGTATACTCTGTGCCATTATCAGATCGCAAAGTTTTTAGCTTCCCACCTGTTCTGTTTTCAATCATTGCTTTCCACCGCTTAAAAGTGTCGAATACCTCATTCTTATGCTTGAGGAAGTAAACCTAATCATACCTTGAATAATCATCAACAAACGCAACAAAGTACCTATAACCACCCTTGGAAGTAACTTTAGTCGGACCTAAACATCAGTATGCACATAGCTAGTCTAACAACCCTCTGCTTTTATGTTTGCTTGTAGAAAATTTTACTGTGTGCCTTTTCATATATACAGTGTTCACAAAATTCAATTTATGGTTTCTTCATATTTTTCAGTAAACGTTTTCCGCTACGCAATGATAGACCCTTTTCCGACATATGTCCAAGCTGCATGTGTCAAATCCTTGTGCAGTCTGTTTGGTCTTTATTTTCACCGATTCCAACTGCTAGCTCACCTGTAACAGTTGTCCCTAAAAGAGGATAAAGATTACCATGATGAACCCCCTTCATCATTACCAAAGAACTACGAACAACTTTTAAAACTCCATTTTCAGCAATATTTTGCAACCATTTTTCTCTAACAAACCTACAAAGATTAGATTTTTTTGCAAGTCAGAAATATGTTTCACATCTTTCAAAGTTCTTACAACTCCATCACGCATCTTGAATCTTATAGTACCTAACCCTACAGTTTTGCAAGCATGATTGTTGCCCATCAAAACTGTGCCGCCATTAGTGCTTTGATAGGTAGTAAACCACTTCCTATTTGGACACATATAGTGAGAAGCTCCAGAATCAAGCATCCCCTTACTAGATATCTCGTAAGAATCATCTATTACACAGTAATAATCTTCATCATCATTTGAGACGTAACTTGCTTCTTGTTTTTCTTTTGAGTTGTCATTGTTCTGTTTCTTGGAATTTATCTTTTTATTTGGGCAATTTGCTTTAAAATGTCCAGGCTCACCACATCTAAAGCATGTTCTCTCCGCGTGAGGTCTAGATTTTAACCTAGACTTTCCATGCTTACCTTTTCCTCTTTCATTACTCCTCCCTCTAGCTGCAAACAATCCTTGTATTTGATCATTATACTCTCTTCCATTTGAAGACGACATTACACTCATAGCAACCTTACATAGATCATCCACTAAAAGTGATGCCCTTGTCTCATCCATGGTCAGAGTGTCACCCACCAACATCAAAGTCTGCAACGGATTTTCATATGACTCCGGTAATGAAAGTAATAATATGAGTGCCTGATCCTCATCATCAATCTTCACATCTATATCCTTTAAGTTTGATATAATCCTATCAAACTCATTGATATATTCTCGGATTGAGGTGCCTTCCTCTATCTTGCATGTATAGAATTTGGATTTTAAGTAGATCCTGTTAGTTAGAGTCTTTGTCATGAAGTTACTCTCTAACTTTAACCAGACGCCTAAGCAGTTACTTCTTCATTCACCAAAAAAGCAACATCCCTCTCAAGGCATAAGATTATTGCAGCCCGTGCTTCAAGATCTAATTCTTCCCAATCCTCATCCTTCATATTCTCTGACTTTTTCTCTTTTTCTGTCAGTGCCTTGTACAATTTCTGTGATATAAGCAAATTTTTCATCTGTATCCTCCAATAGGTCAAATCATTTTTCTCATTAAACTTCTCGATTTTATATTTTCCTACTTTGACATTTTCACTAGTAGAAGCCATTGTATTCAAACTTGAATTTTACCACTCAAATAATAAATAATATAATATTGGCTCTTGATACCAATTGTTGAGTCTGCAACGAAATTTGGACTTTTAATAGATATAAAGTAATATGAAATTGAACACTACCCACAATAATGCACTAACTATAACAAAGCCAATATGAGAAAATATTATGTGATTACTCTACATAATATGATGTGAATTAATTTTCTTTCTTATTTTTTGATGATGTTTCAATTACAATGCTACAGAAATATATATAGTATCATCTATGCTATAATTTCAATGAACAAGAATAAAATCTTCCTATAAAAACTCCCTACAAGTTCTCTCTTATTAAAACTCCTTGCAAACTTTATTTTACTCCCTAAGTTTGCTCTTAGCCTTCCTGTATTCTCACAAATATGCTTATGTAGCTTGATGACATGAATCATTAGTGACATGTGTCATCATATCATGATTTGACCATGTGTAAAGGTATGATAACAGATCAATCAACGACCCGTGATATACAAACGTGGATAGGTATATCATGTCACAATATTATTTGGCCACGTATCAACTTATGTCACGTGCGTGTCGCAACATTTTTTATCCACGTGTCATCCGCTATATCATCATTATAAATGCACGAAATTAGCCCCTAACTTTATACTAAGTGAAACTCATTTTAGTTTTTGAAATTGAATATAATGCATTAAATTAGTATCTTTAATAGTTTTTTCTTTTTTTTCATATATTCAAAATTTTTAATATTTTTTAATGTACTAATTTTAATTATTTTTTTCACATGTTTATACA
>NC_029794.2:13111464-13111831 GCF_000816755.2 Arachis ipaensis | reverse complement strand
AGTATGTATTTTAATAAAAAAATGATATAATTGATTAAATATACATCATTAAAAAATTTAGTATATGTACAATAATGATATATAGAAATTATGACATATGACACAATTTGACATATGATCAAATAATATTGTGACATGTAGCACAACTATTTACGTCATCATACTACGTATCCGTCATCATACTAATATACTCGGTCAAATTATGACGTAATATATGTCATTAATGATTTATATTATTAAACTACATCAGTATGCTGATAATAAAAAATGAATTTAGAACTAATGTGATGCATTTTTTCAATCTTAAATATGTAATTAATGTAATTAAAATCTCAAAAATAATTTTAATATATAACACTAATTTTAA
>NC_029794.2:13105010-13111394 GCF_000816755.2 Arachis ipaensis | reverse complement strand
GCCATTGTAAAAAATTTTTCACTGTTTAATTATTTTCAATTGTATAATATCAACTTTTTAATTTAATATATTTTAATATTTTTTTATTACTAATTTTCTTTTTAATGTATTAGGACCAATTTGTCTAGTTTTGTAAAAACGAAAAAATCATGGACTAATATATATCTTTTTCTTTTAGAAACTAATTAATTTATCTGATATAAAATTGTTAGAGACTATTACTTTAAATTATCACTGAAATTTTAATTTTAATTAGTCATATAGACCTTTGCAGGATTTTTTTCAAATAAAATAAAAAAATAATTAATTCTCCAAACCCCATTTTTCAGCTTTAATTATCAGGATACGATTTCTTTTTATAATTAGGGGAAGTTCGCCGTACTCCCGGCGAACTTTATATAGAGTTCGGCATATTATATAAATCCGGTGGGACCATTTGTGTTTGTCCCATTCTTGTACAATCTCTCTTTAAAATTCATTGTCTTCCTCTTTTATTCTGTCTTTTGGATGCACATGAAGTTCATTGCAGACAATATTT
Organism: Arachis ipaensis; assembly: GCF_000816755.2. Lineage (NCBI taxonomy): Eukaryota > Viridiplantae > Streptophyta > Magnoliopsida > Fabales > Fabaceae > Arachis > Arachis ipaensis. Next base: position 13,110,856 of record NC_029794.2, on the reverse strand, counting down.
TTAGTTTTAGTTCAATAAATAATATTTTAGTTAGAGTTAAATTTTTTGCTTACTTAGAGTTAGTTTTTTTTAGCTTAGTTAGCGTAACTGTTGACATGTTAGTTAAAATAATTTAGTTATAGGTTATTTGTTAGTTAGAGTTACAGAGTTACTGATGACATGTTAGTTAGATTTACTATTAATTATTTTTATATTAGTTAAAATTTGTTATGTAATTATTTTTAAGTATAGCTGTTATTTATTGTCTATAACTTGTTAATTAGTATAACAAAGTAAATTGTTAGTTAGTTTAGTTAGAATAATTAGTTTAAGTTGTGACTCAGAAGGTAATTAATGGAAGAATTAATCAAGTTAAGTTGGATGAGAAAAATTTTGATTTGAAAAATTGAGAATTCAGTTAGTTGGGAAAGAATAAGAATTATTAAATTTATAAGCCGAGTCAAATAATTAAATATATTTTTTTATTTAATAATTTGGTTAACGTAAAAAGTGAGTTCAGTGTTTGTGATTTTATTTTATTGAATTGTATTTAGATGGAGGAGCAGCTGTTGGGTTACGAGGGTGAGATGTATAGACTGGATCACGCTGAACACATTGCTCGCATGCTTGATAGAGTGGTACACTTTTTTAACTGTTTTTTATTTTGTCATAATTAATTAGCGATGAAACTCAAATTTATGTGTTAACCGTCCACTTTTTTTTGTGTTTTTTGTTTCTGTTTGGTAGGCACCTCGGGTACTGCGCACCAGGCGGAATTTGATGGCACGACCGCCGGAGCAGATTAGGCCATATCTCAAACGAGCTGGGTTTGAGTATGTGGCCTATATGATCGAGTTCGAGCACGATTTTGGTTGCTTGCCTTGGCTTTGATAGAGAGGTGGAGACTTGAGTTCCACACGTTTTATCTACCGTGCGGGGAGATGACTATCACCCTGCAGGACGTAGCCTACCAACTGGGGCTCACGATTGACGGTGATCCTGTGAGTGGGTGCATCGGTGGGTGAGAGCAGCACCATCAGGGATGCACGATTGAGGAGATATGTGAGTAGTTACTCGGGGTTGTTCCAGGCCCAGATGATCGATAGTCACAGACGAAGTGGACGGTGAAGCTCACGTGGTTCCAGAACACAGTTTGTGGAGAGTTGGAGCAGGGCACTACAGAGGAGCGCCTGATGAGGTATACGAGAGGGTACATCATGCAGCTGATAGGGGGTATCCTATTCCTGGATGTCTCTGACTCTCGGGTGCACATCAGGTTGCTCCCACTACTGGAGGACCTTGAGAGGTATGGTCGGTTATTGTAGGGTTCGGCGGTCCTGGCATGGCTGTATCGCCAGATGTGCCGGGCCACGGAGCATGGCCAGCGCAATTTGGGAGGGTACGTCAGCTTGCTGCTGTCCTGAGCTTATCACTGCATTTCGTTGATACGGCTTGACGGCTTTGATACTCGTCGATTTCTCCTACTGGAGAGGTATTATAGAGACTTATAATAATCTTTTATGTTATTATTACTAAGTTAACTATATTGAGGGATAAAATAATATTATGGTTGGCATTGTAGGTGGGTTCTGTACCGATCGGACAATGCCACGAGCGAGAGCAGGCTTAGGCATTACAGGCGTACCCTGAACGGGATTGAGATGCTGAATGTAAGTGCAGAATATTCAAGTTTTACATAGTTAAGTTTAATGTACTTTTAATAAGTGTTTTATTTGAAATTTGAATGTCGTCATTTATATGTGTTTTGTGAACAGCTTGAGTGGACGTCGTATGCTGACCCACAGCTGATTGGTATAGTTCCACCGGCGATAGCTGAGGCGGAGGTGTCATCGGTGGTTGTATGTCCGCTGCTTTGCTTTGTTATCGTCGAGTGGCATCAGGTGGACTGAGTCGTACGTCAGTTTGGCAGCCTGCAGCACATTTCGACCAGGCCACTGAACATAGACGACATGCACAGGTTGGATGGTTTGTTTGGCCGCGGAGAGTGGTTCCCGCAGCTTCTCGGTGGCTGGCATGAGTTGTGGGATGCTCGGGTCCACCATCATCTGCCTATACACCATCATATAGACCTGCATCCGTCGCTCGCATACATGACTTGGTACCTTCAGTGGGCGCACACAGAGTTATTCGGCCTAGGTGACCAGCACCTAGTGGCGACTGGGGTTGTGCCAGAAGATCTGCCCATGCACCATCCACTTGCTCCAGATCTGCATCAGCCGGATGACGGTCATCTACTAGAGATGAGGCCAACAGCAGGAGGTGGGAGAGGTAGGGGCGGGGGAGAGCCAAGGGGAGAGGTAGGCGCGGTGCTGGGCGCGGAAGGCAGGGTGGTGAGGAGGCTCCCCGTGACAGAGACCCAATCAGCCCGCCAGTGCACCGGGCCGCTGATACAGGGCTGACGATTGGGACTATTTCAGGACCAATACCTGGAGGCTACTTGTCACTGAGACCACCTGGCTCACACCACTCAGAGGCAGGGACCAGTCAACAGGGAGAGATACCTGAGGCCAATGTACATTTCGATATCAGGACCCAGTTTCAGTTGCCGTTTAGCTCGTCGGAGCTCACCCCAACCCGATTACCAGCCCATATTGGACACCCAGGACATGATCAATGTCAGCATGATGGTGCCGCACTGGATAGCTCCTTTGATGCAGGGAGGTGATATCGGGTTGGGAGATGTGTTGACGCCGCCGCATCAAACCCAGCCATTCTCGTAGATGTATGCTACGCCACCTCAGTCTGCATACTTGGCATGCGTCCCGGATGATCAGTCTAGTGGGTCATCATCCACTGCAGATTATACGACGCTGAGGGATCAAATGAGCACTCCTGCATTTGCTCCGGTTCCTCCAATTGGTCGCGGGCAGCGCGATGTCAGACCACCTTCGTGTGGCACAGGTGGATGTCTCGAAGTTGAAGTTGGGCCAATGCCTCGGAACCCTTCCTTGAAAAAAGTTCACCCAATCGAAAATAAGTTGACCTGACGAGACCGGTGATTGGAAAATTGCGGGACCCCTTCATCATAGCATTAATGCACTCGGATATATTCGTCGTCATGTGACCAAATCGACGACCCTCATCAGCATACTGTGCCCACTGTGACCGTTGCATTTCCTCAAGCCAGTTAGTGATTGCCATGTTTTCTCCCCTCAGCCGTCCAAAATAATGCGCAAACTCACGCTTTGACTTTGAATACGCTGCGTTAATTCGAACCTTCTTCAAGTCTTTGTTCTTAAAGTGAGTCACGAAGTTGGCTGCAATGTGTCTTGTACAAAAATCTTGGAAGGCGTGAGGTGGTTTCCATAAACTCCCCTTAGCGTTCAATGCACCATCAATGGATTTGTGTCTATCTGAAATCACTAAGAGCCCGGGTTGTGGTGTGACATGCTCCCGCAAATACGACAGAAAGAACGACCACGCCTCTTTTGTCTCACCCTCGACAACGGCAAATGCAATAGGCAGAATGTTTGCATTCCCTTCTTGCGCTATCACCATCAGTAAGGTCCCACCGTATTTACCATATAGGTGAGTGCCATCAATAGAAATAAGTGGCTTGCAATGCTTGAAAACTTCAACACACAGTAAAAATGTCCAAAAGACCCGATGAAACATGATAGTATCTGTGGAACCAGGCCAAGGCTGAGTCACCAGTTGCACCCAAGTACCTAAAGAGCCAAACTTAGTTGCCTACTTGTACACATCTGATATTTTTAATCGAAAATAACCAATATTGAAATAAATCTTACCCGGCAAGCACATCTGCATCGCGAATAACCAACGAAGAAGCTCGTTGTATGATTCCTCCCAATCGCCATATATTCTAGCGATCACTCTCTGTTTTGCAAGCCAAACTTTTCTGTAGGACACCTTGTAACCAAAGTGATTCTCCACACCTCCTTGGAGAACCCTGATGCTGATTGTTAGATCGGCCTTCACCATCGTGAAGATGTATTGCGCAATCACCTTCGAATCCAACCTACCATGGTCTTGTCCCATCGAAGTTTTGCATGCAAGAATGAGCCCCCTTGTATCTCCTAACCTTCCACTTTTCTTGCTTCCGGCGATACGATATGAGTATGCTCCAATTACAACCGTTGCCGGACTGGATACATTGTGCATTGTACCTCAACTGGTCACTCTCTACTATTTTGTAATCCACAGCCCTCCTAATGCTGTACTGCTTAACTGTCAACATCACTTCTTCCTTGTCTTTAAATTGTTGTCTAACCTCAAACTCATTGCTTGGATCCTCTTCAGGGTCTCTCTGGGTAAATGACCAATCCAAAGTCATTGCATCGAGATTCAACCTCGTGAAATGATCTGGCCAATCATATGGTCGAGAGATAGTGGGCTGTGTAAGAGCGATCTGAGTGTCACTGTAGTAGTTCATCTCTTCTTCCTCGTCACCATCATCGTGAATTTTAGCTGGTTCTTCATCAGCATCATCTACATCATCGAGGTTAACTTCATATTGATCCATCATCAGATCTCTAATAGCAAAACTATCATGACTTTCAACCCCATGTCCATCAAGTCAACATTACAAGCTTCAACATTAGACCCCTCCTGACTCCCCTCGGGTGGCATATTTAGGTCCACCATAGTCCTTCTGATAGTTCGTCTAACAGCTCCACTCAACGGACTATTATCGACAGTATCTGCCAATGATCTTCAACCCCCACCTCAACGAGATACACGAATAATTCTAACAGATGAATATTTGTCCATCGGTTGTGCCACGACTGTATGAGCCGTATGTCTTCGTCGTCGCGCAAACGGTACCTAATTCAACACAACAAACGTATTTCTCACAACCGTTATCTCATAAATATAATAGTAACAGAGACAATACGAGTGTAACATACCTTTTATAAAACAAATTGCCATCTACTTCGGTCGGATATCTATAATAAATCTTTTTCACCCTTTTTTCCTCTTGCTGTCCGGCGGAATGCAATATCAAATTCTTCAAAGCTGGTAAACTGTCAACCTCCGGTGTCATATAAGTGAATATCGGTTGCTCGGATCTAAAAACTATAGAACCTTCTTCGTCATACACTATTTCACCATCGTAACAAATAGATAACAATGGATTCCTTGACATTGTAAAAAAAAAATGTCAACCTTAAAAATAAAAACCAATATTGTGCTTTGATGATTTACTCTCTAGCAGCCATGCTTTTATTTTTGAAATCCAACATATAGTTTGTCGGGAGTGCGGTGAAAGGGGTACGGCGAACTCTCCCTAATTACCCAAAAAAAATCGTATCCTAATAATTAAAGCCGAAAAATGGGGTTTGGAGAATTAATTATTTTTTTATTTTATTTGAGAAAAAATTCCGACCTTTGCATGTTAATTAGCCCCCAAATTACTTTATGTGATCAAAATTCTATAGGAATAATGCATTTGATAAATTAATTCACAAATATATTTTATTAGTCATTGACTCTAAATGTTGAACTGCGTATATGTTATTGCTAATTAATAGGCTTCGTCAAGGTTAAAAAGAAATTAAAGATAGATATTTTTTTTTTAAATGAATGATAGTAAAGAGGCAAGGTGAGCTTCAATCACATATAAGACCTCGTATTTAAATGTAGGATATTTAACCATGCATTATGAAGTAAAGTATGTTTTTTGTTATGAAGTTCATGAATTGCGTATATGTAATTAATAGGCTTCGTCAAGGTTAAAAAGAAATTAAAGATAGATATTTTTTTTTTAAATGAATGATAGTAAAGAGGCAAGGTGAGCTTCAATCACATATAAGACCTCGTATTTAAATGTAGGATATTTAATATTTAACCATGAAGTAAAGTATGTTTTTTGTTATGAAGTTCAT
>NC_029794.2:13089108-13103844 GCF_000816755.2 Arachis ipaensis | reverse complement strand
GTTTTTTTATAATTTTCAGTAGGCTAAAATAATTAGTCAATTGTTCACGTTGTTCAGATTTTTCATTATCTACCTAACAGAATTGAAACAACAATCATATATAATTTTAATTTTAATTTTAATTTTATTATTAATAGCTTAACATGTGATATGATAAATCTTACACTGATGAAGTCACCAAAAAAAATCTTACACCAAAAAAAAGATATGAACGACAAATAAATCTACACAAAATTTAAAATGTGACAAAATTATCTAAAAAATATTTTTTTATATAAATGGCAAACGATTTATATATTTGATCCAAATTTTTATGGTCATAATTGAATATCTATTTAAAAGGTATATATATACAAAAATTTAGAGCAAAATTCGATTTTTAGACTTTTCTTGTACATTGTTTAAAAAAATTAGTCATTCACAATAATTCTTTATTAAAAATATTCACTCAATATAAAATTTTTAAATTTTAAAGATAAAAAAATATTATTTTTCTGATATTACTTAAAAAATATTACATCAAAATTTAATATTTAAAGTCTTTTCTTAAAATACATGTTTAATGTCTAATTATCTTTATTATTTTTTAATATTTTGAGAGTTTATTTAGTATTTTTCTCTTTCAAATTTATTTTTCTCAGCAGTATCATCTTGATAATTTAACCCATCAGTGGTATTCAGTGATGCAGTTTCCGTTATTTGCAACTCCATATTCCTTGCAGCAGTAAGTGTTAATTGGTTAAATAAAGAGAAGTAAAAAGAAATAAAAAAGAGAATGAAAATATATAAAAGCCACGGATAGGGAGATTTCACCTTGAATAAAGTAACACGTTACGGCTATTTTAGAGAAAGGGAAAAAATAAAGTAATGCGTTATGAAGTTGAAAAAAGAAAAGTAATACGTTATGAACTTATGATGCAACTTCTTTACATTTGGTTGGAGGGTTCCAACAATAAGGTAAGTTATTTCTCTTAGACATAATATGGCATTATTTGTAGAAAGTTATATTTTGATTAAAAAAAAAATAATAATATAAATAATCAACGCATCATTACATCATGAGTGATGAATAACTTTTGGACGATGTCCGCTGGTTAGTCAAAATTTTATGAAAATAAAATTGAGTAAATAGTTAAAAAGATTTTTCAAATTTTACCAATTAAATAAATTATTTTTTAAACTTTTAATCAATTCAATTAAGTTAGTTTCTTACATTTCTGATTCGAATCTCCGGATACAAGATATTTGGTCAGTTGGTAGGTGGCATTTGGATACTCTTTATTCTCTTTTATCTCAAAATCTGAAAGATAATATTCTTTCTTACAATCCAGATGAACAAGCAGGTCCGGAAGTGGGTTGGTATTGGAGTGGGTCTGCTGTCAAAGTCTATAACTCTCGCAATGGTTACTTGTGGTTGTGTAAGCAGCTGTTTGGTTGGGAGGAGCGGGAGAATTGGCTTTGGCTTTGGCGCCAGCTTGTTCCGGAAAAGTATAAATTTTTGGCTTGGTTGTGTCTTAAGGAGGCTCTTCCTACTGCAAGTTTTCGCTTTAGAAGAGGGATGTCGTCATCGGATAAGTGTCCAAGATGTCTTTCTAGTCAGGAATCGGTTTTATATTGTATTCGGGATTGTCCCAAAGTTCAGCTTGTTTGGCATAGGTTGGATATTTCTTGTCATCCTCTGGATTTGAAGAACTAGTTCTTGTATCATAGCAGAGAGCATCCGTTCAAGTTCTTTTCGGGACTTTGGTGGATATGGCAAGCAAGGAATAATGACATCTTTAATCCCGATGAAACTTGGCCTCAGAAAAAAGTGATTTGTCTGGCATTAACTTCAGAAAAGGAGCTTAGGAATATCTTTGAATTACAACGTATGTCCCTTCCCTCTACTCTAAATGGTTTTTGGAATCCCCATCTATTGGTACTTTTAAGATTAATTGTGATGCTAGTTATTTTGGTTCGGGTGATAGTGTTAGTTTTGCTTGTGTTATTAGAGATTGTAATGGGAGCTGGCAAAGGGGGTGTTTGGGAATGATTGAGAGTAATAGTATTCTTTAAGAAGAATTGTTTGCTATTTGGAGAGGATATCTCTTAGCTTGGGATGTGGGTCAACGAGATGTTATTTGTGAGACGAATTGTGTGGAAACATTTAATCTTGTTACTCAAGATGGTTTTGGGTTTATTGATCCACTGGTGCTCAAAATAAGAGATATCATGCATTGGAATTGGCGGGTTGACTTTCGTTTGATTATGAGAGATGCAAACACGGTGGCAGATACTATGGCAAAAATGGCGATGAAGTTACAACTTTCGCATGTGGAGCTTCTTTCACCTTGGGAGGAGTTTAAGAGTAGTCTTAAATAGGACTGTCCATCTATTTAGACAATTCCTTATTTTGTTTGTTTTGTTTTTCTTTGTTTAATTTATTTCAGTCACAAAAAAAAAATTAAGTTAGTTTCTTAAAATTTTTAAAGTAAATCATATTCGTTCTTATTTGTGTGATTATAATAAGTCGTAGCACTTTCTGAGGACTACTATATCTTTGTTTATTTACTAAAATGGAAAAATTAGTCAATTTCACTTAACTTGTGCAAAAATATGAAAAGGCTTTTTTGTTGAACACTTTTTCATCATAAAACATCATACGCGTATAAATACAAAAATAATTTTCTTTTGTTATTTTTCTTTTTAAATGTGCCCTTCACGTGTCTTTTAAATATGAATCCTAACACTATGTTTGGTTTAAGGGAAAATAAGAGGAAAGAAAAGTGGTGGAAGGAAAATGAGTGGAAAATTTTATTTTTCTTTGTTTGGATACCAAAGAAAATAGGAAGGAAAGAAAATTTTGGTGTGGATCTCACAAAAAAAATTTTCCATCCATTAGAGGCAAGAAAACAAGAAGGAAAATGTTATTTTTGGTGTATTTACAATACTACCCCTAATTCTATTATTATTAATAATTATTAATATAAATTTAGTTTTAATAGTTTTAATACATTATTATAATAAAATTTACATTTAAACATTATATATGTATTAGATAAATAATTTATAAAATTATAATATTTTATAATATTCATAAAATACAATAAAACATAAATAAATAAAAATATTTATACTTTATTTTATTATAAGGGTATTAATGTAATTTTATACCATTATGGTTTTTTTTCTTCTCACTTTTCTTCTCATCCAAACAAAAAAAATTTTTTTCCTATTTTCTTTCTATTTATTTTCTCTTCATCCAAACAACACACAAATAATTCTACTTTTCCTTCTATTTTCTTTCCTCTCATTTTCTTTCCTCTTATTTTCTTTCCTTCTATTTTCCTTCCTATATCCAAACAAAGCCTAAGGAAAATACGAAGAAAAAGATATTTATTTTTGTTCAAAATCCATGATTACTTTGTCTATATGTACCATCTTTATTTATTTGTACCAATATGCTTTTTTCTTTCAAAATTTATGTTTATTTATAGTTAAACAATCTAGAAAAAAAATTAATAGTTAGAAAGAACGTTTTTTTTAATCCTTAACTCTTTATATTTTTTGTTATTTATATTTTTAAAATGATGTAAAAAGTTGATTCCTTATAAGAATTTGAAAATTTGTTTAAGTTTTTGTTTTGTCGAATTTTAGCAAATCGATGGTGGTTCGATTTTAATGGTTTGGGAGCGAAACCTACTCCTCTTTTGCAGGTACCAGTTTTCTATAAGTGCATCAAAGGTGCTCGAATTAGACGAGTATTAAAACGGAAAATAAGTTCAAAAAGTGCAAAAGAGTAAAAGAAGTGTAAAACAAAGGAATCGAAAAGTAAAATTGACTGAAATAAAAAAGGTTTACATTGAAATTTAAAGAAAGCGATAAAGATGCCTTTGATTGGACCAAAGGACTTTAGACATGGAAATTAAAGTGTATTGAAATGTAAATTGAGCATGAAAATTAAACAATGCTTGAAACATAAATTTGCTTGAAAGATAAAGTTTTTTTTTGCAAGAATTGTAAACGAAAGGTAAAGACAGTGGAAGGAACCCTACAGAAATCAAACTCGAACGCAGATTCAGGAATTCGCTGGGATATGAGTGTGCTTGAGTGTATTTCTAAAAAGAAGTTCCAACCCTTATTTCCTAAAACTTACTAATATTTATAGCTCAGTTCCATAACCGACCATTAATTACATGACGCTGCCTTGTATGCGAATTTTTAGGTAACTGTTCCCGCTCTTTTGCCCATGAACGTTACCCATAAATTCCTCACTTAGAGAAAGCCTTTGATTTCTATACTTGTGTACCCGCTCGATTCTCCATTAGAACAACTATTCGATTCTTCATTCGAGTACTTGTTCGATTTAACAAGGTGTCTAAATCGAGTCCGTGTCAAATAACTTCCAATTAATGCCTGCACGTGCGTCTTTTCGGCCTCTGTTTCTTTCTTGACCCTTCACCAGTATTTTGAATCAGCTTAATCTTTCAAAAATAATTATCTCGACTAACAAATTGCCCCCCTAGGATTAATGTGTTTGCCTTCGATGTCATTTCTTGGAAAATGAAACACTTTATCCTAATCCAATCGTCAGACACATTTACTGATAATAATTACCATTTACTTTCTCCATTAATTCTGACCCGTTTGACACGTCTCCCACGATTCATACCTTCTCTCTTCACCACTTCACCTTCTTCGCAAAGTTACCTCCTTTTCCTTTGAATTCCCTCTGTAATAACGGCCAAACAAAAGCTCCCTTTAAATTCGACACTTCTGTCTTTGTTTAACTTTCTCGAACCCTTATTCTCTCAATTTCTCTTGCATTCACCTTTCTTACACAACCTCTATTCTTCAACTTTTGTTCTTCTCTGCTCATCAATGGCTGCTTCTTCATCTCACGTTGCTGCACAGGACAAGGGCAAAGATCCCATGGTGCAACCACCAACTCCTCCAGCTCTTCATGTGTTGAACTAGGTCAATGATGAAGTCATTAATGATCCATAGCTCCAAATTGATGACCCTAGAATCCTTATTCCCTTTACTATGGGTGGAGATACCCATTGTTTTGTAGGTCCTATAAAAAATCTGGAAAGGGCAAACAAAAAACTCTCTTTCTTCCCAAGTGCTCAAGGGGAGGACTTGTTGACTAATCAAGACCTTGATATCTCTTTCTTCACCAACCAAAAACCATTTAGGAATAAACCTAAGATCACTCCTCGAGGAATTTACTTCACAGCCTGGTCTGAGCGTCTTGCTCCATCGAAGAGTGTTGCTTGGGGGCTCTCGGGATTCAAGATCTTCTGAGACTTTCTCACTTTTCTCCTTCGACGCTCCCTTGGATGATCGGAGCTGTGACCTTTTTCTGGAACAGGACTACCAATAATTTTCACCTTCCTTGTGGGATGATTGGTATGTCATTTCTAGATGTGGCTACTATTACAAGACTCCCGATTAGTCCTCCAGACTTCAGATGTGACCTTTTTGTTCTATTGGCTAAATGCAATTTTTTTCTGCTCTCGAAGTGTTCAAATGCAGAAGCTTTTCCTTCCTCTTGCCGTTCTACTTCATGAAGGGAACAACCTTAACTTGGCCAAGTTACTTCTAGGGCATATTTTTGAAGAACTTGGCCAGTTTGTTAATTATCTTTGAAACAATTACTTGATCAGCACGGGAGGCCCTCTCTGACTTCTCCAACTTTGGCTTAATGCCATCTTTGAGAAATACATGATTAAACCTACAGACAAACAACACATTGAATGTTTTCAATTGGCTAACTTCAAGCCAAATTTTTCAGAGGCTCAATCGGATGAAGACCGATTTTGGGCTGTCTTTTCTCTTTTTCACTCTTGTAAAGACTTCCACAACGAGGACCTCAATTTCACCCCTTTTTTGCGTTGAAATTGTGGTCTTGCCTGGCTCGAACGCCTCATCTTCCCCAACGATACTGAAGAAAGCAAACTTGCTAACAGGAGTTGGGCAAATTTGCTAGCTGTGCAGGTAATTCCAACAGGCTACCTCTGCATAAAAAGGAACGTTTTAAAGTGACCCTGTATGCCCCTCATTATGCTGCTAGACAGCTAGGCTTCTCACAAGCTATTCCCACTCCACTCCCCAGAAACAGCAAACCCTTTTGTCATATCACTTTGACCTCAAAGAAAGAGCTCGACATTTGCCTCTCGAAAAATCAACAACAAAGAGAGGGCTACCACCATCTTATCTATGATTGAAGCTCATTCATCACTAAATCTTGCTTCGATTGGTGGACTACTTACTATTCCAAGTACAGTCGTACCTTGGAAGAGATCAAGCGTTCTGTCATCCAAACAGTCCTTGCTGCTGAGGGTTCTCCTAAGAAACCTCAAAAAAGAAAGGCCGAAGCCACAGCTTCCTCACGAGAACTGCTAAGGAAGAGTCGAAGGACTCCTACAAGGACTTCCAAAAGGGTAACTTCTCTTTACTCATACATATATACTTAAACCAAAACTCTTCGAAAATCACATCTACTTACAAACCTCTTGATTTCAATCTTTCATCAGTTACAGTTGAAATCATCGAGCGAAAGCTCTTCTGATGATAGTGAGCCATCCATTCAGAATCTTCTCGCTGGATCTTTGAATTCGGATGATCCAATTGATTTAGATTTGGGCTCTCAATTAATTCGAAGAACAAGACTTGTTCCGGTAACATTATATTATTTTCAAATAAATTTCAATTCAATCAACATCAATCTCCTCTCATATTTGTTATATTTCAGCCTGTTACCGCGGCTCAGTCAATCACCTCATCTCTTGCACCTGACCAACCACCTCAACATCAGCAAAATTTAGGACAACCAGCATCTCACTCCTCAATTCAAGCTACTGTGTCTGTTGAACCTCTCCAAGTAGCTTTTCCAATTCCAACTGGGACACAGGTAGTTGATTTAACAGAGGAGCATACCCATCATTCCCCAACACAAACTTTGATTATTGGACATGTTTCTCCAACAAACCAGGATGAAACTTCTACTGGATTTCAGGTGGCCCCGGATTCGGACTCACCCTCTCGAGTTGCTGAAACTGTTGCTCCCAATTCGGATTCTCCATCTCAAGTTCTAGAAACTCTCCCTTCACCACAAAGTACTTCCAATCTGCCCAAACAAGCCGACCTTCAAACTTCGCCTGGTCTGGATCTGGAAGTTTGGGTGTATCTACTGAAAATGCTGATCTGGTTACCTTGGTCAGCATTCTGAATCAAGCTATTCAAGAAGATAAAGTGCCCATTTCTGCTCCTGTACTTATAGGTCCTTCTACATCTGGTCCTTCATCCGAGCTAAATATCAATGCTCGAGAACAACTTTTATCACTTCTCAAGCTCCTGGACCATCCACCCATCGAATGGACCAATGATGCAGCCCTAAACAAGCTTTTGTCTTATCTTTTAAGTTCATCTTTTGAACTTCAGGTTCCGTCCCCACACTCTGCCATAATCAATTAATTCAAACAAATTGCCAACAGAAGTGTAACTACCTAGAAAAAACTTCAAGGAATCAAAGATGAAGTAGCTAAGATCAAAACTGAGTCAGAAAGCTATACTGCAGCCCTCCAACCAATCAAAGCTTCCTGTGAAGAATTTGATTTAAGAATCTCTCAGGCTATTTCCATTCAAGCTCACTATGATAAGGAACAGAGAAAACTTGAGGCAGAATTGGCTCAGATCAATGAAAGACTTGCCAAAATTCGGAAGAGGAGAGTTGATATAGCTACACCTCTAGCCCCTGTCCAGCAAGAACAACAAAAGCTTGTGCAAGAAATTGTTTCTATTAAGGCCAAGCAAGAAAAATGTGAGAAACAACCTGACAAGGCTCAATATGAAGAATTTAAGCATGCTAAAACACTTTCAGCTCTGGATAGTGAAAGGGTAAGTTACGCTCAGACTTAGCAGAGCTTATGGCACCTTACATCTCTCTATCTTAGAACTCAATGTTTGTAATAATTTCTTTTATCTTCAGACTTAAGCATTTTAATCCTCGTTTAGTAAACAATAATATTGCTTCAAATACTTTTCGTTTATCGATTTGATTATATTTTCAGACTCGATATTTTTTATTCGATATGCATTTCTAGAATATAACCCAATCACTTGGAAAGGGCCTTCCCAAGTATGGGACCATTTGCCAAGAACTCTCGATTTATTTTCCATTGGCAAAATAACTTTTAAAACCAACTCACCTATACTAAAATATTTTTCTTTTATTCGACGATTATAATTTCGAGCAATACTTTCTTTTTGCCAAATCATGTTTTCGAGCGCCAGTATTCGCTCTAAGTCTAATTCATTCAACTAATCAAACATTGCATTCCAATGGTAGCACAACATCATGGCCATATACTAATTTATAGGACGACGTACCTGTCGACCCTCTTGGTGAATTTTGATAAGCCCATAGTACTTGACTTAACGTTTCATGCCAAGTTCGAGGTCTGTTCCCGATCTGTTTTTTAATCAAACTTATCAAAATTGTATTTCCTGCCTCCACTTGTCCATTGGCCTATGCATAATAAGGGATTGAAGTAACCATATTAATATTTCTCGAAGCTGCAAAATTCTTGACTTGCTGACCAGTAAACATAGTCCCTTGATCAGTACTCAATGTTTGAGAAATTCCAAATCGATGGATTATATGTTCCTCAATAAAATCTATTATTTCATTTTGCCCAACTTCTATTAAAGGAACTGCGTTGACCCACTTTGTAAAATAATCAATTGCTACTAGAATAAATTTATGATGTTTCGATGAAGGAGGATAAATGAATCCAATTAGATCCAAAGCCCAACCTCTAAATGGCCATGACTTTATAATCGAATGCAACTCAGATGCTAGGATCTATTATATCGATCCATGCTTTTGACATTCTTGACACGCCTTTGCATATTCGATACAATCTTTGATCATGGATGGCCAATATAGATGATTTTGATATAGCACCCATTTCATCTGCATCCCAGCCTGATGAGCACCACATATCTCTTTATGGACTTCACCTAGAGCAATGTCTTTATCATCTTGACTTAGACATCTCGAAAGACTTCCATCGATTCCTTTCTTATACAACTCATCAGCCATCAAGACAAAATTCATTGCTTGCAATTTTATCTTTCTATCGACTGGGATGCTGGGATTTTTTAAATATTTAACAATGGGTTTCCTTCAATCATTATCTTCCCATTCGCCTATACACAAAGCTTCTCTTTCATCCGCAGGCACCAAAATTTGATGGATATTGGCCAATTTTCTTAAAGTTTCTGGGCCGATTCTATATTTCGAAGCAATTTGGGCTAACTCATTAGTGATCTCATTATAAATCCTTGGGATATGAACCAAAGAAACTTTTCGAAAAAAAGTTAACAACTTCCAAGCCGTTGCCAAATATTTTTACAACTTCTCATTATTACATTTGAACTCCTTCGATAATCGCTTCAGAACTAATTGAGAATCCCCTAGGATTTGGACTTCCAAAGCCCCTTTTCCGATCAAATTTCAAGGCCCAAAATGAAAGCTTCATACTCTGCCATATTATTCGAGCAAGGATATTTTAGCTCGAACAGGAATTCTGATGGAATCCCTTCTGGCGAGATAATAAGAATTCCAACCCCTGTACCATCCTTGTGTTTCGATCCATCAAAATATAACTTTCAATAATCGACCTTAATGTCGATTACATTTGCCTCCCGGTCATTCAGATTGTTTGAATTATCAACTAGAAAATCTGCAATGACTCGACCTTTGACAGCTTTTGCTAGGACATATTGCAAATTGAATTCTGTCAAAGCGAGCATCCATTTTGCTAAACGACCTCTTAATATTGGAAAACTCAACATATATTTGACAAGATCAGTTTGTGCTACAACTTTCACCGATTTAGATATCATGTAACACTTTAATTTCATGCAAGCATAGTATAGGGACAAACACAATCTTTCTATCGGGGAATACCTTGTTTCAATATTAGTCAAAACACGACTAAGGTAATAAATTGCCTATTCATATCCATTCTCATCATCTTGGGCTAGCATACACCCAATTGTGTTTGTAGATGCTGCAATGTACAATTTCAAGGGTTCATGCAGACGAATATTCGCCATAATTGTAGCCTTAGATAAATAAGCCTTTATTGAATCGAATGCCTGTTGATGCTCATTTGTCCACTCGAACTGCGAATCATTCTTTAGTTTTACTAAAGATGCAACCACTCGAGTTCGATCAGAAAGATTCGAAATAAATCTCCGAAGATAATTTACTTTCCCCAGGAATGATCGCACTTCCTTTTTCAATTTAGGCGCAGACAATGCTAATATTGCATCAGGCTTGCTCTTATCGATTGCAATCCCTTTTTTATGAACCACAAAGCCTAGAAAATTCTCAGCTGATACACCAAATGCACATTTCAAAAGATTCCTTTTTTAATCCTTTTTCCTCATAGTGACAAATACTTTCCTTAAATGAACGATGTGTTGATTTAGCAAAATCGATTTGACCATAATGTCATCGATATACACCTCCATAAATCTCCCAATATACTCATGAAATATGGCATTCATTGCTTGCTGGTAAGTTGCAGCAGCATTTTTCTAACCGAAAGGCATAACCACCCACTCATAAGTGCCTAGTGCCCTGGGACAACGAAAAGCAGTTTTGGACACATCATCTTCTGCAATGAAGATTTGGTTATATCCCAAATAACCGTTCATAAAACTTAAAATTTCATTTCCCGCCGCAAAATCGATCAACATATCTGCAATTGGCATAAAATACTCATCCTTCGGGGTAACATTATTCAAATCTCTAAAATCAATACACACCCTTAATTTTATATTTTTCTTCATCACGAGAACAATATTCGAAACCCATTCCACATAATGTGCGGTTTGAATAAATTTTTCCTTAATCAACCGCTCAATTTCTTCCTTAATCTTTAGATTGATTTCTGGAGCAAAATGTCGAGGAGTTTGCTTCACAGGTCGAGCATTTGGTTTCAGTGCTAATCGATGCTATATGAGAGAACGATTGAGGCCAGGCATATCATGATAATCCCAAGTAAAACAATCTTTGAATTCATGTAAAAGATGAAAAAGTTCAATTCGAAAAGGATTCACAAGATCCTTACAGATAAGTGATTCGAACATCATCAAGAGATCCCAAATTAATTTCTTCTAAAGGGATCTTGAGATTCAAACCCCGTTAAACAATCCTCATCTTTTACTGAATATTTTTCAAAATCCAAAGGTTCTAAATCATAGATGCAATCGAAAGAGAAATCAACAGATTCATTATAAACAGAATAAACTTGATCATTTGCTGGATTAGCAACAGCTTCACTTTCAATACAATGAACTTCTGCTATTATATCAGCAGTTTGACTAATAACATCATTTGTAATACATAATGAAGATAAACTTAAACTATGACTAAATTCGATTGAAGACATCGAATTGTTACTACTACAAGAAGACATTACATTCCTAACTGATTCAACTTCATCATAAGAATCAACTTTATTCTCTACTGAAGGAAAATTACTTATATAATTATTTAAAATTACCAGGTAATTCGAGACGTCTTGAGCATGCTCCATCGAATATCGTCTCAAATCCATTCTAAGATGAACAATTCCAACCAATTGGGGGTATATCAAGGTGTGGATAACGCAGCTTCACTGTCAGGCCTTCCGAAGACAAGTAGAAGCCCTTACAATTATAGGAATTTAACATCCTGTCAACATTTAAAGGCTTCAATTTCGGATTATATACTCTAAAATTGACATGCAGCTGCTCGACGTATAAATTTAAATCAGCCTTAACAATTTCAAGTTTTCCATCCTTTGTCCAAAGGAGGACACTTTGATGTATAGTAGATGGTACAGCTCCAACTCCATGAATTCAGTCTCGGCCCATTAAAGCATTATAACTTGCTTTCGATGGCACCACCACAAAAATAGTATTTTGTTCAGAAGATCCCACTTTCACCCCCAAAGTAACCAGACCTTTTGCAGGAGTAGAAGCACCACTAAAATCTGTTACAGCAATATTGGTGGGAACCAAATCATTAGGATACTTACCAGCTTTCATCAACATCCTTTCTTGCAAGAGACTCATTGCTGCTCCGCCATCAATTAGCACTTTATTTACTTTAATTCCGCTCAGGGTAGTAGTAATATGAAGAGGGCGAAGATGAGATTTTTGCTTTTCGGAAGGCCTCATAAAATACCCAAGTTCATCCTCATACTGGATGAAAGAAAAAGCTTCTTCAGCATCCATGTCATAATCTTCTTCAGGGTCGCCTTCATACTCACCCAAGTATTTGGTTGGAATAACCGAAATAGTTCCAACCATCTCATCATCTCCTTCTTCGAAATACTCTTCCTCCACATCAGCATCCTTGTCTTTGTCAGCTCATGAAGTATAAGCTATCGCCTTGCCTTTCTCCAACTTCTCAGGGGAAGGGATACCTTTCGGGCATGTTTCCGCATCAGAAGGAAAAACTATTCGGGAGTGCACCGAAGGCATTGCCCCCTTGCCTTTGTCAGATTGAGGCTTCTTACTTTGAGGTAGATTCTTTCTTCTTCTTCCCCCTCGGGTATCCCCTAGCTCGACCACATTGATAGGGATATTGGTTTCTAGGAGGCCCTCGATGTCCCCACTGTGGGTTTCGCCGATATTGAGCGTCCCGATTCTGGAATTCTTGACAATTCTAAATCCACTGAACTCCTATAGCCTAAGAACCGCTTAACGGCACAACAACATTCTGCTGAGGAGCCCTGGAACTATGTCCCTCCACTCATCTAATTGGTTGTTTTTTATGAGTCTGCTCCTATCTATGAGCCAACTCCTTTTTCATCCTTTCTTTCTTAAAGATCGTTGCAGCCTCAGCGTCAAATACGGCATTACATCAAAGATACAGAGATACGTCCCGATCTGTACCAAGAAATCCAACAAACCATCCCCTGCTTAAGGATATACTGATCGAACTTGTGACTCGAAATCACCTAGAGCCACATCAAAATCATAAGACATCCCAACCATTGTTGTCAAACTCTTGAGTTAACTCGTAAACTTATACGAGTTTATGAGTTTAGGTAGTGGAATCGAGTTAAATCGGACACAAACTCGTTTTTGGGTAGACTCGGGTAGACTCAGGTAAACTCGCATAAACTCGGTCAAACTCACGAGTTTACGGGCGAGTCAGCGAGTTTGCATTGTTTGGCCTTTTTTGCAAAAACGAAGCCGTTTTGGGCCCAAAAAATGAAAAAAAATGGAGCAACGTATGAATGTAAACCTAAACAGCTAAATCCCTCACTTTTCTCACCGCACTCACTCAGTCACTCTCTTCTCCAAGCCCTCTTCACATTTCGTCTATCCCTTGCTGCCATTCGTCATTTGCCGTTCCCCAAATAGTTCATCACTGTCTCTCTCTCCACTGTTCTCTCATTCTCACTCTCTCATTCTGCTCTCTATTGACTCTATCATGCATCAAAGCTCGTAAATTCGTGGAACCTCTGCCGTTGCCATGCTACCATCGTTCATCATATCCTCTTTGGGTCATCGCATCCTCTACCAGTTCGTCGTGTCCTTTGCCGGTTAGTCGTGTACTCTGTCGCCATTTGTTCTTGTCTGCTTGCACAGAACAGCAATGCCTGGTTCCTCAACTGAGCCTACTCCATTCAGCAATTCAAATTTAGGTATGTTTAAAAAAAATAGTTACTGAATTGCTGCATGTTGTAGTTGTAACTTGTTAGTATTAATTTAGTCTATTCTTAATTTCTACTTCTTGTAATTTGTAGTTGTTACTTGTTAGTGTTAGTTAATTGTTACTTGTTACTGAATCTGAATGTTTGAAATTCTGAAATCTCAAATCTGAATTTACCAACTTTATAGTGGATAACTTTACAACTATTAGTGGATAACTATGTAATAATTGAAGGATTTGAATGTGTGTTCTAGAGTACTTGTTATAATTGTAGTATTATATTAATTTATTATATTTTTTCATGTTGAAATTGTTGAGTTTTAATGCCTATATTTGAGTAAACATATATATTATACACGATATATATATTTTTTACAAAAAAAATATAACAGGTAAACTCATACGAGTTTACGAGTCGAGTCTACGAGTCGAGTCTAAGTCAGCTCCACGAGTTTACCTAGACTCGTGAGTTTGACAACCTTGGTCACAGGGGATTTCACGCAGAATCTTTGCTCCTTCCTTCACCAATCTTCAGCCAACGCTGACCAGGTTCCTCTAAATTCCAAATTGTTTCACTCCGAAAATCCACACCAGGGCTCTCCAATGCCAGGGTTTGGTGCTTTCAGTTCAAGGAAAGATGAAGAAGACGAAGTGATCTTTGAATATTGGGGGAGGGGGGTTTGAACGTTTTGTACATGCTTACTTGAAACGGTGTCGTCTATTAGTGGGTTTAGCGCCAAAACCCAACATGACGACGTTTTACACTCTTCCAGCGTGGCACTCATTCGCCACGTCACTCCCGCCGGCAACGAACATGACCGAAAAATATGAGGGGGACCACATTGATGATTTTTTCCAATCTGGAGGATTTATTTGGTGCAATTGAGAAGTCAGGGACTAAATCAGTGCATTTTGTGAATCTCAGGGACCACTTTGGAGTTTAACTCATTTTTAAAATGTTTAAATGCACCATCATCAATTCATATTAGGAGTCATACCAAGTATATTCTATATACTGAATATCAAAG
>NC_029794.2:13085334-13087834 GCF_000816755.2 Arachis ipaensis | reverse complement strand
TTTTGTGATTATCTTTGGATTTTTCACCCCACTTGGCACTTCAGCCATTTGAACAACTTGAGGAAAAACAGAAATAAAATGGGGTCGATTCATAAAACCAACATTCAAACCAACTCGATTAAGCACTTTTTCCACAATTCTTGTGATCTGATAACGTTCACCACCATGATTAGCACGTAATCGGGCTAGAACATCATCTGCATTTTGACCACGGGGAATTATTTGAGGATTCTCTCTGTTTAAAATATTGTTTTCATTTTGAAATATATTTTTGAATCCTTCATTGTTTCCCCTAGCATCATGCCTTTCACCTTCATCATAATTAATGATTCGAGCAATCCGTTCGACTTGCCTTGCAAGACGTTCGAATTTCGATTCATGATCAGCCATCATGGGATTTAAAATTTGGGTCATTTGTTGAGTCGATAAGTTGACTAAATCATGATGACTTTCCTCTACATGTTGTCGAAACACCGCCATGGAATTAGAGGCATTTGATGTAGAGCCCACATTATAATCACATGAGAACTCAGAATACTGTTGTAAGTTTTGAGAATTATTTACTCCATTTACACTCCCGAAACGAGCAGGAAGAACAAAACCACTCACCGGTAGAGTATAACCGGGAGGAAGACCATAAGGAGGCCAACCAGTGGTTATTGGAGGCTGGACTGGTGGTAAGTTACCACGTGAACGAATATTACGTCCAATATTTTCAGTTTGTACGCTAGTAACCACTGTACTTTCACTTACAACCAAACCTTCCGAACGTGAAGTAACGTCCGAAGATTGCACAGTTGCTGGTACGCTATCATTGGTAGACAAACCACCATTCACATTTGACACTTCATCAGCCATGTGAATAATCCTTCCACTTCTCAATTGCATATACCAAATGACACCAAGAAATAAATCTTTTGACACACTTTAGTTTAAAAACTGTCCCACCGGGCCCGCTAATTTGTTTTGTCGATTTTTAGCAAATCGATGGTGGTTCGATTTTTTGCCAGTTTTCCATAAGTGCATCAAAGGTACTCAAATTAAACGAGTATTAAAACGGAAAATAAGTTCAAAAAGTGCAAAAGAGTAAAAGCAGTGTAAAACAAAGGATTCAAAAAGTAAAATTGACTGAAATTGAAATAGTTTGCATTAAAATTTAAAGAAAGCGATAAAGATGCCTTCGATTGGACCAAAGGACTTTAGACATGGAAATTAAAGTATACTGAAATGTAAATTGAGCATGAAAACAATGCTTGAAACATAAATTTACTTGAAAGATAAAGTAAAGACAGTGGAAGGAACCCTACAGAAATCGAACCCAAACACAGACTCAGGAATTTGCTGGGATATGAGTGTGCTTGAGTGTATTTCTGAAAAGAAGTTCCAACCCTTATTTCCTAAAACTTACTAATATTTATAGCCCACTTCCATAACCGACCATTAATTACATGTTGCTGCCTTTTATGCGAATTCTTAGGTAACTGTTCCCGCTCTTTTGCCCATGAATGTTACCCATAAATTCCTCACTTAGAGAAAGCATTCGACTTCTCTACTTGTGTAACCGCTCGGTTCTCCATTCGAACAACTGTTCAATTCTTCATTCGAGTACTTGTTCGATTTAACAAGGTGTTTAAATCGAGTCCGTGTCAAATAACTTCCAATTAATTCCTGCACGTGCGTCTTTTCGGCCTCTGTTTCCTTCTTGACCCTTCACCAGTATTTTGAATCAGCTTAATCTTTCAAAAATAATTATCTCAACTAACAACTCTTGAAAAAGTTCTAAACTTTTAGTATGAAACTACTCACATTTAAATTTTTGTTTATTTTATACAAGTGGTATGAAAAATATTAAATACGTAGTTTAAATGTTTAAAGTTCACTTATAAATCCACAGAAAATAAAAGTATGTCACCTTTGTTTGCAAATTAAGTTTCTATCTATATTCTATAAAATTTTTAATTTGTCGTTAATACTCAATTCACCCTTCTCCCTTCTTTTGAGTATATTTATGTTGTACTTATTGACTAACATGAAAGTGAACATCAAAGCCAGGGCTAGATGGACATCCAACACAAGAGGGTCATTGCAGATTGGTGGCTCCAACGTGTACATAGCCACGGAAAAGAAAATAGTAAATAACTACATAACTAATTATGAGTAAACTATCAAAAATACATCCTAATAATTTTGTCGCTGTCAAAAATGCACTCGAATTTTATTATCGACAAAAATTTCCTTAAATAATTTAAACACGCGACAAAATATTTAAAAAGAATATTTTTTTTTGTAAGTGACAAATGACTACTTTTGTATTTGATAAACTACTTATGCATTTGATCCAAAATTTTATAGAAATGTTAACTATTTAAAAAATACATACAGAAAATGGGATAAAAATTTGATCTTTATTTTTTTATTTTATTTTTTAAAAGTATTATTGGTTGTTGACAAAATATATATATATATATATATATATATATATATATATATATATATATAT
>NC_029794.2:13077218-13084959 GCF_000816755.2 Arachis ipaensis | reverse complement strand
AGTATAAAAATATCTCAATTTACTAATCATGCTTGCAAAAAAACGCATCAAAATTCAATCTCTAAATTATTTTTTGAGAATACATATTTAATATTGGACATTTTTATCGCATTTTAAAATTATTTGAGGACATTTCGATAACAAAAATTGAGTATAATATTTTTGTCAACGATAAAATTATTCGAGTGCATTTTTTGTAGTTTACTCATCAATTCTCTTAAACAGTATGTTCTTCACTTTCATGAATATTTATTTTTTTTATTTTTAGTTTAGATACCAAATGACTTCAAGTATCTTATAATGACAAGATAGTAAGTTGGATCTACACTAAGAAGAATAACTACAATAAATAGGTTGATAAACATTTCAAAGAGATAGATCCACATAAGTTTAATACCTCATGTTTTCATGTTTCACTTAACTATATATTGTTATCTATCTAATAATGTGTCATCGTGTTTTCTATTTATGTCAGAACCACTTTGAGGACAATTCACTAAAGTTACTGAGAAATATGCTACTAAGATTGTTGTGAGAATCCAACAGAGAATAAGATATGTAAAATTAGAGACATGCTACCATCAAAAGTGAGGGGAGTTGAGGTAGACTCATAAGAGACACCAAGGGAAGATTATCCACCTCCAACAGAATTTTAATGTCATAGTATACATTTTGATGGGTGTTTCTATCATCAATTAAGCAGTGGACAAAAGGGACACAACTGCTATACTTACCAGACATACAGTCTAAAAAAACGTACATTTTGAAATCTTAAAGTCTCTAATTCTTTCTTCTTATAATACCTTATTTTATTCTCAGTGTGGGATTCTTTTGTCCTCGATCTTTTTCTAAACTCTAATTTTATCCTTCTTAGATCTTATAATATACTATCTCATTCTAAAGCTTAATCTTTTAGTAATTTACCATTTGACCTTTACTCATTTTTAAAGAAGCTCTTATGTCCTCTTTCTTCACAATTATCTTTTTTGCCATTTTCCCTTTAAATTTCACTTTAGATGATTCTTATACTTTTATACGACAATTTTACCCCTAATGTGATTAGTTTACCTTTTGAGTTAAGTACTTTTTTGTCCCTAAGGTCTTGAGTCAAAATCAAAATTGTTTCCGACTTTTTTTTTTATTAAAATCATTCTCAACGTTACAAAACGTTATAAAATCATCTTTTTGTCCATAAACGATATTTTTTGGATAAGTTTGTCCTTAAACAAAAAAAAATCCCTCCCCCTTACCATTAACCCCCAACTCTCCTGAACCTCTTCTCCCAGACTCCTACTCTCCCTCATCACTAACCCCCTAACTCCTTCATCATCATCACCGAACCTCTTTCTTTTGTTTTGTCCCAGACTCCTACTCTCCCTCACTAATCTCACTCATCTTCTTCTCATTACCATCACCATCACCATTACCATCACCATTATCACAAAATTAAAGATTGAATTACACACACAAATTAAAGAATCACAAAATAAATAGACTTCATTAGTAGAAGCTTCTTCAAGAGCTTGAACCATAGGTAGTTATTGCTGTTGTCGGAAGAGGAGCTGCAACATATGGTGGCGGCGCTGCGAATGACGCGGTGGAGGAGGGAGACGTCGACGACGAAGCCGATCCGGTCTTCATTCTTCCCAAAGATGCAGTAGTTGTCGAAGAAATTTTCATGGTTGAATTGAATGACGAATTGGAAGCGCTGCTTCTTTTTTTTTACTTTTTTTTGTTTAATTAGAATTTGATTGTGACTCTGTGTTGGGTGAAAAAAATTAAGTGAAAAGGATTGAGGATAGTGGGTGGGGTAATAGTGATGGTGTTAATAAAAAAAATTGTGTGTAGTAATGGTGGTGATATTGGTGATGGAGATGAGCAGATGGTAATGTGTGATTAATGGTGAAGATGGATGAGGGTAGTGGGTGGGACGGTGGTGGTGATAAGGGAGAGGAGAAGAGAAAAAAGAAGAAGAAGAAGAAGAAGAAGAAGAATTAGTAGAAGAAGAATGTGGTGGTAAGGAGGATGATGGTGAGGTTCAAGGGTGGGAGGTTAGTGATGAGGGGAGGGTCTTTTTTTGTTTAAAGGCAAAATCGTCTGAAAAATATCCTTTATATACAAAATGATGATTTTATAATGTTTTGTAACGTTGAAGATAATTTTAATAAGAAAAAAAATGTCGGAGATGATTTTGATTTTGACCCAAAACCTTAGGGATGAAAAAAATACTTAACCCTTACTTTTTTGTCTTCCTATTCTATGAAAATACCACTTTACCCATAAGTAGATTAATTAATTATTTTAAGTCTTATTTTTTTAAAAAATTACTATCATACCCCTAAAATTTTAGTTAATTCCAATTTTACATTCTTTGACATAAATAACCATTTTACCCCAAGATACTTGCTTTTATCTTATTAGCTTATTATATTTACATTATTTTACCTAGATTTTAATAAAGTCCTTATTTAGATCCGAAACTTTAGTATATTTATAATTTCAACCCTACTCTCTTATTTAATTATAATTTTATTCCTAAGACTCTTATGATCATAAGTTTAGGAATAACTCTTGTTAATTATAATTTTAACACTATTTTTTCATATAATGACCGAAATACTCTAGTGGTGCATCATATATTTTTCATAGAGCTTAAAAGTGGATTTTTAGATTCTTTTTAACCTTTTTCTTCAATTCTTTTTATACCCTTTTGTGGCTAATTTTTTTAGAATTTTTTTTATGATTTTCACTATTTTTTAGTGACTTTCAAAGTTTGAAATTTAACCTCCAAGCACTGCAACTTTTTTGCCACATATATTCAAGGAACATAGGCATCAAATTTCATATTTAAACATATATTTCATGCCAAAACAGGTATGCATCGTTCAATTTACATATTCAGATTTTAGATACAAAGAACATCATAAAATGACTTATATGAACATAAAATCAAGTATGAAGGTAATCTAACTAATCCTAACCTTTACCTCTTCTTCAATTAAGTTCTTAGACACTTTAAACACCAAAAATCACCTAAAAAAAGACAAAACAAAATAAGAATTAATAAAATTTTAGCCCACTTGGCCGAACCATGGGAAAGAAAAAAGGAAGTAATTGTCACCCTCTTCATGCTTCAATTTTGTGTTCTTTGGAACGTTCTCTTTGTGGCCTCTAAAAATGGTTAGCTATATAAGAAAGATAGTAACATATCCTCTTAGAATGATGCACAAAACTAAAAAAGAAGGGGTGGAGAATCATGGCTACCTTTGCTAGAATTT
The DNA here is from genome assembly GCF_000816755.2 of Arachis ipaensis. NCBI lineage: Eukaryota > Viridiplantae > Streptophyta > Magnoliopsida > Fabales > Fabaceae > Arachis > Arachis ipaensis. The sequence continues at coordinate 13,081,681 of NC_029794.2, read as the reverse complement.
CTATGGTGAAACAAGAAAATAAGGAAGAACAGAATTTGGATTTAGAATGCTTGAATCCTTGAAGAACCAACCAAGAATAATGGATAAATACTATAAATATGTGTTGAAAAAATGATAAACTTGGATGAAGATGTACTCTTTCTCTCTCTCTCTAAAGCTCATTTCTCTTTCTCTTTATTTTCACTAACTTTAACTTAGTGTTTCTACTTAAATAAAGGCTGAAGTAAAACATGTATTAATGGTGGTAAAAGGTACTGAAATCTAATGGTCAAGAGGCTGAAGAATGAGGGAAAAATGGACGTAAAAAATAGGAAGCTTGGTCAACGTTTGCGTGTTGAGATTATCCATAGTTAACCACAATTAGTTAGTCAGGGTTAAAAACACTATGAAGAGAGTAAAAAAGAGAGAAAATTTGGTCACTCTAGGAGTAAAAGGAATCGTATTACTTGAGAGAGAAGAAAGAGAATTCGGAATCTCCATGAGGTGTTTATGAATACTAGGCTGAGGTTCGTCTCGGATTGAATGTTTTTGCGTGGTAAAATAATGAACGAATAATATTTATTCTTAAAAGAACAAATCAAGAATGAGTGATTGACATTAATCGTAAAATATAATTACCAAGGTGGTAATTATATTTATTACTACTTTTACGATCTTCAATATGTTAAGAATATTTAAAGGTGAAATATTTACCAAAAACAAGTGTGAACAAGTCTCTACATAGTCAAGAGAATATTTTTCTTCATCAAGGTGGAATTTTTTACTTATTTATTACTATTTTTCTTAGATTTTTATTTTTTTATTTGGGCCCACCTCACTAATTCATGATAAGCCATGGTTTTGGATTCTGCAAAATAAATCGCAGAATAACCAAAAAATTCAGTTTATCAAAAATCGAGTCTTTACATCCTTACCTTAAGATTTTCATGAAACTTTTTAAATTGAATCTATCATAATGAGACTACTATACACGCGTCACAACGCTCAACTCCCACACACTGCCACACTACATCTAACATTGCATGCATAACCATCTATTTTTGGCACTCATGAACATACTTCATCCACTCTTCTAACTTCAACATTTAGACTATCCACATGTATTAATAGGCCACCAACATATTTGAGAGACTATAAATACATGAACTTTCAAGTAACCACAACAGAGGCCAACCTTTCAATCAAAGATATCATATATCCTATTTCTTATCATATAAATCTTTTTTCCCTATGCATCATACATACTCATTAGCCATATTAAAGTTAGAGCCTACATCCTATGAAGATGTGATCCTTTAGTCTTGTTGGAAAAAATCCATTAAGGTTGAATTACGTTTTAAATGAGAATAAGACCTGGAAGCTAACTTCTCTCCCAAATAGTAAAAAGGTAATTAGTTGTAAGTGGGTATTTAAAATTAAATACAAGTCAGATGAAAGTGTTGAGAGACATAAAACTCGTCTCGTGGAAAAATGGTTCATCCAAATTTCTGAAATTGACTATAAGAATATATTCAGTCCCCATTATAAAGTTTGGCACCATACATATTATTATTTGGTATTGGTTACTGTCAAGGGACGATATTTGAAACAGACAGATATAAATATGGTATTTCTCTATAGTGAGCTTGATGAGGAGGTTTATATAAAGTCTCTAGACAGATTAGAGATAGCTCTAGGACATGCATGCATATTAAAGAAGTTCTTGTATGGACTCAAACATACTAGTTGCTAATGAAATTTCAAATAGAAGTTTGTATCAGTGGAATTGGGATACACGTAGCGCAAATCAAATGACCTCATCTTTATCAAGTCTCAAACTACAGGCTTCACAGTGATTGCTAGTCTATGTTGATGACTTTGTGCTTGCAAGAGTGGATTTAATTGAAATTGATTATGTTAAGAAACTTTTTTATGATAGATTTTGCATTAAGTACACAGGAGACCTTAAGTATTTTCTTGGACTTTAGGTGGCCAGGTCCGTGAAGGGAATTAATCTTTACCAGGAAAAATACATGATGGATCTTTTTAGAGACACTGGTTTGAAAATTGTAAGCCAATCTCTACTCTAATTGATTAGGGGTTGAGACTGAGTAGGACGATGGAGAGACACTGCTAGACTCATCCAATTATAGAAAAATCATTGGAAAGTTGATGAATCTGTCCAACACAACACCGGATACAAACTTTGCAATTAGCAAGCTAAGTCAATTTTTAGATTGTTCTACAACAAATCATTTGCATGTTGCACACAAGATTCTTAAGTATGTGAAAGGCTCTCCAGTTGTTGGGTTGTTCCTCTCCACTGATTTTTTATTTGTCCCTAACTGAATTATCATATTCTGATAGGGTAGGATGTCTAGATTCGAGCAGGTCAATTTCAACATATTATTTTATCTAGGATCTTTCTTAATTATGTATAAGAGCAAAGAGACAGAGTACAGAGCACTCATGCAAGCCACTAGGAGAAGCACACTAGATGAGTTATGTTTTGAGAGACTTGGAAGCACCACTTAACAAGGTTATGAACTTATTCTGTGATAACAAATCCGCTCTTTACATTACCACTAATCATGTATTCTACAAGCGTACCAAACACATCGAAGCGGATTGTCACTATATCATGGGGGATAAGCTACAAGAATATCTGATTCATTTCCTCTCAATTTCTACGTATGAACAAGTCACATACATATTGATGAAGTCGTTGGCACTCGGGCCATTCTCTTTCATTTATGCCAACTCGGGTTGTTTGACATTTTTAGTAAATGATTTGTGCATTTGATTTGAATTTTTGTGGTGATATTTAAATAACTATATAGAATAAGGTGTATATAAAAAATGGAACAAAATTCAATCTCTATACCTTTTTATTTTTCAAAAGATTTGGTCATTTACAATAAATATTTTTTTTAAATGATAAACTACCCAAATGATACATGAAAGTTTATTCATATGATAGAAATAGCCTTTAGAGATACGAACGGCTAATAAGCCTTGAATGATTTGAAAACGCGACAAAAAAAAACAACTAATAAATATCATATTTTTTTATAGGGTTAAGTACTTTTTTCGTCCCTAAGGTTTGGGATGAAAATCAAATTCGTCTCCGACCTTTTTTTGTTATTAAAATCATCCTTTTGTCCATAAACAACATTTTTCGGACAATTTTATCCTTAAACAAAAATAAAAATATATTAAAAAAGAAAATAAACCACGAAGAAAGGAAAGGAAGAAGGAGGAGGTGACGGCAGGGAAGAGTGAAAGCGAAGAGTTGCTTCTGTCAGCGTCGAGCTCCATCACCGTCGTCGAGCTTCTGGTGGTAAGGGGTTCTGCTCTTCCTCCTCGCTCGATCTGTCCTCTCCTCAGCCACAGTTGTGACGGCAACGGCAATAGCTTTTCGTGCCGTCACTTCTTCCTCCTCTTTCCTTCAACCGCAATGGTGACGGACAGCAGCAAAACCACCCCTCTTCTCTGAGTTTTTCTTTTCTCTCTTTTTTCTCTCTTCTCTGCATTCTCTCTCTTGAGTTTGACGGATTGAAATTTTGAATTTTCTGTCTTGAATTTGAGTATGGTGTTGTTGTTAATGGATTTTTGAATCTGAATATATTGTTGTTGTTGATTCTGTGTTAACTTTGTTCAATTTTTTTTAAATTAAAAAAAATAGTTGCTGTTGTTGTTGTGATGGATGGATTTTTTTAATCTGGATATATTGTTATTGTTGATTCTGTGTTGGCTTTGTTTGATTTTTTGAAATTAAAAAAAATAGTTGATATTGTTGTTGTTGAAGATTTGGGTTGAGAGATGTGGAGTAGGGAGGAGGCTGAGGTAAACAGTGGAGAGGAGGGTAAAGAGGAAAGATGATGATAAAGGGTATTTTAATCTAAAATTAAAAAAAAAAGAGATATTTTATAACGTTTTGTAACGTTAAAGATGATTTTAATAATAAAAAAAAGTTAGGGACGAATTTGATTTTTACTCCAGACCTTAAGAACGAAAAAAGTACTTAGTCTTCTTTTATAAGTGGCAAAAAATTTTTTGTATTTAATCAACAATTTATCTATTTAATCCGAATATTGGTAAGATATTTGAATAACTATTTAAAAAATATACACAAAAATCGGAGTAAATTTTTATCTGTAGAATATTTTTTATTTTTTAAAACAACTTTATCATTTACAATAATTCTTTTAAAAAATTCACTTTTAGAATATAAATTTAATATCTAACTATTTTTATTACGTTTTTAAATTTTTTAAATACTTATTTATTGTTCATATTTTTTGAGATTATAACCCGCAACCTCTTAGTTCATCTTTCTAGAATCTAGATTATTTATATCAGCGGCCACATAAATCTATTTACGGTAGTTTTGGTAATTTATTATTTTAATGTAAACACAGTATCAAAATTATAGTTTAGCCTTAAAGATAATAAAGTGAAGGGTGTTTAGAATATATGTATTA
>NC_029794.2:13076943-13077199 GCF_000816755.2 Arachis ipaensis | reverse complement strand
ATTCTGGTTGTTAATATTATATTTCTTCTTAAGTTCAACAAATGAAAATATTAAAAAAATAATTTCCATTTTTTTAATTGCAATAATAAAACATCGAATATTATATTATAATAAATAATTTCTTTTAGAAACTAAATATGTAAATTGATACATAAATAATTTAAAAAATGGTTTCTTTTAGAATATGACATATCATTTGCCTAACCATGGTTACCTTCTTAACCAAATATGCTTAACCTCCACCACCACTTTCCAA
>NC_029794.2:13075080-13076757 GCF_000816755.2 Arachis ipaensis | reverse complement strand
TTACCCTTTTTTTTTCTTCCCCAAGCAAAACATGAAGTACTTGCCATCATTGTGCTCATTTTCACTTATCTCCATATTTCTAGCACTTCTTTCTCTTGGAACAAACTCACCATTTGAAAGCATCTTCTCTTCTTCTTTCTCTTTATGGTCACTTCTTACTCTCTTTCTCACCACAGCCTTTCCTCTTCTTGCTATCTCCCTTAACTATTGGCTTGTCCCAGGAGGCTTTGCATGGAGAAACTACCAAAAACTTTACAAGGACTATGAAAAAATCCATGGTCCTATGGGCTGGCCCATACTGGGGACTTTGCCCTACATGGGCTCCCTAGCCCATAGGAAACTCGCTGCCATGGCCGTTTCGCTAAATGCGAAAAGACTCATGGCAGTGAGTTTAGGGTCCCAACCTGTTATCATAAGCAGTCACCCTGACACCGCAAGACAAATTCTATGTGGTTCTAGTTTTTCAGATCGTCCAGTCAAACAGTCAGCAAGGTTGCTAATGTTTGAGCGTGCCATAGGGTTTGCACCCTATGGCACGTACTGGCACCACCTTCGCAAGGTAGCGGCCACGCACATGTTCTCTCCACGAAGTATTTCCGGCCTAGAGAGTCTCAGGCAAGAAGTGGCCGATGGAATGGTGGAGAGAACGTGGAAGGAGATGGAAGAGAAAGGGGTGGTAGAAGTTAGGGGAATATTACAAGAAGGATCTCTTAACAATGTTTTGGAGAGTGTGTTTGGTAGTAATAATAATTCTATGAGTTCAAAAACAAGAGAGGTTTTGGATGAAATGGTTAAAGAAGGGTATGAGTTGATTTCCATGTTCAACTGGGAAGATTATTTCCCTTTTAAGTTCTTAGACTTCTATGGAGTGAAAAGAAGGTGTCAAAAATTGGCGGCTAAGGTCAACACTGTGGTGGGTCAAATTGTTGAAAACAGAAAAAAATCTGAGGATTTTGTTGGACAGAGTGATTTTCTTAGCGCTTTGCTTTCTTTGCCCAAAGAAGAAAGGTTTAGTGATTCAGATATGGTGGCTATTTTGTGGGTATGTGCTCTTTTCTCTCTTCTCTCACTCTCTCTTTTCAGCCACTTACACCAAATATATATAGATATATCACACGTTGCATTAAGCACTTAAATTAAATAATATATTCAAAGATTGAGAGAAATAATGCATTATTCAATAGGGAAAAAGTATTCCAAGCTTAATGTGAGCTCACTAGTCACTAGTGTTTATTGACATACACCTCACTATAATCAATCAGGCATGCCGCTTTTAATATATATTCTATGGATAAATTCATGGAAACAATTAAACAAAGCAGCCAATAATCCGTTTTTTAATCTCTTCTATTATGCCTACAAGTTTATCTGTTTGAGACAAATATAAAAGGAAAAGTCTAGGGACTAACAATTTTTGTGTTTTGTGATCAGCATTTAACCATCAAAATAAAAGTGAGTAATCTTCCACCATTAGATATAATTTTACACCATTAAAAACACTATTGTAGCCAATTGATGGTTATAAAACACCAAAATTACTGCCCCTAGCATTTCTCAAATATAAAAGGTAGGACTCACCTTTTCATTTTTCACCTTAAGCAAATTCGACACAAATGTTTTTGACACCAAAAAATTCTCCTTTTGCAGTTCTTTTGACTAATTTTTACTGTTTCCAAG
>NC_029794.2:13066616-13074944 GCF_000816755.2 Arachis ipaensis | reverse complement strand
ATATTTTAATATATATTTTATATTAATATTTGATTTGTGCAGGAAATGATATTCCGGGGAACAGATACAGTTGCTATACTCCTTGAATGGACCATGGCTAGGCTGGTGTTACACCCAGACATACAAACCAAAGCCCGCCGGGAGATCGACGATTGCGTGGGCCCGAACGGTCACGTGCAGGACACGGACATCCCAAATCTCCCTTACCTCCAAGCCATAGTGAAGGAGGTTCTCCGAATGCATCCACCAGGTCCATTGCTCTCATGGGCCCGGCTTGCAATCCATGATGTCCAGATAGACAAAGTTTTAGTGCCACGTGGCACAACTGCAATGGTCAACATGTGGGCAATAGCACATGACTCATCTGTATGGGAAGATCCATGGGATTTTAACCCCGAAAGATTCATGAAGGAAGATGTGTCCGTCATGGGATCGGACATGAGGCTCGCACCCTTCGGTGCTGGCCGAAGGGTGTGCCCCGGTAAGGCACTGGGCTTGGCAACGGTTCATCTCTGGCTTGCTAAACTTCTCCACCATTACATATGGGTTCCGGTGCAGCCTGTGGATCTTTCAGAATGCCTCAAGCTCTCTAATGAGATGAAAAACCCTTTAAGGTGCCAAGTGATTTGCAGATAGAATAACGCCGTAATAATTTATTGAACTCGTAACGGTGCAAAATGTGCAATAGTGTGAAATATATTATATAGTAAATGTAATAAGTACATTATTGCACTATAGTTGAGTTCAAGGCATGCAATATATACGCAATGAAACTTTGTAGTAAAGTAAAGAAGAGATAGACTATATATCTCGCTATCTCTAAGAATGTGAAAAATGGAAACTGCAGCTTATTGTAAAATGAAGTTCTATTAGTTTATTGCTTTATGGTGTGCTTTTTTCTCCGTTTCTTTATTTTCAAATAGATTCGTATGTTCGTCATTTTGTTTGGTTTATTAATTATTAATAAGGACGACATCCTGAATTGAAGAATGGGATATCTCTAAATATATATACAATCTAATAAACTCGTGTTATTATTGGATTAGATTGATATAAATTAACTTTCTCGAAATTAAATTTCTGTAAAATAAGAACAATAATAAAAGATATCCCTGCACAGAGATAGAAATTAAAATCACATATTGTAAAAATAATAATTATTATGATGAATCTTCAAAGTACGTAAAAAGTTGTAAACATATATATATTGGATGGTTCAATATACTAGTATGGCTATGGCTATCATCGTAGTAATTATTACGGTGGTTATATAACTTTTATAATATTATTTAAAAATGCTCTTAAAATTAAGATAATACTTTTTTTTATTACTTAGAAATTAATATTTTTTATTTGAAAAATAAAAAATATTGTTAAATAGTAAAATTGCATAACTATATATTTTAAAATATTTGGTAACATTTTACATAACTATATGTTTGGTTGCTCGAGTGTTTGGTGGATCGGTGAGGTAAATAACGGAACAAGGGAATGAGAAGATCTGGACTTGGACATGAGTTGTTGGAGCAACGTGTTTGGTCTATTTGTCGGCGGGTGGAGCCACCTGCAAGAACACTCCAATACTAAAGTTAGAATCCATACGAATAAATGGTCAATTACAGTTATAAGAGTGACGTACCTCTCAAAAAGAGTAAGTCTTTTTCCATTTATACTATGTACTCGGATAGAGTATGACTAGGCACACCTTCTTAAAAACTTTTGCTAACTGTCCAAATTCTTTCTACAAAACGTGAAGTGTCGCGTGGGTCGCCGTGGGTCGCCGTGGTTCGGGTTGATGGCCCGTAACCGAACTCAGAGTTCTTAATGGACTAACCAGAACACTATATATTACTGATTGTTCTAACTATCTATTGTTATATAACTATATATTTTAGCTATATATTACCAAATTACATATCTATCATAACCACTATATAATAATAATAATTATCACACACTCCACCATTTATAATGGAAAAATATCCTCTAAAATAGAAAAAATTTATAAAAGAATAAAATAAAAAATTAATCACCATTAAATTTATAACTTTTATTATCTTTNNATTTAAAAAAATATATTTAAAAATGATAAAGATAATTAAGAGGATGATTTTTTTGTTTTTAATTATATTACGTGTAATGTTTGGGAGCCATAATTTGAAAATCATAGGGGATAGGGGACACACAATACTAAGTTACTAACTCTATTGTAAGTATCTAATCCGGTCGATGTGGTTGACAATTTGATTTGTACCAGGCCCACAGATAAGGTCGAGCCTGGATTTAGGGTAATATTTATTCTACTTGCTACATACATCTTTAATATAAATAAGAGAAAGGTTAAAAGGTTAACAGAATTTATTGTTTTTTGTCATCAGTTACTCATTAATATTTAAAAATATGGGATAAAGTATATTATTAAATTACTAAACTAAAGGAATTAAATTAAAGAGATTAAATTTATGGTTAAGTGATGGTAAAAATAATCAATTTTTATGACCCTCTAGTATTTTTCTATATTATAATATATTACTTGATTTGATAATGTTTCTAAAGAGTAATATGTATTATTTTTGTTCTCAATATTTTTGTTCTATTTAAATTTTTGATATTTCAAAATCATCTCAATGTTGTCTTATCATTAATTCTGTTAATTGATTACTAACGATGAGACAATATTACTTGAGACGATTTTAAAATGTTAGAAATTTAAATAAGACTATTTAAACATTAGGATAACTTTGAAATTTATCCTAAATATTAAGAACAAAAACAATACTTTACTTTTTATTTTATATTTTTAATTATTACTAAAATAAATAGATAATTTTAAATATAATAAATATATAATTATAAATATTACATATATAAAATGATAAACATTAAATTAAAAAAATAAGGGTGAAACACATAAACAAAACAAATGAAAGCCAATATTACATGGATATCCTAAATGCAATAACATTATATGGATGTCTCGTTTTTTACAATGTATTTATGTAAATTGAAGCTATCTAATTCGATTTACTATATGTTTATGTAAATCGAATGCATTTGATTCGATTTAGCTAGTGACGGATGTTCAAGACCTAAATCAACACTACTTGCTTCAATTTACTACGTTTTAAGAACCTAAGTAAATCGACTCTATCAAATTCGATTTACTAATATACTGATGCAGTGATATAAATCGAACTCATCTAATTCGATTTATTATGAGATACAAGCTATATAAGTACAATTAGAACGTTGGGAGAGTGGGACTTACAACAGCTAGTGAAGATAGTTTAGTTCTTGTACACTACAGAGAAACGATTAAGAAAAAAACGTGAGAGAGAATAAAATTTATGGATAAGGATCCGTTAAGTGTCTTTATCAAATCTTCTACGAGTTTTGTTGAGTTTTATATTACTATAATCCAAAAATTGGGACTGCATAGCATAAAACGGATAGAGAAGTTATTTTATAGAATTTTGATTTCTGTTGTACGAGATGATATAAAATACGACTCATGTGGGATAGACAGTAACAAAAATTTTTAAGTTTTATTTCACTATCATCGTCAGTTTTCCGAGATGAGGACCCATGAGCTATTGGCCAAACTTGAAGATGTGGTATATAGTTAAGGAAGATCAAACTAGAATTTTTAACCTTTAGCAATGCCAGGAGCTTCTAATTTAATGCCTATTGGTGCCTTTTCATCTGTGCCTAGCATTGCACTTGAGGCAGTTTTGGTGACATCTCGGTCCTTCGCAGTTGATTTAAACCGCAATGACGATGGACAAATAGGTGATAATCGACCTTTCAGTCAGCTTGCTATTGCGATGACCGTTACTCTTGTTATGATTTTGGTTTCCAGGGAGGGTGGAGAACCAGCTGGTGTAGAAGATGTACTGCAAGATGATGATGATGATGATGTGGAGCCCACCACAATTGATGATGATATCGATGATGATCTAGGGAGGAGTATTCTAGTTGGGAGTGGTAGAGCATCAAGTTCGAAAACTTAGCAATACCCCCCGCACTTTTCGACTTTAAACTTGGAAGCCATGGCACAGCAGGGGTTACCAGATATAGCATCTGGATTTGGAGTCAGAGATACACAAGATACAAGAAGTCTAGTAGAGTTCCAAGTTGGTCAACAGTTTCAGGATAAAGAGAAAGTTGTCTTCAGCGTGAAGACTTATAGCATCCGTCGTTGGATTGAGTACAGAGTATTGGAATCTGATCACGTCAAGTATCATGGAAAGTGCAAGGAGTTTGGAAACGGTTGTACATGGTTGATTCGGATCACTCTTTTCTAGTGAAAGAATATTTGAGAGATAAGAAGGTATAATGGACCTCATACATGTCTGGCCACATCAATATCTAATGATCACTGGATGCTTGATTATCATGTTATTTCTGCTTTCATACTACCTACGATAAGAGTTGATGCGACAGTGTCGATCAAGGTACTTCAAAATGCAACAGATGCACATTTCGAATTTAGACCGACTTATCAGAGGGTTTGTTTGGCTAAGCAGAAGGCTGTTGTGTAGATTTATAGGGATTGGGAAGAGTCATACAATGAGTTACCACGATGGGTATTAGGTGTGCAGATGACGACGCCTGACAGTGTTGCAGTGTTGAAGATGAGCCTTATGCAAGTTGGTGGGATACTCGATGAGTCATCAGCTTATTTTCATTGGCTTTTTTGGACCTTCCCACCGTATATCGAGGCCTATTTTAGGCATAAGCCGTTGATTAGTATTGACAGGACCCACTTGTACGGATATGAGGGATACATTAATGGTTATGATTGCTCAATACGGGAATTCTAACATCATTCACATTACTTTCACACTTGTAGAAGGTGAAAATGCAGAATCGTGGTCATTTTTCTTGTCTCACCTTCGACAGCACGTAACGCCTCATCCAGGTATTCTAATCATATCGGATAGGCACAATGAAATCAAGGCTGCATTGGAGGCTCCTGACGGTGAATGGCTTCCGCCTAGTGCCTATTGGATATACTGTATCCGACACATGGCAACAAATTTCGCCTTGAGTTTTAAGGACAAGGATGCAAGGTGGTTTTTAGTGAACGTTGCTTACGCCAAGATTGAGGTCGAGTTTGACTATTAGTTTGACATTCTCCGATTCGAAGATCCTGCAATATGTGACTAGGCTAATAGGAATGAGTATGAGAAGTAGACTTAGCACCGGGACGGAAGTCGGAGGTCGGGTATATGACTACTAACATCCCCGAGTATGTAAACTCCATCTTAAAAGGCATAAAGAACCTTTCAATTTGTTTGTTGGTGAAGTCCACTTATAGGTGGTTTGCCGAGCTCTTTGTTCATAAGGAAAGAGAGGCAAAGGCACAATTAGAAACTGGACAGCAGTTTAGTCAGCATCTGATGAAGGCAATAAAGGCTAATTTTTCGCTCAACACGACACATGTCTGGAACATCAGGCGACTAATCCATATCAAGAACTTGTCCTAGACCTCTCTGCATCGCCTCGGTCGGGATTGCAACTGCTCTGGGGTCAACGTGGAAAAGCTCCAGCGATAAGAATCTCCTGCCATGCTCATGCCACCACTCCAAGTACGCCCATGACGGTCTTGGGTTTGGAACGACATCAAATCGTAGCACATGTTGGGCCCTGTTGGTCAAATGTATGTGCCAACTCAGTAACAATGGGAAACCACCGATATCCGCCTTTGCCATCCTTCGACATCAAGAAATTAATGTCGAGTGCGGCACGAGGTCAGTGCTATACTCCACCAAGTTGTGATGTCATTCTATGACAGCAAAATAGATTAATGCTGTCACAGCCTCCATAACGCCATATGATGGGGCTCTAGTATCTTGAGATGCACTACCTGAATGACCTTCGGTGAGCTATAAGGCATCTACGTGAATTATTAAAGAGAAATGGTTGATACAAGTCGTAAATGAATAGTAAAACGTTAAAATAACTTCAAAATAATAACTTGGAAGCTAAAACACTCACATCCCGGACTTGAAGTAAATCTAGCTTGAGCCTTCAATGCGCGACCTAAACCCTTCTCGCTCAATATTGGCCGATATCCTGACCACCTATGACCCAAGACTTTAGCTAAACAACGACCACATACCGAAAACGTATTAACAAACATAACATGTTTAAACATCAAGTACCTCGATACCAAAGGCCAATGAAAGGTCTCAAACCCATCAAACCTTAAACTTGGAAATTGCTAGAAGATCAATGATTGAAGGAGCTGTAATGGATTGGCCAACTTAATGATGTTTCTGTTGGCCATACGATACATGCATCGGTATAACTATGAAAGAGCAACAGATCCCTAGATATATTTGCCCATGTTCTCTAGCCTAGCTACGTACGGTAGCCACCGAACTTGAAGACGTATACTTGACTTGTCACCAAAGAGCTGAGTCAATAACAGTATCATGATTTACGCCTTCGCATACTTCCTAACTATATCCTTGTCTACGCTCTGAGGAAGCTCACTAAATGTATCTTGCATTCAAGTGCACTTCAAAGTGAATTTGTCGATACAGTCTGCAGGAGGTAAGACACCCAATAGCTCCTCGAACCAAGCCCATGCAGGTCATTTACCCTCAATGTACATCTCAAAGTCCGTCAAACATCCACTAACGTACTCACCATTGATTGGGAGGCCTAACTAGTACACCACATCCTGTATCGTAATCGTACACTCTCCGAGTGACATGTGAAAAGTATGCGTCTCCGAATGCCACTTCTCCACAAATGCATTGACTAGCGGCTCATCCAACATAAACTAATAGTCGTTGAGACTCACAAGATGGTATAAGCCGACCATTTGCAAGTACGATATGATCCTATCGTCTAGGAGCATACTATACTACCTCCTCATGCTGGTAATACATAGGGTGGACTGAATAATGAAATAAAAAAATTTTCTAAGAACTATAATAATTTGCAACACAATGCAGTAATATTAAATTATGCATATCCTTTTGGAAAAAATACAAATACTCAAAATTATAATATTAAAATACACATATATTCAACAAATTCAAAAGAAAAAATCAAATCCAAGCTAAATCTAAAATTACATAACACGAAAAATTCTAATAAAAAAATTTTAATGTAACATATATTACAATTCTAAATCATTATCTAAATTGACATTTTTTAACTGAAATTTAATTTTAAGTGAACTTCTACTCACTAATTATTCTAACATTTATAACTTACAAATTTAAAAAAAATAACTTTTAAATACTACTCTAACTAATATTTATATTCATTCCTCTAAGTAATATTTATAGTTTTAAAATTCTAGCAAACTACTAATTACTACTTTAACTAACATTTGTAATTTAAAAATTCTAACTAAGGCTTATAATAAAAATCTCTAAGCGACTTAACATTTCTAATATTTCTGATCTATCTTGAAAGAAAAAAAAAATCATTCATTAACCTCTTCATTGATGCTACAAGTAATATAGACAACTCGGTCCAACGTATCTTTTATGTCTGTAGTTTTAACTCTTGTTGTGTTGTGGCTTCACTTTTCTTTCTTCGGTGGGTGTTGCTTGGGGAAGAAGTTGTAAAATATAATTCGAAACAAGTGAATTCGAATTATATATATAAATATTATAGTAAATTGAACCCGTTTCATTCGATTTAGCTTTGATGTTTGTTTTCTATAAATCGAAATTATTAAATTTGATTTAATATCGGCCTTAAATCAAAACTTCTTTGTTTCGATTTACTATGGACTAACTTATTATTTCAACATTTTCTTCTATTAGATTGAAATCGGTTATTTCAATTTATCACTTTAATTTTCATACTAATCCGAATCTTATTCATTTGATTTACTTTGAAAATGTATAAATTAAATTAATTAGATTTAATTTATACAAAAATATAAATAAAATAATCATATAACGTTATTATATTTAGGACATTTATGTAATATTGTCTTCCATTTGTTTTGTTTACGTGTTTATTTTACCCAAAAAAAAAAAAAACTTTGCATTATTGTATCTCTCATTACTCTATATTATATTGGCTCAAAATCATACTCCACGTGCACATAGAAAAGTGTTTCGGGCCGAATAAAAAGAAAAATTAATTAAAAGCAACATCATGGTATCTACACCTTGTTAGCAATGATGTCTCACCGCCACTAACCTAAGGTTAAGCTTTTGCTGCATTAGATAATAACTAATAAATTAAGAATTATTTTACTATAGTATTTCAACAATAAAGTTTATGTATTTACTTTCTATTTTTCAGTATTAATAGAAAGTATGAATTTATTATTGAAATAATTTTTTAGAG
>NC_029794.2:13063603-13066585 GCF_000816755.2 Arachis ipaensis | reverse complement strand
CTTTAATAATTTTTTAAAATGATTAAAAAAGATAATGAATACATAAGCATTTTAAAATGGTATAATCATTCTACGTAATCATTCTATATTAGAATTGAGATTAAATAAGCTTAACTTAATTCCAAAAACTAGTTCATGAGATGAGATATATCACGTGAATATTAGCAGGTGAATGACCCAACAATATTAGATTGGTTAAGTTCTAACACTATATTTAAATTGAAATTGAGTAGACCTAATTTAATCCTAAAAACTAGTTTATAGGAATAAAAGATGTCTCATATTTATAAAATAGACGAACTTAATCTTCAAAAATTAGCTCATAGATAAAAAATATCGTGTAAATATTTACTGGTGAATGACTTAACTAACATTAGAACGAATAAATTCTATAAATATATACTAAAATTATAGGGTTTGGGACAATGCCTCACACATATATATATATAAAATATCTAAAGTCTTTATTTTTTAAAGATGTGAGACTTACTTGTAAGGATGCTGAGGTGCACATTTGATAATTGCATAAAAAAAAGGGAGAAAGGGATAAAAGATGTGCACATCTCTACAATACATAGCTCTATTTGGTTATCTTCATCAATGGAATGGTTTGTTTAATATAAATTCTTCTTGATAGAAAGCAACTTCCAATAGCTAAGATAATGGTACCTCGAGAGATCAGAGAAGATGCACAGTAAAAGGTTAGAGTGTGAATAAGTTAAATTAATTCAATTTGTGAGAGGGGAAAAAGCCTTAGCTTGAGAATTGTTCATAAATTCAATGAGTTATTACATGCATACAAGTTGCACATAAGGCACAACGTTCGACAACCAAACGGTTATTAGTGACGCGTATCCCCCAAGTTAGTGGGAATTTTGGAAATCCCATGATCTGTAATTTTTTTTTCCCGATGGAGTCATTAGATTCTTCAAGTTGTGTCGCAATAGAAACTATATCTTATTTATAACATGATTACATTAAATTAACTAACATTGTGTGTGTTTTTGACAAAACCAGGTTCTCTAAAGCAATAATAATTGTAAAGATATTTAACGCATGTCCCCAAAGTTTTTGGCTTTTTAATCCAAATTGATGTGCTTTATTCTTAGTCTCGTAGACGATGAAAGGCAAAGCCCTTTATGTGTTTTTTTTAAGCATATAAAACATACTCATTATTCCAATTAACAAGTTAACGTATATCTTAATGCAATAATGCCCCACAAAGCAATTGTCTTATATATGTAATTGCGGCCACTATGCGTCATCCAAAGTTAATTGGTCAAATTTTATATTCATAAATGCATTGTGATTAAGTCTGCTTTCTTGCTTAGAATATGATTTTCAAGGTGATTCCAATTCCAAGTGCTAATCGTAGAATTAACATATTCAATCTTTATTGCTTAGGAATAATTTTTTTTTGTTTTTTTAATCTCGCATAACTGATGAGATTAATCATAATATTATATATACTAAAAAACAGACATCAATCAATGTTCATATATGAACATATATTAAAATATAGAGTAATTATTTAAATTAGCCTCCTAAAATTTTAAAAACAGACATATAATTTTTAAAACCAATTAATGCATATATTGATTTCTGTAATTTCTTTCCGTTGACCAAAATAGTTCTTAAATAAGTTTTTGGCATGACTCACTAATAGAAAATATTGAGTTGGCATGTTAACTCGCACATACACGTGGCTGTTAAATATCCATGTGTGCAACGTCTACATGTGCAAGAGGACAAAATAGTCTCTGATTTTCTTCTTCTCCTTTATAGCCATATTCTTCATCCACCGCACTATCCTCTTCTTTCTTCTCCTCTTTTCCTTCTCAACCCACTCCCTTTCTCACTCTTTTTCACCTCTCGACAACTACCTTCTTCTTGAATCTGAAGAACTGACATCGTCCATTGCAACTTCTCTACTCCATGCCTCCCCTTAACCACTTTATCATCCGGGGAAGACCTCCCTTCCTCCTTGCATCCAAGAATCAAGATTATTCACGGCACCAGGGCTCCGGTCCACGCTCTCGTTGTCAAGGTCGCAATTGCCATGGCCTCCGGTCTTCACCCAAAATCACTCCCAAACGGTCTTTGCGGTGCCTACCTCTTCTTCAACCCAATCAGCGGAAAAAAAATCGTCGTAGCAAAGCCCGTCGACGAAGAGCCCTTAGCCTTAAACAACCCAAAGGACTTGCGCTCCCAACTATCGGGCCAGTCGAGCCTCAATACTTCAATTTGCATCGGTGAGGCTGATATCCGTGAGCTTGCTATAATCTCCTTGATCACGGCTCCTTCACTACTGTACCTCCAATAGCCCTTGTCGAATTCTTTCACGCTTCTTTCTTCGCCAACGATGCGCCTAAACTTATCACATCGCTTCATCGTTCACGCTTTCGATGTTGTCAAGTTGGGACCTCCTCTCTACTCTGTTTCCTCTATCCACCAAATCAGAATCTTGGACATTCGCCTTCTCAACCTTGATAGACACGCCGGAAACATGCTCGTTATGAATCGTGGCCTCATTCCTGGTGTTGTTTCTCATCTTGTTCCCATTGACCATGGCTTCTGCCTCCCTAAATGGCTTGACAATCCTTACTTTGAGTGGCTCCATTGGTCACAGGTTTCTACACCTTTCTCCAACTCAGAACTTGATTACATTTCAAAACTCGATCAGTTTAATGACGCTCAGATTCTAAGGTCTGAGCTTTTTCTGTTCACTACAAAAAATTTGTCGGATACCGTCAGATTTATCAGCGAATTTACTAAAAAAAATTCATCGGTAATATGTTTATCGTCGGAATAAATTCGATAGTATAAACCTCGCCGGTAATTGTTTATTGGTAGTTGTTTTCGTCTGCCGCTAATTACTGTCGAAAAATTTTCACTGGTAATTTTTATCGTCAGATTTTCTCTCGTTAAATCCGACAGTAATATATTATTAATTAATAATTAAATTAATAACTATCGACAGAT
>NC_029794.2:13060112-13062388 GCF_000816755.2 Arachis ipaensis | reverse complement strand
TTAATCGACGGTAAATCCAATGGTAAACTTGAATTTTAATGTTTTTTAATTTGTTTAAAAATTAATATATAATTTTAAATATTTAAATTCAATAATTTCTAAACTAATAAATCAGAAAATACAACTAATTAACTCGGATAATAATAAACTTGGAAAATTAACAAAAATAAACAATAAAGAAATAAACAACTTAAGATTAACTCAAATAATTAACAATAATCAACAAATTAACTCAGAAATTAATTAACTCAGATAATAATAAACTTAGAAATTAACAACAATAAACAATAAGTCAATAATTAACTCAAAAAATAAACAAGATAAGATTAACTCAGACAATTAATAACAATCAACTAATTAACTCAAAAAATAATTAACTCAGATAATAATAAACTTAGAAAATTAACAACAATAAATAATAAGTCAATAATTAACTCAAAAAATAAATAAGTTAAGATTAACTCAGATAATTAATTCAGAAAATAATTAACTCAGATAATAATAAACTTAGAAAATTAACAACAATAAGTCAATAATTAACTCAAAAAATAAATAAGTTAAGATTAACTCAAACAATTAATAACAATAAACTAATTAACTCAGAAAATAAACAAGTTAATATTCACTCAGATAATTAACAACAATCAACTAATTAACTCAAAAAATAATTAACTCAAACAACACAAGAATAAAAATTAGAACAATGCAGTTAGAGATCTTACACTTGCATATTCATTCGGATGAGCAACACCAGGTCATATTGCTCCTTAGCTTCTGTGTCACTAATGTTCTCATTTGAACTGATATCAAACTGCATAATTATCATCGAATCATAAAAATAGAATTAAAAATCAAAATAATAAACACAGAATCGTCAAAAACAAAATTCAAAACAAAATTTTAAATACAGAATCATCAAAACAGAATTGAAAAAAACTCTAAATCAAAACAGAATTAAAAAAATCTTAAATCTAAACTAATACATGAACTAAATCTAAAAAACAGTTAAAACTCAAATACAAACGCATTCTAATTACAAATTTTTTAATACATAACAAATTAAAATTAGATAAATTAGGGTTTAACTACCCAAAACTAATTAGTGATTACCTAGAGACAGTGGCGGTGCAGAGAACTTTTCTGGTGTGGTGGCAGCACGAACGGCGAAATGGCGGTGACAATGACCAATCGGCAGGGCTACATTAGGGTTTTTTTTTCTTAATAAATTGAAAAAATAATAAGAAGAATGAAGAGGACAATATATCTAGAGGGAGGAAAGAGGCAGTTCCCAGCAACACAGGGAGTAGTGGCAATAGCGATGGCAGTAGTGGCGGAAGCGACGAAAACGGCGGCGATAGAGTGAGCAACGCGACACAAGGAATCCACGCAGTATTTGAACACTGTTGGTGGTGGCTGACATTGGTGGAGGGGATGCCGGAGGTGGTTTGTGGGGGAGAGAGAGAGAGGGAGAGAAAGAGAGAGCAGAAGGTTAGAGAGAGAGAGAGTAGTTCATAAATAAGGGGGAGAAGGTTCGTGGTCTGAATTTAAGGCAAGATTACCGTCAGATTTACGCGCTTTGCGAATGACCACAATGTGTCGTTGCACTAATTCGGATTATCGGCTGATTAATGATCGGGCCAATTTTTTTCCCTCCAATTATTACTGGTGAATTTACCGTCAGAAAACCAAATCTGATGGTAATTTTTTCACCCGACGGGTCAGTAAATCTGTTTATAAACCCGTCGCTAATGTCTGACGATAAATCCGACAGTATTTAATATTTTTCTTATAGTGGTTGAGAGAGTTCTTAATTAGAGTTCTTGTTGTTTGCACCATTTTCTTGAAGCATGCTGTAGCTGTAGGGTTTTGCCTCACCAACATATAATTATTGATCACGAGAGAGTTTCGTTATGGCAAAAAAACACCGAGCGAGTTTTGTCGAGAGGAGAAAAGGGGTGAGAAAGCGAGAGGATGGAGAAGAAAAAGAGAGGAGGAAAAAGAGGGTAGTGCGGTGGATGAAGAAAGTTAGGAACTGATTTGTCCCCTCGCACACGTAGACATTTAACGGCTCCATGTGCGAGTTAGCATGCCAATTTAGCATTTTTTGGTAGCGAGTCACGCTGAAAATTGAGTTGGAAATTATTTTGGCCAACAGAAAAAAATTACAAAAATTAATATATGTATTAATTTTTTTCAGAGACTAAAATATCTGCTTTTAAAATTTTTGAGGACTGATTTGAATAATTATTCTAAAATATATAATGATACAAATTCAC
>NC_029794.2:13038700-13059879 GCF_000816755.2 Arachis ipaensis | reverse complement strand
GGTTGAAAGCCTAATGACTAATCCCTCAGGTATTGCAGAGGCAAAGTGGGCGACCCTCCCAAGCAAGCAAACTCCATTTCAAAATGGGAGAGACGGTTAAGGGACACATACCCTCATTCATTTGTGCCAACTTGCATTCGTGAAAAATTAGTTATCTGAGGATGTTCATTGTTTAGTGAATTGAATTGTTACAATAGACTAGAGAGCACGCTTTTTATACTACTGGATTACATGCACAAATATCTTACTCAATCCTAACTGCCTTAATATTCTGTTATAGCCCTTAACTAACTTAACCTTTCAAATCATGCTCACGGAATTGGTGTCTTGAACTAATGCAAAGTTATTGGAGAAATGAATATCAAACAATTGAAAGTCACTAAAACATGGTAGATAGCATATTCAGAGAAAAATTAGGCACATCGTTCAAATGATTTTTTGTCGTCAAAGTGAGCTTCAACAGTGTTAACATGTTCAAAATCTAATATTTAAAAGCAGAATTATTTTTTCTTGTAGAATCTCAGTCAAAGAAGTGTATCAAAAAAGGAAATAGAAATATAATGTAAATATCAATAAAAACATATCAAATATGATGACAATAGAATAAACTATATTTATTAGAATTTTGTCCTAAACTTTACAGAGTTCCAAAATTAGACAAAATAATATATTTATTCCAGACAACCCTTATTCTTTAAGAATTCAAAGAATAAATAAGGTTACTTTTGTCTCTGTAAGATGCACAAAAATTACAAAAATAACTCGAATATGAATTGTGATATAAGACGAAAGTAAAATATAAAATTGAAATGATGAAAAGGGCAACAACATACTCTTGCCAAATAACTTGTAAACCGTTTTGTATTTCTGAGAATCATAAGTTTATAAGTGTATTCTGAGAATAAAAGTTCTAACGTTTTTACAATTGATAAATTCTCTATTTATAGAAAAATTCCTCCGTTGCATATCTGGCACGTGTTAATTTTGTTCCTATTTTCACATTCTTAACATGTTAAATGAGTCTACTAATTAATGAAACTAATTTGGTGAGTAGAAAAAGCATGCATTTACTTGGTTTTGAATCAATTTTTGCTATTTTTCATGCAATTTCAATTGATTTGTATTCTCTCCATCAATTGTAATAATTGATAAATTATATGAATTTTGTATTTCGTTAGTGTATATTTGGTTTGATATTCAATTGGTATTCGTGATAAATTTTATTTGAATTTTTATGTTAAAATATATGACATTAGTTAATTAAGACAAGATGCATCACAAGAAGATATAGTGACTGAATTAAAACTGATAAAATCCAATTTGTTAAGTAGTAATTGCATATATTTGCTAGGTTTTGAATCAATTTCTCTCATTGTTCATGAAATTTTAATTGGTTTTGTATTTTTTCCTTCAATTGTAATAATTGATATATTGTATAGATTTTGTAATTAATTTGAGTATAATTTGATTTCATATAATGTTTGTGACAGATTTTATTTGAATTTTTGTGTTAAATTACAGGGCATTGGTTGATGCAAGATATAGCACAGAGAGTTATAGTAATTGGATTGAAGCAAATTTGGAGTCGCTAAAACGAATCCAAGTTTTACAATTTTTATATTGATCACATTTTTTAATTCTCAATGATTTTAGGTAAAATTTATAACCAAAGATCAATGTCAAAAATGTCTCAGATGTTAAAATCGTGAAAATTCTATGTATACGAAGATTCTGCATACACAATGAATTATGCATATCTTATTAATTCGGTACATGAATTAGCGCTTTTTGGACCTTTTGGCCCACTTAAGTGTTGTAGCTAAAGGGAAAAGGGGTTAAGAGATAAATACGAAGAGTCATTTCCTTATAAGATCATTTTTAGATTACAATTATATTTTAAGTTTTTAAGTTCTTTCTTCTTTCTAGAACTTTTAGGATTTGAGTAGTTTAAGTTAGGGATAAGTATTGTTTTGGTCCCTAACGTTGAAAGTCAGAATCGAAACCGTCTCCAACGTAATTTTGAATTTAAAATCATCCTTAACATTTTTTTCGTATTAAAATCGTCCTTTTAATTTTTTCTGGACAAAAATGCCCTCCACTACTATCCATTATACCACTTCATAACTACTTCAAAGTTAGAATTTGAGCACAACCAACGATACAAAACCTAAAGCCACTTTGTGAAGAAAAACTTATCCATCATGTCCACCATGATTGAAATCACATAAGCCCATTTAATTACCCAAAAAAATTGAAATCAATTTACTTGGAATCACTTGGATCCCAGGCACCAAGAACAGAACTCAATTTAAAACGAATGACCTGGTAAATACCTTTCAACTTGTGCTTTATCCTTGGTAGCCATGGATGCACCCAAGTGTGGATAGGAATGGTCTCTCGATGTGGTTCCCAAGTATCTGCAGCATCTGACAATTTTGGCAAGATTGTATTGTCCAATATGGCAATGAGGACTGAAGGAGGAAGCAACTTCTCCCACAAATCAAGAAATCGTAGCATTGGCTCAGGATCCCGTGCTCATATCATAAACCTTTTTGAAAATGCTCCTTGATTTTATTTCTGATTAAAAGCAGGAAAGTAGAAACAGAAATAGAATCGGAAATCGGGAAGCAAGAAGCAGAAGCAAGAAAGCAAGAAGCAAAAGCAAGAAGCAAAATCAGGAAAGCAAGAAAGCAGAAGCAAGATGCAGAAGCAGAAAGCGAGGCGGCGAGGGGGCGAGGTGCAGATGAAGCGGCGAGGCGGCGAGGTGCAGCAGTGAGGTCAGCAGCGGCAGTGGCTCGCGTCTCCTCTCTCCTTCGCGATTCCCAACGGCAACGGCCACGACGACGGNTATTTTTTTTAATTTTATAATTTTTTTTATGCTTAATTTCATGTTATGTAATGAATGTTTGTTACTTTGGTTTTAATTTCATGTTGATGAATGAGTTTCTTTTAGTTATTTTGAATTTATGATCCTTGGATTTGATTTTTACTTTTCTTGTTAATTTGGTGAATTTAAGTGTAAAATTTATTTACTTGTTATATTGAGTTTTATTTATGCATATCAAGTATTTGATGAAATACTTCTTGTTAATATAGAGTAATTTGTTTTATCTTGATTTAAGGATACGACCTAATTTAAATCATATAATTATTCTTAACTGATTACAATTGAAGTAGTTAAATATAACTCTATCTAACTTTTCACATAATTTAATTAATATAATTCTATCTAACTTTTCACAAAACCAGTAGTTGATGGGGTAGGACTTGTTAATTGAGTTGAAAAACTCTAATTTGAGACATCATGTCCTTTGTGGCTTTCTTCACACTTCATTCTCCCATAGAGTGCCAATGTTCAGCTGGAACACATGAGCACAAGATTCACTTGGATCCGGACAACAAGGTAGGTCTTTAAGACCGACGAGCGGTGTTGCAAAGGAATTCTCAAAAAGTCAAGAGACTTTTTTTTTTTTTTTGGTCTTTTACACGACACACCTATACACACTCACACACCACTACTATTGTGGGTTCTAGCCTCCTGAGCTTAGTCAGGGTTCGAACTAGTCAAGAGAGACTTTGAGATAAGCCGTTAGTGTGTTTAGGGCCTTTTATATTTTCGACCCTTAGGATTTTCATATTTACAGCTTTGTGTGCAAAAACCTTCCCAAAATATTAGGGAAGTTTGACTAGGGTATGGTTTGGGTTGTTCCATAAGGTGAGACTTATTGGGCCTTATGCACCCGTCTAAAATAAATTTATTATTAAAAGTTTTTGTCTGTGGTGCTTAGTGGTAGCTTTGGTTTTTGATGGAGTACAGAGAAAGATGATAAACTAGTTAGGCAGTAATAACAGGATAGCAATTTCAGTTGATGTAGTCTTACAAGCAATCTCATGTTGTCAATTAGTGGAAAAAACCTTTTGTTGGTTCATCGTATCCTAAGGTATAATCTCTTGTTTATTGGATAGTTGTTTCTATGTACTTTTGTGTTTGAATATGCATTTGTTTGGTTATTATTTTTTGGTTTCTATAATTTATTTTGATTTTAAGTTTAGTATGGAGTTAAATTTTAAAGTAGTCCTTAAATTTGCAATCGAGTTTTAAATTTGTCTCTAAACTTAAAATTGTCCTAAATTCATCTCTAAACTTAACAACAGTAGTCCTTAAGATATTTTTTCGACAACAGATGACGTGACTGAAAAAAGACCATGCTAGACTTGTAAACATCGTCGTTTCCTTTCTGAAAATGAAGAATAAGGTGAACTTGGAGAAATCCTTCAGCTTCCGTCCTCTCTTCCTCTTTCTCTTCTCGAATCTCACCATAGCAATCTCTCCTCTCCCCTCGACAGTATCACCTTCGTGGTAGGCGACCAGTGCGAAAGTGGAAGAAGGTGGAGCAAACGGTCAAATTTTGGATCTTTTCTAATAAACTGTTTCAGATAATTGATGATCCACGGTTTTCGGCATTTCCAAGGTCATCGAAAGAAAGAGAAGGTAGTTTAGCAGCGTGGAAGAGGCCAACAACACGACATCAACGGTCGGTGGGAGAGGACTTGAGGCAGCAGGGACGGGAGTATGTATGGAGGCGAGATCTGGTGCTCTCATTAAAGAGAAATGGGTCGATTTTCGTAGTGACGATGTGGCAACGGGTGGAATGAAAACAACGTCGTTTCAGTTGTATTTGAGAGCCAAAAAAGAAATGACGACGTTTACAAGTCCAACGTGGTCTCCGTCCAATCATGTCATTAATTTGTCGCCGAAATATATCTCAAAGATGACCATTATTAAGTTCAAGAACAAATTTAGAGCAATTTTAAATTCAAGGACGAGTTTAAAATTCGATTACAAGTTTAAAGACCATTTTAAAATTTAACTCGTCTAATATATCTACACATGTTTATGGTGAATTACTTTACTTGGATTTCTCCTATTTTACTAGTTTGAGCTTTTGAGCAATTGTTGTTATTCTTATTGTTATTTTTATTTATTTTAATTTTAGTTTTGGAATGTACAAGATGTCTCTGGTACGGGTTGAGAGATGGATCGGGAACTTGCGAGTTGAGGCGGATGCCGGATCGCTTGACAGGAGCAATGGAGGGAGGTACCTGCAAAGACACTCTGACGCTCAAGTCAGAATGGTTCAGAGAGGTATAAGGTGTGTGGAATGAATGAATACCTGGAGGGACTTGGGTCCTCTATTTATAGGTGATGGGAGTCGTCTTATCTTATCTTGTTTGGCTAAGATAAGGGAGACGTTTGAATTCGAAAGTCGGTTAGGGGCTCTAGAGGGCCGGTTTCGGGCCTTCCGGAAAAGGGAGACGGGTCGGACCCGAGGAACCGGGTTTGGGTTTAGCCTTGGGTCCGGGATCCGGGGGCCGGATCCGTAACAGTTGCCCCCGCAGCAGGAGAGCGAGCAAGGTCGGTCTGTCGCTGGGAGGTGTGGTGTTTGACCGCGGGCTGGGTCTTTAGTTTTTCTCGGGCGTTCGTTTGGTTCTTTGGCGCGAGATCGGTGTCTCGGCCTTGGCTTTTGCTGAGAGGTTCGTCTGACCGTTTTGGTTTGACGTGACTCTTCCGAGCCTACTGCGTCTGTTGCGTTCTTCGAAGTGTGCTTTATTAGCTTCTATTTTCGAGGGGGGCATTTAATGCGAGGGGGCATTTTCCTCTTTTGCCCCTACGAGCCTTACCTTGTCTAGGGTTATTTGTGTATTTTCGCCCCCCTTCCTTTTGTAACCGTTTTGGCCTTTTGCTTAGTTCCCTCGTTCGTTTTATTTTTCCTTTTTTCGTTCTTTCTTGAAGAGATCTTCTTTTCTCTCTGTGTTACTGCTCTCTGGTGCTTGTTTGCTGCTTCTGCTTCTCAAGCTTTCCCAGGATCATTTTTTGCGTTTCCAGGTTGTTATGCTTCGCTTTTATCCTTTTTTGTTTTGTGGTATGTCTGTCATTCTGTATTTGCCATGCGTTGCTTTGTCATTTCCTTGCTGCATTGTGTTTTGGGCGGTGGTATTTTGGGTTTTGAGGGGACTGAGTGTGGTTGTGTTTGGTTAGTAGTGGCGGTGCACCACCGTGTTGGATTGGCAGTAGTGGTAGGTTTCTGTCCTTGCTTCTGCGTAGGGTTGGTAGGCTGATGGTGGTGCTCCTCCCTGTTTTAGGTATGCATCGGCGGAGAAATGAGGGTGTTGATGCTCCCGTAGCTCCCTCCAGGGGCGTCCCCGCTCGCTACACTTGGGTGACTAGCGACGTGTGGGGCGTTCTGTCACGGATGACGGAGGCCGATCTTCAACGCCTCCGTGATCAGGGGGCGATTTGTGGTGGCGGTGAGATGGAATGGCAATACGAGCTTGCCCTTCCGGATGCCGACGAGCGTGTTTGTTATTTAAATCTTCACTCGCCTACTGTTCCGAACTGGATGTGGGTTTACGAGTCGATGTTCACTCGGCTCGGCGTGCGGTTTCCTTTCTCGCCGTTTGTTCAGGATTTGCTGAGTCGGTGTTCCGTGGCGCCGTCTCAGCTTCATCCGAATAGTTGGGCTGCCGTGCGGTCTTTCGAATTGGTGTGCCGGTATCTCGACCTTCCGGCTTCTGTTCCTGTTTTTCTTTTTCTCTTCTTATGCACTCTCCCGACTAAGGAAGGAAAGCATAAGAAAGGATATATGTCATTCCGTGCTCAGCCTCATTGCCGAATTTTTGGGTTGTTTGAGGATTTCTTTCACAGTTTCAAAAGGGAGTATTTTAAGGTGCATCCCGTCCAGGGGCATCATCCGTTTTGGCTGTCGCCGGAGGGCGTACGCCGGTTTCCGACATACTGGAATTTCCGTGCTGGCCCGTCGGTTCTGACTAAGTTCACCTATGATGGTTTGTCCCCGGAGGATAAGGATGTTGCCAACGTTTTGTGGCATTTGTTTGGCGAGCGTCCGTTGAATCATCAGGATGTCATGGGGGATCCCGAGGCTTGTCGGGCGTATATTGGTGTGTGCCTTGTCTTTTTCCTGATTTTTTATGTTTTGTTTTTCCGACTTTGTAACTTGATTTTTCTTTGGTTTCTTGCAGTTGAGATGGCTGGTGGGCTGACTTCTCTGGCCAGGTTGAAGGCAGCGATGGGTCGGGAGGAGGGATCTTCGTCTCCTTCTACCCCTGTCTCCAATCCTGCCGTGGATTCTCAGTCGGTTTCTCAGGAGGTGATTTCCTCGGGTGCGCGGGCCGGCGCTCAAGTTTCTCCTGGTCCTGCGAACTCTCCTAAAGTCATCGTGGTGACGGCTGCTGAGGCTTCTCGGAAGAGAAAAAGGCTTGAGGACCCGAGCAGCGAGACTTTCGATGAGGAGGGTTTGGTGCCTAGTGTGATGGATCGTCGTTTCGATGCCCCGGGTTTTATTGATCAACACTTGATGCCTGGTACGGAGCCGTTTTTTGATGGTTGCGATGTTTCGTTCCAGGCCAAGTCGGTGTATCGTGCACTTCTTCGGTCTGCTGTCGTTGTTTGGAAGGCTAAGCCCGTGATGGCTCAAGTTGGTTTGTTGGATAAGAAGCTCCGTCACTCTCAGGCTGAGTTGGTTAAGCTGAAGGAGAAGCTTGAGGCTGCCGAGATTGCGAGGGAGAAGGCAGTGAAGTCTTCTGAGGAAGCCGGGGCAGAGATTCTCCAGCTTTTCGAGGTTGAGACTTCACTTCTTTCTCAACTGGGTGAAGAGCGGAAAAAGGCTTCTAATGCGGGTTCCCAGGCTGCCGTGCTTCTCAGTGAGACGGAGGCTCTGAAGGCCGAGGTTGCTGCCTTGAAGAGGGAGAAAACGGAGTTGCTGGCTGATGCTAAGGATGCGATTGCCGCTACCGAGGAGACGATGAAGGCTCAGGCTTCAGTGCTGGCTCCGGGAGTGGATGTGTCCGTGATGGGAGCCTTCAAGACTGTTCGTGATGGTCAAATTGTCGACCTTGAGTAGCTTTCTTTCTTTGTTATTTTATCTTGAACTGTGTTTTGAATATTTTGGATGGCCAAGGGCCGTGTAATTGCTACTTCGTGACATTGATTTCCGCTTAATGGTATTTTCGGCCGTTCGGGCTTTATTGTAAATTCCGTTTTATGGTTTTTTCGGCCGTTCGGGCCTTTTGTATGTTTTGCTTTAAGGTATTCTCGGCCGTTCGGGCTTTTTATGTGTTTCGTTTTAAGCTATTCTGTTTGTTTTATTGGTTCCCTCAGACCATCGTTTGGTCGGGTTTTACGTGGATATCCGTATGTTGGGCTTGGGGGGTGATCAGTCCCCTAGTCGTGGCCGTGTTTTTGTTCCGTATTTAGGACGTTTTAGAAAGGTAGGAATAGTTTTTAATATTTATTGAAAGTTGGGCCTCGTTAAAACCCTCCGTCTTTGGGGGAAAAGAGTACCTGGGATTGATACTTAAGCAATTTCAAGAGTTGTAGAATGGGAAGATAAGCAAATTTGAGAGTTGTAAAATGGGAAGGTACATAAACAAGTAAAAAGGGGTGACCTAGTTAGGTCGGCCTAAGTGTAGTATCGCCGTAAATTGGCGGCGTTCCAGGTCCTTGGGACTTCGTCGTCATTAAGCCGTTCGAGTTTATATGCTCCCTTTCCGATTATCGCCTTGATTCTGTATGGTCCTTCCCAGTTGGGAGTGAGTTTCCCTTCTCCTGGGGTCGGGGGACCGATGTCGTTTCGTCGCAGGACGAGATCGTCAGTTGCGAATTCTCGTCGGACGACGCCATGGTTGTATCTTAAGCTGATTCTTTGTTTTAGGGCTAGCTCTTTGATATGAGCTATGCTTCTTTCCTCGTCAATGAGATCTCGTTCTGCTTCCTCGTTGTTACCGCCGACCATTTTTCTGGGGCTTGGGTCTCCGATTTCTACCGGGATGACTGCCTCCATACCGTATGTTAATCGGAAGGGTGTTTCTCCCGTGGTCGTTTGCGGTGTGGTTCGGTATGACCATAGGACCGATCCGAGCTCGTCGGCCCATAGTCCTTTGGCTTCGTCGAGCCGCTTTTTGAGTCCTTTGACGATTATTTTGTTCGCGGATTCCACCTGTCCGTTTGTTTGGGGGTGTTCTACCGAGCTGAAATGGTGAGATACACGTAGCCCTTCTAAAAATTCTCTAAACTTTTTGTCAGTAAATTGGGTTCCGTTGTCCGAGATAATGATCTCGGGGATCCGAATCGGGTGATGATCTATCGCCAGAGGAATTTTCGGCATTGGGTTTCCGTTATGGAGGCCAGGGGTTCGGCTTCGATCCATTTGGTGTAATAGTCTATGGCGACGATGAGGTACCTGAGTTGACCGGGTGCCGTAGGGAAGGGTCCGACGAGGTCGATCCCCCAGGTGCCGAATGGCCGTTCTGCCGATATGATGCTGAGCTGGTGAGGGGCGGCTTGGTGGATATTGGCGTGCCTTTGCCATTTGTCGCAGCTTTTAACTATTTGTATGGAATCCCGGATAACCGTGGGCCAGAAGTAGCCTGCCCTGATGACTTTTTGGGCTAATGTTTTACCTCCGACGTGGTGGCCGCAGCAACCTTCGTGGATTTCGCGGAGTATGTACTTCGTGTTCTCGGGTTCGACGCATTTGAGCAGGGGTTGCGAGAATCCACGTTTGTATAGCTGTCCTGCGACAACGGTATAGTTAGCGGCTTCCCTTTTTATTCGTTTTCCCTCTTTGGGGTCCGGCGGCAGTGTTCCGTCGAGGAGGTACTGTAGGATAGGGTAGGTCCAAGATCCCTGGTTCGAGAATGTTAGATGAGCTTTGGTTGTCGTTGACACGGAGGGTGACTTAACGACTTCCTGGATTAGCGATTTGTTACCGTGTCCAGGTTTAGTACTGGCTAGTTTGGAAAGCAGGTCTGTCCTGGCGTTTCGTTCCCTAGGAACGTGCTGTATGGTAACGTGTTCGAATCCTTCTTTTAGTTTGTTTACCTTGGCGAGGTATTGTTGGAGTAGGAGATCTCGTGTCTGGTAGTCTCCGTTAATTTAGGAGCTGACTACCTGTGAATCGGTATTTACCTCTAGGACCTTTGCTCCGACTTCTCGGGCTAGGGCTAGGCCTGCCAAGAGGGCCTCATATTCTGCCTGGTTGTTTGAGACTGGAAATTTGTATCGAACTGACTGTTCGATCACGACTCCGTTTTGGCTTTCGAGAATGACTCCGGCGCCTCCGGAAGTGATGTTCGAGGAGCCGTCAACGTGTAGTTTCCATGATTCGGGGGTGGAGTCTCCTGGTGTCATTTCGGTGATAAAGTCGGTCATGGCTTGTGCTTTGATCGCGTATCGGGGTTCGAACTTGATATCGAACTGGGATAGTTCGATGGACCATGCTAGCATTCTGCCTGCTAGGTCGGGTTTTTGTAGTACCTGCTTGACCGCTTAGTCGGTTCGGACCGTCACGGAATGAGCCTGGAAGTATTGTCGTAGGCGCCGGGAGGCTGTAAGGAGTGCGTAAGCTAGCTTTTCTAAGCGTGAGTAGCGAGCTTCCGCATCCTGTAAGACTCTGCTTATGAAGTATACAGGTTTTTGATCTTTTTTCTCGTTTTCACGGATAAGTGCTGATGCGAGTGCCTCTTCCGTTATGAAGAGGTATAGGTAGAGTGTTTCCCCTGTCTGGGGTTTGGCGAGGATTGGTGGTTCCGCTAAGACTCTCTTGAAATGTTGGAACGCTTCTTCGCATTCCGTCTCCCATTTGAAAGGGGCCCCTTTTTTCATTAGTTTGAAGAAAGGGATCGCTTTTTGAGCCGATGCCCCGAGAAAGCGTGATAACGCCGTCAATCGGCCGGTGAGCTTTTAGATGTCTTTAAGGTTTTTTGGGCTCGTCATTTCGAGGACGGCGCGACATTTCTCTGGGTTTGCTTCAACTCCGCGTTGCGTGATCATAAAGCCGAGGAACTTCCCTGCCTCCATCCCGAAGGCACATTTTGCTGGGTTGAGTCGCATTTGGTGCTTTCGTAGGGTGTTCATTATGACCTTGAGGTCGTTGGTGAGTTGCTCGCCGGATTCAGTCTTGGCGAGCATGTCGTCTATGTAGACTTCTAGTTTGCTTCCGGATAGGTTTTGAAATATCTTGTTGACAAGTCTTTGATAGGTGGCTCCAGCATTTTTCAGGCCAAAAGGCATCACTGTATAGCAGTATGTCCCGTCTGGGGTGATGAACGCTGTTTTTTCTTCGTCTGGTCGGTGCATCGGGATCTGGTTGTAGCCGGAATATGCGTCCATGAAGCTGAGGTATCGGTGGCCAGATGCGGCATCTACTAATCCGTCGATGTTTGGTAAGGGAAAGGCGTCCTTCGGGCAGGCTTTGTTGAGGTCCGTGTAGTCGACGCACATTCGCCATTTCCCGTTGGCTTTTTTCACTAGTACGACGTTGGCTAGCCATGTCGTGTAAGGGAGTTCCCTGATGAAGTTGGCTTCGAGTAGGGCTTTAACTTGCTTTTTGACCTCGGCGGCTCGGTCTGATGACATTTTTCGTCTCCTTTGTGCCACTGGTTTAGCTTTGGGGTCCACGGCTAGCCGGTGGGACATAAGGTCGGGGTCTATTCCTGGCATGTCGGCCGGTGTAAATGCGAACAAGTCTCTATTTTGCTTCAGGAGTTGGGAGAGTTCTTCTTTAAGATCATATGGGAGGTTCCTATTGATGAAGGTGTATTCCTCCTTGGTTGGCCCTATTTGTAGCTTTTCCATGTCTCCTTCTGGCTCTGGCCTGGGTTGGCCGTCTTGGCGGGCATCCAGGTCGGCTAGGAATACCCCGGCCGCATCTCGGGATTTCTTCCTTAATGCTAGGCTGGTGTTGTCGCATTCGGTTGTGACCTCTCGGTCCCCGTGGATGGTACCGATGGAGCCGTCGTCGGTTCTAAACTTCATGAGGAGGTATTTGGTAAAGATGACTGCGGAGAAGTCATTGATTGTTTTCCTTCCGAGAATCACGTTATAGGCTGTGGAGTCTTTTAGGACTACGAATTCAGATAGGATTGTCTTCTTTTGGCTGTTCGTTCCTATGGTGATGGGAAGTGTGATTGAGCCATCTGGTTTGAGAAAGTTGTCTCCGAGTCCCGTGACACCGTTGCGGTGTGTTTGGAGGTTGTCGTTGTGGAGCCCAAGTTTATCGAAGGCTCCTCGGAAAAGAATGTTTGAGTCTGCCCCGGTGTCTACCAGTATCCTTCGCACTAGTCCTGTTCCGATTCTAGCCGAGATGACGAAAGGGGCGTCCTCGGCCGAGGTGCCGTGCTGGCAATCCTCTGGTAAGAAGGTTATCGTGTTGTCGGCCGCAGTGGTCGGGGTTTGGTTTCTGACAGCCATTACTTTGAGATCTTTTTTCATCGTTAGTTTAGACTTGCTTGATACGTCCTTGCCTGTGATGACGTTTACTATGATGGTTGAGTCTTCCTCTGGGCTTTCCCTGGGGGGTTGCTTTTGGGCTCTCGGTTACGCCCTTCTCTGTCCGGGGACCTGTCTCTTTCCGCGCGTCTTGGTTCTCTGATGATTTTGGCAAATTCTGGGAGTTTGCCATCTCGTATGGCTTGTTCGAGGGCATCTTTAAGGTCGAAACAATCTTGTGTTTTGTGACCGTAACCCCGGTGGTAGTCGCAGTAGAGGGTTTTGTTGCCTCCCGTCCTTTCCTTGAGTTGTCGGGCTTTTGGAATGATGCCTCGATCTGCTATTTGGTGGTATATCTCGGTAATTGGTGCTGTCAGGGGCGTGTAGGTAGAGAATTTGCCAATTCTTGGCGGTCGGCCTGTATTTGTCAGTCTGGGGTGGTCCCTTTGATTCTCCCTGGGTGGTGGGTTTTGGCGAGAAGCCGAGTTGCCGTGTTGGGTGTTGCCGTGCTGCCGTTTGTTGGCGGCGACGACCTGGCTGACTTCTTCGTCATTGATGTAATCTTTGGCAACGTTCTGGATCTCGTGCATGGTCCATACTGGTTTGGTGGTGAGGTGTTTGCAAAAATCTTCGTTCATGCGTCCGTTGGTTAGGCAAAGGCTTGCAACGGAATCCGTAAGTCCGTCGACCGTTAGGCATTCGTCGTTGAAGCGGTCGAGGTATTTCCTTGTGGATTCTTCTTGTTTTTGCGTGACCCCTAGTAGGCTGATGGGGTGTTTGGCTTTAGTGATTCTGGTTGTGAACTGGGCCATGAACTTTCATGTTACATCGTGGAAACTGGCTATGGATCCGTTTGGGAGGGCGTTGAACCATTTGATTGCTGGTCCTGCAAAGGTTACCGGGAAGGCTCTGCATCAGACCGCGTCGGCCGCTCCTTCCAGGTTCATTCTGGCCTCGAAGGCCGTTAGATGTTCCTGGGGATCCTTGGTTCCATCATACTTCATGTCGGTAGGTTTGTCGAAACCTTTGGGGAGTTTCGCTCTCAAGATTCTTTCTGTGAAGGGTGTAGCTCCCATTATTGTGTGGTCGTTTCTCGTGCGCTTGGTGTTTCGGTACCTCCGATCTTCGTCTGAGTAGTGTTGACAACTCAGATCTCGGGAAGCACTGCAGTTGTGTTTCTTGTTGTATCGCCGTTCTGGCGATTTCTCGTGCTCGCGGTCGCGTGAGGCGCTGCGACCGTCTCTTCTGTCGTGTCGTCGGGTTGGCGACCTGCCTCGGCGAGATCTCGATCTGGAAGTTGCGTGGCTTCTGTGTTCGTTGTTGTGTTTTTTCTATTGGTCAATTTGCCTTCGAGCTCCTGGACCCGGAGGCAGAGGTCCTGGATGATCTGCGCCACTTTGTCCTTTGCTTTCTCAGTATGTCATTGGTCCGTGACGACGTGGTCGTTCGTTTGGTGGACAGTACTTGCTATTCTTGCTTGGTTCGTGACCTCCCGGTGTTCTGGGGTTGGGTTAAGCGGTCGGGAGTCATCCTGGCTTGAGGGGGTTTCCTCCAGGACGTCCCCCATCCGGCTCGGCTAGCGCAAGGTCCCCACAGACGGCGCCAATGTACAAGATGTCTCTGGTACGGGTTGAGAGATGGATCGGGAACCTGCGGGTTGAGGCGGATGCCGGATCGCTTGACAGGAGCAATGGGGGGAGGTACCTGCAAAGACACTCCGACGCTCAAGTCAGAATGGTTCAGAGAGGTATAAGGTGTGTGGAATGAATGAATACCTGGAGGGACCTGGGTCCTCTATTTATAGGTGATGGGAGTCGTCTTATCTTATCTTGTTTGGCTAAGATAAGGAAGACGTTTGAATTCGAAAGTCGGTTAGGGGCTCTAGAGGGCCGGTTTCGGGCCTTCCGGAAGAGGGAGACGGGTCGAACCCGAAAAATCGGGTTTGGGTTTAGCCTTGGGTCCGAGATCCGGGGGCCGGATCCGTAACAGACTTGTATTCTTTTTTTTTCTTTTCCAATCTCACAGTTGAAATTGATCTTCGATCTGGGGCTAATCACTTATACGAAGTATCTATCAAGATTGATTAATTAAAAAGCCATAAACTAGCAAGCAACAAATCGAACCATTTGAAGAGTGGAAGAAAATAAATTCATTCGTTATATTAAAAGAAAAATAAATGAGCATTAGTATACAATTTTCTTTATCAAAATTAATAAAATGTGAGCGAATAACTAAATTTGTTAATTAAAATTTGTTGTTTACTTGCTTTTGTGTTGATACTTGTCAATTTAATCTTTAGTTATTATTCAGTCATTCGCTACAAATCGTCATTAGGATTTAGGAGGTAGGCCTTCAAAAGGAGCAGGCGACCAATAAGGAGTCCACAGATCATGAAGCGCGACGATAAATTATCATGATAATTGACAAAGCGAAGACTATAATATTTGTAAAGCATTTTGACTTTTCATTTATGAGGATACATTATGATTGGTTTTATGCTTAGTTTTGAATTTTTTTTAAAGTTTAATTATTTTGTTGATTTTTATAATTTTATTAAATTTTTAATTATATTTTTATATTTTTTTAATAGATACTCCGATCTCCATTTTGGTCTTCGAAAGATAAAGTTAATCGAAATCGTCCCCGAAAGATACACAATTGATCACGTTAGTCCTTCCGTCAGTTGGATCACGTTAAGTGCCATGTAGCATATGATGACGTGGATGGCTAATGTCATGTGTCACAAGATAATGACGTGTCACGTCAGTGACACGTGGCACTTAACATGTAAAAAAGTTATTTATAATCAAAATAGTCCTTAAAAGTTTAGACGTAAGTCATTTTCATCCCTGAAATTTTAAAAATTAATCAAATTAGTCCTTATATAATTTTGTTTTATTTTTTCTTGATAATATTAAATTTAAAATATTTTTTGATACTACTAATTTTAATAAAAATATAATTGATAATAAAAAAATTAGTAATTGTATCTTTTCTTCTTAAAAATTTTTTCAATAAAATTATCTCTCTCCTTTAATTCTTGTCAAAATCTCTCTTATTCTTTTCTATTCTAAAACATTTTTCTTATATTATTATATTTTACTGAAATAGTACCAGAAATTTAATAGTACCAGAAATCTAATAGTACCAGAAATTTAATTAGTGGTCGTATTTGTAAAATTTGCAGGCTTATAGATTCAGTCCTTTTCATCTATAACCCCAAAACTTTATTTGTTTATTTTTCTTTATTCTCCTTCTTCGTGTTTTCATTTTTATTAAGTTTTTTCGTCCCTTTTTTTTAACTAAATTAATTGGTACTCTTGTTGTGTTGTTTGCAAATTTAGCATCAACATCATCTTGCTTAACTAAAAAGGTAACAATATCCTACAATAATAATCACACAAATAAAAATTTTATAAGCAAAAGGTTTTAGAATAGAAAAGAATAAGAGAGATTTTGACAATAATTAAAGGAGAGAGATAATTTTATTGAAAAAAATTTTAAGAAGAAAAGATAAAATTATTAATTTTTTGATTGTCAATTACATTTTTATTAAAATTATTAGTATCAAAAAATATTTTAAATTTAATATTATCAAGAAAAAATAAAAAAAATTATATAAGGACTAATTTGATTAATTTTTAGCAATCAATATTAACACCAATGAGATTTAGAAAAAATTATGATGGCTTTAAGCTAATTTTCATTACAATATTTGTGGTCTATAATTACAGACTTACGATTAGCTAATAAAGAATATGATCATAGATTTATGATTATCATTTTTTATTTTAGGTCATGGTTTTTCAACAGCGACTTATTTTAGTGTAATTATAAATTTATAGTCCAGTTTTTTGAGTAAATACTCATAGTTGTTCCTGATATTCACGTAAATACTTAATGTAATCCTCAAGATTCCGATTTTTTCATTGTAGTCCTTCAGATAGAGCTCCGAGCATTCAAAGTGGTCCTTGGACATATTTCTGGTGATGAGTCATCACCAGAGTGCTGACGTGGCCTCTGTTTGCCACGCAGGAGGGGTCCAACGGCTATCTGAACTGGCCAATTTCCAATTTGTACCCACGCTGGTCCCTCCCTTTATATCTAACCCTAAATCTCCAAATTTTCATAAACTTCATCTCTTCTTCTTATTCATCGCTCTCTATCTAACTTTAGAAGCTCTTTAGCAGTATGTGGTTAAATCCACATTCCAATGGGATCTGCAAGCATAAAGCAGAGTCCCTTAAGATATCACAAATTTTCCATTTAACCCTTCTATTTATCCTATATTCCATGCCAACTAATCCAAGAACTAAATAGAAACAACAATACCTTTTAAGGGACTAATCCGAATCTGCATTGCAAAAATAAATGTTCCATAAACAACATATTTGTAATAGATTTGAGCTCATTTTCCAAATAATGCCATTATTCTTTTTTGGTGTGCAAGATCCAAATCTGTTTGCAATGGAATCAGAAAATATTTGTGGCATGAAAGGGTAAAGAACATCCAATTCAGCAGGGCCTCAAACACACATGACACATCTAATATTGGCTTGTAACCACTCAATCGGTCTACCACTTCAAAATACATCATTTGCAAGCCAACTTTTAAAATTAATTGCAGCTAATCAGAATGGGGTAGAAATTTCAGCATAAGAGAACCTCTTCAATTTCTAATCTTTCTATCAAGGGAAAATGAAATGATTTTTCAAGATTAAGTCGCCAGTAACTGAATCAGGCAATCGTGATTTGAACACACGTGCTATTTCTTTTTTTTTCAATGAAAACAAACCTCTTCTTGAAGAAATAACTATAGCTCCAATTACTTCAGCTTAAAAAAGCCCTCACATAAATTTCAGCTTACCAACCTGAGAAAAACAAGTTAATTAGAAAAAATGTATTAGGTCTAAACAGGGTGAACATTACATTAATAAAAGAATAGATTTTTAACCGTAGTTGTTGTTGGCAGCTTCTTTGTCAACGGTTGCTTCTCACCCATGGATGCTCCAACACACTTCAAAGTGATACCTGCATATCCCTATATCAAGTTAATAAAATATCGCAAGTTTAGGATTTTTCAATTTATTTATTTATTTCAAAAAAGGATCAAATGCACAATAACTCAATCAGACTACATCCATGTGATGGTAAATTTTTTGTTTATAAATAAATTTCAGCCTCAAGCGTCAGTCTTGGAGTTATAGTAAATTATGAATTCATAATCTGACTACATTCATGTGATGTAAAGAAAGCAGTTTCAGAGGAGTATACACCAAAAAAAATGTGTTTACAAGAAGTAAGAGACACAATAACTCAATCAGACATGAAAGACATGCTCAAAAAATACTCGGTACATAATTTTTACGAGAAATCTTGCAGTGTGATCAAATGGTTCAATTTCTAATATTTATTCAACTGCTCTCTATAGTTTAACGAGAATAATGAACCAAAACAAAATGTATCAGTACTCTGCTTATATTGTTTCCAATAAGATGTAACTCTTCAATAGCTATCAATGATTGTCTAAGCCATTCAACCTGCCCAGTTAAACATGAAACATTTAGTGGCTCCTAACAAACATGATGGGAATTTAAGCAGCAAATATAAATTGGGGAAAGATATAGAAAGGAACCTGGCAACCTACCAATCTACACCAGTATCACTTAAAACTAGATTACGGATGCTAGGGCGGCGAATGGCAGCACGAAGACCGTTGGGTTGGGCATCGGGGTGGATGTAGGTTTGGAGAGCGTAGAGGAAGAGAATTGGGAGTCTGAAGAATGCGATGAAGAACGCGAGGAAGAGGGAGAGCCAAGGTCGCATGAGTGGGGCTTTGTACAATAACACCAACTGCGAGGAACCAATGTAGGTATAAATTGAAAATGAGCCAGCTTAGCTCCAGCCTGGCAAAACGACGCCACGTTAGCGCTCTGGTGATGACTCATCACCAGAAATATGCCCAGGACCACTTTGAGTGCTCGGAGCTCTATCTGAAGGACTACAATGGAGAAATCGGGATCTTGAGGATTACATTGAGTATTTGCACAAATCTCAGAGACTACTATGGGTATTTACTCCCAGTTTTTTATTTATTATCACGATTTTTTTTGTCACAGTTATAGTGCTTTCTAAATATTTTAGGCCATAATTTTTAATTGTGCATAACTTATTCTATGATCACGAGTAAAAATTGTGACCATAGCTTATTTTATGGTCACACTATTTTAAACCGTGACCATAACTTAATCTATGGTTATAGTTTAAAAGTAATCATAACTTACTTTGTGATTACGCTATTTTAATACTGTAATCATAGCTTATTCTATAATCACCCTAATTTTAAACTGTAACCATAGCTTAATTTATGGTCACGCTTATCTATGGTCATAGTTTAAACGTGACTATAGCTTATTCTATTGACTATATCTTACTCTGTGGTCACATTTTTAAACCATAATCATAGTTTAATCTATAGTCACGTTTTTAAACCGTGACCATTATTTACTTTATTATTACATTTTTTTTAAAACTGTGACCATAAAAAAGTTATAGTCACAGTAGTTTTAAACTCTGACCAAAGCTTAATCTTTGCTCACGCTTTTAAATTGTGACCATAATTTATTCTATAATCACTCTGCTTTGAAATCTGTTACCATAACTTACTCTATGGTTACATTGCTTTAAAAACGATGAGCATAAAGTAAGTTATGGTCATAGTTTTAATATTCTATAGTCATTGAACTCTACAATCATAGTTGTTAGACAATTCAAAATTGTGACATTTAATTTTTCTTAAAACATAATTATATCCAAAAATTATGATAATTAATCACAAAATAATTCAGAAAAATATATAAATTCAAATCACCTAAATTAGAAAATTTATACTATATGTTTTTAGTCCAAACAACAAATCAAAATATATTATATTATCCATTACATGTAATACGCGATAAAATTCCATGAAAAAAATTTCAAAAGACATAAAAATATTACAATTAGTTAGATAATTAAAATATATATGAGACTTGTTCTATATCGTATAATTACATCATGTCCTCTTGTTAGCAAAAAAAATAAACATTTTAGCGATATTTACATTCACATTGTCTGCTATTAAATAAATAAATATTTTGTATTTTAAAAAATCAGAGACGATTTTATATTTTTAATTAGTCAAAAATTTATATGTTTTTGAATTCAAAAATTAAAAGTCTATTTGTATTTTTCTTTAACTATTAAGTTGGAGAGTACTTGCTTCTAAATCTTTTAACTGGATCCAAACGAAGGAGGATGCTGATCATGAATTTGGTAGCTAAGTGCAATGGTGTCGTGAATTTCACCGCAAAAAAGGCACCTAAACTCCTCCTTCGACCTCGAATCATCATCCTCCGAATTCTCACCAACGAAAAGATCTGCAACATAATAAATAGTAAAACAAATAAATTATATGCTGGATAAAGGCCTATTGAATTATCAAGCTTCTTCCCTTACTAGTTTATTAAACTTCTTCCCTAACTAAACTTTCAAATCATAAATCAGATCGATCATTTTACTTATAAAACAAAACATTTTAGTTTCCAGCCACTCTCAATCAAAATTATAATGCCACACAAGAAAGACTAGCACAAAAGAAAAAAATAAAACTAGAATTCTGGTGTATTTTAAAAGACTACATAATACCACTCTCAATATACTTTATGAATATAGAAGACTATAGTTCTTTTATGCTACAATTAAGAGACTTTCCAACTAATATGATATTTTAAATATGCTTATAGTGCATTTCCTCATAATTGAAATTTGAATTGTCAATCAACTATATGATTGTTTAGATTATGCAAATAAACTCAAATGGGTTGTATCTCTAGAATAGCACAAATCTTCTTTCCTAGACTTTTTAATAAGTTTAAATTTTCACAATCCTAAATTCTGATTTTACCTTCTAGTCTAAGTCAAAATATCTTAATTTTTTTTATTGACCATTTTATCATGTGGCCAAAAAATAAAAAAAAATTACAAAAAATAAGTTGGGAGACTTGCTATTCAAACCAAAAAGACTTTTCACATATGTAAGTCAGACAGATATGTTCACAACAATTTTGCAAGAAAGAAATAAATCTCCAATAGAACTTTATTATTAAAAATAAAGAGAAATGAATATGAAACTTTTTTCAAAATTCCTAAATTTATTGAAAAACAAATTCTAAACTAGAAAGAATTTTTTAAACTTTACTATCAGATTTTTTAAAAGCAACCAACTTTCACAACTCACAGGAACACAAATTTCTTTACAAATTTCCAATGAAACTCAGTTATAAATCGCTGTAAGCAATCAAAATGCGTAAAACCTTTAATATAAAGAAATAAACGAAAAAGGAATAAGAAGCATAACCTGCTAACATAGAAGATAGAGGCACGACGAAGGTGACACAAACAAAACAACAACGACAGAAAAAGAGAGACAGAGATCAGCCACAGACTCGAAATAGAGAACAACACAATGCGACGATAATCTTACTCACGCGGATCTTTTAAGCAATGGAGAGAGTGATGGAATAGAGTCCTGCAAATTCAATGCGGACGAACGGAGCAGTGATAGGCCCAGGAAGTTAGGCTGCGTTTGTTTAGAGGGACGGGATACTGAAACAGCGATACACAAAATCGTGTTTGACAGATGAGACATGGATAGAGACATTGTGTCCAAAGACACTAAATTATTATATTTTATGTCCATCCTGACAAGAAAGACACAAAGACACTAACAAGAGATATAATTTATTTTTTATTTTTTTATTATTATAATTTTCTTCTCAAAATTTTTAGATAAAAAAAAGAATAAATTAAATTTTTATAATTTATTTTAATTTATCATCAAACAAAAAAC
>NC_029794.2:13028227-13038223 GCF_000816755.2 Arachis ipaensis | reverse complement strand
ACAAAATTTTATGTTTTTATCTTTTATATCTTATTTTTAGTATCTTATTTTATTTTATTCTAAAAAACAAACTCAGTCTTAGTAACGATCAATGGCGGAGCTTTGTTAGGGCAATGGGGGCATGCCCCCCCCCCAAAGGTTTTGTAAAAAAATTAATATTTCTTCTTCACATAAAATAAGGTTAGCTCAGATGGTTAAGTTCACATATTTCCATCTTATGTATCTGTGTTTATCATTCACTTAACTTTTTATTTTTGTGTGATACCCGGCTGATAATCTCATACATTTTTATATATTATTTTATTTTTAGAACACTAAAAACTGTAGTATAACTAGTAGTATGCCACAGGCTAATAAATAGTCATTATTTTATTTTTTAAATCAACATTTCCAACTACATGTCATTGTAGTATTAGCACTATATACATTAATAGATTTTGATATTTTATTTTATTAGAAAGTTAAAATTTTATTTTGGTGCAATATATTATTTGATTGTAATAGAAATAACAATAAAGATAATTAGTTTTGAGATTTATGAAAAATAGATGTCAATTACACATCATGAGTGCTTTAGTTTGAGTTTTAAAAATCTCTTCTTGAAGTTAGAATACAAATATCTGGTATAGAATCGATGATCTACTCCGAAAAATATCTCATCAAATGTTGAAACTAATTCCTACAATATTTACATAATTCACTTTTCTAGGGACATAATTGAATCTAAACACAAATAGTGGGTATAATATTAAAATTGAACACATCCAAGTGAGACCTAATTGAAAATGAATATATCCAAGTGAGAATAATTGAAAAATATAATCTGATTTGTTAGTATAATTGATAGTAGGATAACATTGAATCACTTTTATAAACGTTAAGGATACAAATAGGACGATTTAAATGTTAGGGACACAAATAAAACTTACCCCAAACGTTGGGGATAAAAACGATACTTTACTCAAAAATTAATTATAGATTCTTTTAGATCACACTTCATAACTGTGATTATAGATTTTTTTAAGCCACACATTAAAACTATGACTATAAATCCCTTTTAGATCACCGTTTTACAAAATCATGACTATAGACTATTTTAGGTCACTCTTTAAAATTATGACTATTGATCTCTTTAGGTCACATTTCAAAACTGTAATAATAGATCTTTTAAGTCACACTTCATAACCATGATCATAGACCCTTCAGGTCAC
The DNA here is from genome assembly GCF_000816755.2 of Arachis ipaensis. Taxonomy (NCBI): domain Eukaryota; kingdom Viridiplantae; phylum Streptophyta; class Magnoliopsida; order Fabales; family Fabaceae; genus Arachis; species Arachis ipaensis. The sequence continues at coordinate 13,037,012 of NC_029794.2, read as the reverse complement.
GCATTAAAATTGTGACGATAGACCTCGTTTTAGGTCACTGCTACAATAGACCCTTTTAGGTCACTATTTTTTAAAAAATCGTGACCATAGGTAGGGGTGGCAAGTGGGAAAGTCCGCCCCGCCCCACCTAGTGAGGCGATCCTAAAATTCCACCCCACCCCGCCTAACTACGGGTTGACGGCCTAAACCCGCCAAAGCCTAATAAACATAATTATAAACCAAGTTTTTATCCAAAACATAATTATAATTTATAAATATTATCTTCAAAGCAAAATAAAGATAATCCAAAACATAATTATAAATATTGTCTCCAAGGCAACATAAACATAATTCAAAACACTCAATTTTCATCTTCATACTCTTGTAAGTTGGGTCGGGAAAAGTTAAATTTTGGCCAAAAAATGTAAAAATACCCCATTGCAAAAAAAAAAATTAAACCCGGCGGGAAAGCCTGTCCGGCTTCACCAAAGTCCGCGGTTTAAGCGGTGCGGATTAGGCAGGCTTTTGTTCTTTGGCGGTCCCAATTTTCCAGCCCGATCTATCTTTTTTGGTGGGTTACGCAGGCCAGCCCGACGAATTTAGGCCTGTTTGCCACCCCTAACCATATGTGCTTTTTGGTCACTTTTTTAACCGTAATAATAAAAAATGTGACCTAAAATAAAAAATAATTTTATTAAAAAAAATCACCCTTCAAAATCATGACCATCATTCTATGGTCATTGTTGACCAATGATTTTTTTAGATCAATAAAAAATCGTGACCATAAAAAATCTATGACCACAATTTTTAAACGTAACAAAAAAACTCGTGGCCTAAAGCCTAAAATATTGTAGTAATTATTGTTATTGACATTTTTAGAATTATGGTGATTTTAACTATCATTTTGAACAACTCAAAAATTATCCTTTATGTTATAAAATAATTATTATTGTGGATAAGTGGATGTCATATAATGGAGTATTATCATACATAATGAAATATGGAACATTATCAATTAATGGGACATATGGATTTCTATAATGTGTTTTTATTAATTAGTAAGTGGGATAAGTAAATAACACTCTACTATTATCTAATTCAAAACATTCACCTATAAATAGATCCTAAAAAAAAGGTTTTAACATACTAAGAATAACACAGAAAAAAATACCCATATCTATTTATTTCAAGTGATTTTTTTTGCTCATTTAAAAAGAATATTGTGTATGAAATATTAGTGTGATGTATTTTGTTGTATTGAGTGACACATATTGAGATTTAATAACAAAGTTTTTTTTCTCTTATAATTTTTTAACTCTATTTCTATTTATCCATCTTAATTTCACAACATTCTATTTCTAACTCTTTTTCTCTTTTTCTTTCTATTTAGTTGTGTCAAATTTTTTTTCTTTAAAATTTATATCACTTCATATTTCTGGAAAAAAGTTATTTATCATGGATTGTGGATACTAAAATTTACCTTGACTCAATGGGTCTCAATGATACCATTAAGGCTGTAAATTTTGGATAATTAGTAAATAATTAACCAATAAATTATTTATTATTTAAAAAAATTAGAAACTTAAATTTTATAGTTTAAAGAAGTAGAAATAATTAAAATATAAATTTTGACACTAATTTTAAAAATTTTGGCCCAAAAATAGGTAAACAAACTGAACCGATTGGACCAAACCCAAACGAACCGAAGATCCAGCCCATTCACTTTCTTATAAGTGGCTTCGGTCACTTTTCCCTCAAAGCAAGGGGAATTCACACTGCTGAATGAGAGAGGGGTTAGAGACGCTATTCACCGCCAACTTCCATCGCCCGTAATTTTCAATCCGGAGCTTCGATTGACGAGCTGTTAGTGACCACACGTTCGTCTCGGAATTATCCACAAAACGCATCCAAAAATTTTGTAAGAATTTTGATCTTTCATACCAATTCTCACTCCTCTTCAATTCGTGATTTTGAGTTTTGGTATTTGAGAGATTTTGTGATTTTAATGGTTTAGGGGTACTCTAGTAGTGGATAATTATTGGGTTTTGCCCATATCATCTGTAGGTAAGATTGAATTTATATTGAATTGGATGTTTGAGAGTGAACCTTCGAAGTTGGATTTTCAATGGAGAGGAATTGGAGTTTTGGAGCTTGAGGAACTGTGGATATTTGAAGTGTTCCGAGCATTAGGGGGAAATTGGCCAAGGTATGGTTTTGATTTTTCGTAGTTAATGTTTAATGTCATGTGAAAACTTAGGCTAGAAGGCCTTAAGATAGGAATGAATTGAATGAATTATTGATGGATTATGTATATGGTATGTGATGTGTGATTTTATTTTATAAACGGTTTGCTATTGGAGTTTGTTAGTTTTTGGAAAAGATTTAATATTAGAATTGGTTTGATTTTGAAATAATTTGATATTGGAAATGATTTGAATGACTGAGAGGTGTTTGGTTTGGTGGTTGGGACCCTTGAGGGGTGGAAAAAGTCTAAGTTTTAGAGAGGAGATGCTGCCAAAATTTTTATGAAAATAGGAGGCTTTGTTTAAAGTGGTTATTTAGAAAGATTTGGATTTTTAAGGATTTTATAATTTGATTTTGAGTTAATAAGAAAAAGATTATGTTTTAAATTTGCTTTATTTAGAAAAGAATGAATTGTGTTTTGAGTATGAATTATAATGATAATGAGATATGTGTGATCAAGTAAGAGGCAGTGGCAGTGGCGTTGTCCACTTGCTCCAAGAAAGAGATGAGGAAGATGAATGATGAGAATTGAGTTTGATTATGAAATTGAATGAATATGAATGAATTGTAATGATAATAAAAATAAATTTCTGAATGTGACTTCGGGTAAGATGCAGTGGTGTTATCCACTTGCTCCGAATAAGAGTTTGAGACTCTGGGTAAGGTGCAAAGGTTGAGTTCTGTCGCCCCTTGCTCTGGGTTAAGAACTGTAACACCACTTGGGTAAGAGGCAAGGGTGAAGTTGTCCCCTGCTCCGGGTACGCGGGTAAGATGAAAGGGTTGAGGCGTTGTTCCACTTGCTCCCTGTTTGGTGTTATGTCCAGGGTTAGCTACCGGACATGTCAGATTTGGCTATAATCGACAGATAAGACTGATCAGCCATAGGACAGGCATAGATTATATGCATATGTGTGTTTTGTTTGATTGTACATTAATTGGGCTTGACTATGTGATTATTATGCTTACCTGCTATATTTGCTACCTGCTGTATCTGTATCTTACTTGTGTTTTCTTTGTCTATATTGCTTGTTTGTGTACCGGAGTTTTGGAGGTTTGGAGGAAGGCGAGAAGCTGAGAAAATAAGTAAAATTGAGTTATACTTAAGAACCTTAGATAGCCCACATTGTATTATGGTTTTAAACTTTAACCCTAAGCTTTATATGTGAGTATCGGAGTTCTAGGATTGCCTCTGCTTTTTCGAGACCTTTTATATTAACTATGCGGGCACATTTACCATGTTGAGGACTCCGGTCCTCATTCCATACATGTTATTTTTCAAATGCAGGTCGGACATCACCGCACTGAGCATTCTGAAGACTCTGTGGAAGCGAAGAACTCTTGGGACTCAGGATTGTATTTATTTATGTTTACACATATATATAGATTCTTCACCTTGTATATATTATGTTTTGTCCCTCTTAGAGGTTGACTTGGAGAAATAGGTTTGTAGCTTGGGTTTAGGGTATTCTTTGGGGTCATATATATATACACACTCTAGCCGGTCTTTACTTCGCAGGTCGAGTCTAGAACTTGATTATATTTACCGGTTGGAATCCTATATATATCTATCTTTTGGTTTTCTATATAAATTTTCTGTCTTATCGTTGGCCATGAGCGTTGTATCTTCGCTTTTATTTTGATCGTACCGTTTCTTTCAAGGTTCCTAGTTATATTACTCTTATCACATATATAAGTATTTTTACTTTTAGAGGTTATAGCGCCTTGCCACCTCTGATTTACGTTCTAGACGTAAAGCTCTATGTGGTAGGGTGTTACAGTGTTAGGGTTGTACCTTCGATTGTGCATCAAAGTATCCTTCTTTGGACTGATGAAGGAAAATCTGAGGTGATAACACTACAAAAAATTCTGGTAAAAACGGCGGTTTGAACCGCCATTATTACCAATAATGGCGATTTCGTAAAGCGACGTAATTCTGGGCGCCATTCTGGTTATTACGGTAGTTTTCTGAAAACCGCCACAATTCCCTAGGTTAAAACGGCGGTTTTTGAATAGGTTAAAACGGCGGTTCGAACCACCGTTATTTCCAGGGTTAAAATGGCGGTTCTTGGATAGGTTAAAACGGCGGTTTGAACCGCCATTATTACCCTGACAGAATGGCATTTTGGTTGGTTAAAACGGCGGTTCAAACCGCCGTTATTTCCAGGGTTAAAATGGCAGTTTTTGGATAGGTTAAAACGGCGGTTTGAACCGCCGTTATTACCTTGACAGTTGCATTTTGGTTGGTTAAAATGGTATTTTTGAACTGCCATTTTTACCCTGATAGTAAGCCGGCTTTTGCTTCACAGGTCGAGTCTAGAGCTTAATTATATTTACCGGTTGAAATCCTATATAATTTGTCTTTTGGTTTTCTGTATAAGCTTTCCATCTTATCGTTGACCATGAGCGTTGTACCTTCGCTTTTATTTTGATTGTATCGTTTCTTTCAAGGCTCCTAGTTATATTACTCTTGTCCCATATATAAGTACTTTTACTTTTAGAGGTCGTAGCGCCTCGCCACCTTTAATTTACGTCCTAGGCGTAAAGCTCTATGTGGTAGGGTGTTACAAAAGCAAACAATAATCCGATCCTAAAGGATCACGCGACAACAATGATTTTCTTTCGTTGTCATCTTAACAAAAGATTGAAAAATGAATATCTTACCATAAAAATCCAACAAAATTATGGAAGAGTTCAGAAGAAAGATATTATCACAAAAAATTGGTGATTCTTCCAAATGCCCGATATGAATGGTTACATTTGCGATTAAAGAATTTTAAATCCATCGTCGATTATAATTTCGTAATGTTCGAAATAACTCCCAATTAAAATTGTGTAGGAAAAATGCTACTAATAGAGATGTGTTGGAGAAAACATATTCGACCTTTCATACCTCGAATATGCTTCTGCAGTAGCAATATCAAGAGAAGGAATTTACAAAACATTCTAAATTAATTGCATGCCTTCTTGTGGCAAAACAGAATAACGAATTGCTCATGAAAAATCACGAAGCTCACCCCTCTAGTTCTACTCCATTCTTCGAAGTGAATGTGACACATTGTAACAAATATGACAAAGAAAAGAAGAAAATATTTTTAATAATAAAAAATTCTACAAAATGTAGGATAATAAAGAAAAGAAAAAATAGACAGAATAAGAATATAAAAAGCAGATGTCATCGTTGTGGTAGTAAAGGTATTGGTCACGTACTTGTTGTACGCCAAGCACTTAGTTGAAGTTTACCAAACATCTTTAGAAGGGAATGAAAAAACATAGAAACTAATTTTGTCTCAAAAGATGTTCCTACCATAACTCATTATGATGTGTTTGATTTCTTTGAAGAAGCTGAAGGAAATATTGGCCATCTAATCAATAATGAAAATATTAAATAATTTTTTTCTTGTTGTATGTTTGATTTTTGATATATTAATGTATGTTTTTACTTATTTATATTTGACTATATTTACTATTAAATTTATCCTTTTATGTAAATTTCAAAAAATCAATAAATAAATTTGTGCCATTATAATATGTGTACAATAAATAAAATAGTTATGCAAGTAAGAATATAATTTAACTCATTATATAACGACCTAACTTTCGACACATCATGACCAATACCAATCATTAGGTGTTACTATTCAATTAATCTAGGAGACTTTAGACTTGATATATTATATTATGATTATGAACATGTAGTGTTGTTTGAAATCATAAGTTAGTCGAGGTTATACAGATCTTCTTACCATGAGGTTCAAAAGGGATGAATTATACAATTAAAGTAACGGCAAAATATAACAAAATGGCATATATTATACAAAGATGGTCACTAGGGTGCAGTTTTATACATGAGTTTGGTTAGTACATTCGATCTCACTTATATATTTAATATCCATATTCAGATATGTACATAGTTGACTCACAGGCTCCGGCTCACGGACGAGCTCCTATGTTAGACCTACCTACCAAAAGTAAAAGTCCTAACCCTCTCAAAAGATTATCTATAATGAGGGTAAATAACTAGATACTAGACAACTTCCTAAGGATACCTACAAGAGTGATGCATAACGGTCCATCAGGCGTGGCCGTTGGTTTGCTGGCCCGGCTCTCTATCTCCCATCTCAGCCTCCTCTGACGAGTTGGGGATCAAATTAATAACCATATGATCATCTCCTGCATTGGGATCCTTCGAATGGTCATCCTTGGATGAGGTCGACACGAAGCTGTTGGGCACGACTGTGGCAAATACCTCTCTTAAGGGGCCAAACTACTTGACCATCGGGTCAAGTGGCTGGTAGTCTGGGATGTGCTTCACAAAGATTATCAACTCAGATACTGGCTTCAACCAAAGAGGATACTTGGGATGGAAAAAGATGGGTCGCTCTGGTTCTGAGTCCACTTGGTATAGTGCTGCGGTGGAAAGGGGTAATGGGTGCCTCTTGGGTGCAGCTTTGATATAGAAAGTTGTAAGGTGAGTCAGGGTCGAAATCCAGACTAAGAGATGTGAGAAATGTTGATCAGGGAGAATATACATTCGCATGCACGGCTTGCCCCATATGATAGTGCTACCCCATATGGGATCATCGTAGTGGCACAGTACAGGGTACTCAAAGAATATCATTTCCAAGTCCATCTGTAGAACAGGAGAAAGAAGGGGTGAGAACTTAAGGTTCCCAGCAGGATGTGAAGAGGGAGGTTGGGAGTTTGGATTTTTAGAAGGTAGGGAGTTCATTACTATGCTACCAAGTTACCCTGATAAAATTACTACTTAGTCTTATACAACAAAAGAATGGCAGCAGATACAAGTACACACATAATTACAGATCGCAAGAAAATGCAGCAAGTAGGCATGATGCATGTCTAACCTTACGAAGGCCATGAGCTCATGTGTTGGTTAACTACCTGCAACCTGATGTTATTCGGGGTTATGCCTAAATATAGTCTCTTACTATGTCAGTCATCCTATGTACATCATGGTCATAACCATGCAAGTCCTATACCGGGTAATCGACACAAAGCTTGATGCCACTATAGGCATCACAATAAGAAAAAATTTCTTCTGTTGGCATCCCCACCTCTTTTCGACACTGGCCAGGCAAGAAATTCCTCCGCTTACCTGGTGGTCTTTACTCTTTAGGACATTTTGGGGCTATTTTATTTATCTAGGTACATTTTGGTATATTTAAGGGACCATTTTGTCCTTAGTCTTTATTCATAAAGCCTTTTACATTCTTTCTCTTTTACTCTTAAAGCTTTTAAGATATTATTACTCATATTTACTGAGCCACCAAAACATTCGTTTTAAGTCTTGATACATCTTGGTAACTCTCGGGTGTATCGAGAACTTTCCTTAATGTACCTCCGTCAAAATCTCTCGTCGTAGCCCTTCATTTTCTGACATGCATATACGGTTCTTATATTTCCATAATCCTTCACTGCCTTGTCTTAGCTCTCCTTGTTTCTCTTTATTGATGCACGCTAGTAGTTCTGACATTTCTGATCCTTGGGTCTGTGCTTGCTGTATAGCAGCCTTGAAGTTCGGTGACACTTGCATCTAAGCCAGGCAAGCTCTATGCACAGTCTCTTTTAGTCCTAGTCGGAGTTTCTCACATTCTACTACCAATTCCTCTTTTTTAATCATCATTCATAAGATACTCATGCTTTTTCTGCTCAGGGCGTCATTTCTACTCAGGGAATCGGCTACCACGTTTGCCTTCTTAGTAGTAGTTCAGCTTGAAGTCGTAGTCTTCGAGAAACTCCATCCATTTTCTTTGCCTTATACTGAGCTCCTTTTGATCAAAGGTGTACTTCAGGCCTTTGTGGTTGGAGAAGACTTTGAAATGCACTCCGTACAAATTATGCCTCCACATCTTAAGCGCAAACACCACCACTGCTAATTCTAAGTCGTGAGTTGGGCAACTCTGCTCGTGTGGCCTTAACTATCTTGATGTATATGCTACGACACTCTTGTTCTGCATCAGTACATACCCTAAGCCTTTCAAAGAGGTGTCACAATAGACTTTAAATGGTCCTTGGGGATCTGGTAACACCAGCACTAGTGCCGTTGTCAGTTTCTCTTTCAGTATCTTAAAACTCTTTGCGCATTTGTCAATCCAGATAAATCGCACTTCCTTCTTTGTGAGTTAGGTCAAGGGTAGAACTATCTGTGAGAATCTTTTGATGAATCTTCGGTAATATCTAGCCAATCATGAGGAACTTCAGATCTTGATGACAGTACTAGGTCGTTCCCATTCCAACATTGCTTCTATTTTCGATGGATTCACTCCTATGCCTCCTTGAAAAAACAAATGTCCTAAAAATTTCACTTTCTTTGCCTAGAATTCACACTTAGAGACTTTGGCATATAGTTTCCTTTCCTTCTGTATCTGTAGTATCGTTCTCAGGTGCTCCTCATGCTCCCTCTCAGTCTTAGAATATATGAGGATGTCGTCGATAAATACCATCATGAACTTATCCAAATAAGGATGAAAAATTTGATCCATGTAGTCCACGAATATGATTAGAGCGTTTATCAGTCCAAAAAATATGAAAAAGGAAAGAGGGG
>NC_029794.2:13023794-13027787 GCF_000816755.2 Arachis ipaensis | reverse complement strand
TTATTCAATCTAGCATTTCATTTCCACTCTCCACCCTATGGTATCATAATCATGCACAAAACTTATTTATTTTTCATGATATATTTAAAAAAACCACAATAACTAACACATGTTATTAGATAAATGTAATAAACTTTTTATTCATACTATAAAAAATTATTATCTTGCTATGGGAGACAAATTTCATACATAATTGACCAAAATATACTTGTTGCACCAATAACAGTGGATGAAAAAAAATATTTCTTTCATTGTCACAATTAATACATTTATAAATATTTGTTTGGAATGTATCGCCAAATAAATATCATCACACGCTTTTCACAAAGTTTATTATAAACTTGAGTTCTCCTTTCGTAAATAAATAATAAAATACAAGAATTCATACATAGTTGCCTTCCTGCTTCCAATGCCTCGTTACTATTGTTATCTTTTCAAGAAAAAAACCTAAAACAGTCTCTGACAATTATCTCGAAAGACAACGAGGTCCTTGACAAAAAAAAATTCAATCCGGCCTCTGACAATTACCTCGAAAGGACAACGAGGCCCCTGTGCCAAAAAAAAGTCAGTGGTATTTTTTTTGGCACAAGGGCTAATCAGTCCCAAAAAAAAGATTAGGGACCGGATTTGGTGTTTTTTTTTCTTGGGAGCCTCGTTGTCCTTTTGAGATAATTGTCAGGGGTCGAGTGGGGTATTCACTCTATTTTTTAATAACTCATACTTCAAAGTATTTTTAAACGCTCTACATTTATTTTTGGGACATGTTTTAATTCTATATTTTTTCAATTCATTCAACATATATCATGTCGTTATCCACTCACCAATCAACACCAACTATTAAACAAGTTTTCTTACTTGCATTAACCACGTACAATGATTGTAACTTTTCTCACATCATTTGGTAGGTGTTACTTCCAAAAAAGTCATCACAGCTTATACCTTTAAAGTGGAAACATCGAAGACAGGAATTGAAGATCCTTTTGGGGATCTTCAATCTAGCCACTAGATGCTAAACTAAGCTGCCTTATAGAAAATATAAAAAATTTGATGAGCAAAAGACTAATGTCTTAAAATCTACTACTTTATCAACTCAATAGAATCCTATAATAGATTTTTAGGTCATCTGACACTACCTGCTACTAAACCGCTTCTTCCTTACACGACTAAATGCTGCAAATTCTGCATCAAATACGCGTCATATAGAAAAAACAGGACACTTTAGATCTATGCTTGTGGATATTTTACTTCAACTATATCTCATAATTTTGGTATATTGAATCAAATTACAAGACAAAAAAAAATCAATATTCCATCCGAGATTTTAAGGCTTTATTTGTTTGAGAGAAAAATGGTAAGAAATAAAAGAGAAAGAAAGAAATGGAAAGAAAAATGATTATTTTTCATTATTTAGTTAAAGAAAAAAATTAGAAAAAAAAAGTTAAATAGCATAAAAAGTTAATAGACTCTATCAAAAATTTTTTTCTTTTATGTTGGATGGAAGAATAATGAAAAACTTGACATATTGTTTTATTCTAGTATTACACATTATCTTTTTTTCAATACATTCTATAATACATGAGTAAAATTATCTTTTTATAACATTTATTTCCTTCTTATTTTCAATTCATCTAAACATATCTAAGGAAAACAAAAATTCACTCAAATTTTTTCTTTCTATTTTTTTCTTTTTACTTTTTTCTCTCAATTTCTTTCCTTCTAACCAAACAAAGTGAAAAAAAAACATTAGTGCAAATCATCTACGGTACAAAATTAAAATCATGCTTAATACTTCACTTTAATTCAAAAATTAGACAAATTTTTATTATTCAGTCTAGTATTTCATTTTCACTCTCCACCCGCATGGTATCATGATCATGCACAAAGCTTACTTATTTCTCGTAATAAATTAAAAAAAAAAAACATAATGACTAACACATGTAAACTAAATGTAATAAACCTTTTATTCATACTATAAAAAATAGTCATCTTGCCACAAAAGACAAATTTCATACATGACTGATGAAAATATGTGTTGTTGCACCAATACCAGTGGCCATTCAAGATGAGAAAATATTTGTTTTATTGTCACAACTAACACATTTTTATAAAATTTATCATAAACATATTCTCCTCTCATAAATAAGTATTAAAATACAAGAATTCATACACAGTTGCCTTATAGCCTCCAATATCTCATGACTATCATTATTTTTTGGTAACTCATATCTTAAAGTATTTTTGAACGCTTTAAAATTATTTTCTAAACATATTTTAATTATATATTTTTAACAATTCATTCAACCTATGTCATGTCGTTATTAGCAGTGGAAAAACGGATCGAATCCGTCGGGTCAAACTGCCAAAACCACCAAAAAGATATAAATCGAGGCGAGATTTTGAACCTGCCAAAACCGCAGATTAAGGTGGGGCGACGAAGACTAATTCGACGAGCTGTCATTTTTTTAAGGCTATTTTAGTCAATTTAAAGATTATATAAATAGAAAAGTAAAAAATCACTGCCATTAGAATAGGGTTTTGCATAAACATAGGCTCCCTGGGCTCCTTCATCACTCTCGTCTCTCAAGCTCTCTTATATTCTCAAAGCGCCAGTGACAGCAGCGACAATTTCGTCGTACAGTCGCACCGGTGAAGGTGTCTCCCTCTCTCTTAGCTCTCCCTCTCGTCCCTAACCCTCTGTGTTACGACTAGTTATTCACTCATCCAAAAAAATATATATATACATCATTTTTCAAAATAATCCATTACTCTTTTTCAGCTTATAATCTAAAAAAATTTAATCAACACCAACTACTAAATAAATTTTCTTACTTGTATTAACGTGCAACGATTGAACACCATTTGACACCATCTACTACTAACCACCTCTTCTTTACGAGATTAAATACTGCAAATGCTGCATTATATGCGTCGTCTAACTTTATATATTGCTAAGTATTTCTTCCTTATACTATTGGAAGCGGTTCAAGTATACCGTTATACTTTAATAGAACATTGTTGTTCTCATCATTTCAACCAATAAGATTTATAATAAAATATAACGAAGGATGAGATGAAAGCGAGAATTTTGTATGTGAAATTGTTTGTTTGAAGAGCATAATAGAGAAGCAACTTGCACTTTTCTTCACCCACATAATGAGAAATAAAGTTATCATCTTGTCCTTTAGACTGCGTTTGTTTTCGAGAACAGGACAGGACAAGACACTGAGAACAAGACAGGACAAGACACCGATGGACAGAGACACAAAATTTTGTGTTCTTGTATTCTGTTTGGTGATAAACTAGAACAAATTATGAAAATCCAATTTATTCAATAATAAAATATATAATTATGAAAAATTAACAAAAATAAAGAAAGAAAAAATAAAAAATAAGTTGTGTCTCTTGTTAGTGTCTCCGTGTCTTTCCTATCAGGATGGACACAAAATACACTAATTCAATGTCTCTGAACACACTGTCTCTGTCCATGTCTCCTCTGCCAAACATAATTTTGTGTCTCTGTGTCCTTGTCTCAGTGTCCTGTCTCTGTAAACAAACGCAGCCTTAATGCTTTAACTAGTTTGTGTTGAAAAGAGCTTAACGTTGTGATGGATTAACATGAGTGGGTCTCTTTTCTACTAGCATTTTTGGTACAAAATAATTATTATTTTATTTAGATTTTTAATATAATTGAAATAGTATTTAATGAAATATTTTTATTTAATAAAATGTTACACACACATATTATTTAAGCTTTTTTAATATATATATAATTTTTTTACAATAAATAAATATTTAATTTAGATATTTATTATATCTTTATATTTTAAAATATTATCTTTATAAATTTATTTTATAACATTCATTTTAATATGAACTTTTATATTTATCATAATCTAATAATCTCAATAAATAATATTCACCGAAAGACCAATATTCAAATTTTATTTTTACCGAAATATTTTAGATGCAACCATAAAAATATATGTTTTTTTT
>NC_029794.2:13018311-13023716 GCF_000816755.2 Arachis ipaensis | reverse complement strand
TTTAAAATTATCAAAATTAACTCACTATTTATTTATGTATTATTTGTACAAAAATAAAAAAAATTACAATATAGTAACTAAAATCTGATCATCACCGTATATAAATCTTGAATTGTAGGTGTAAAACTACTTTTATATAAATTGAAATTGTGAAAATATATAAAATGACAAAATACCTTGTTTGAATTATTCTTATTAAGTAGGTTATATTGAAAATTAATTACTAAAGTGTTTTTTTTTTTGTGTCTTGATTAGACTCTTATTTATAAAATTTAACGGATAATTATACAATAAAATAAATTATAAAATTTAACATCATTCACAAAAAAACATAATATAAATTCAATAAATGTGTCCCATTATAATTTTAAAATAATAACACTTGAATAATATTTATGTATCATCGTATGAATTAATATTTGTAAATAAATATTTTCACCATATAGAAACAATATATACCTTCTTATGAATTATTATTTTTAGGTAATGTATCAAAATCAATGTTCTGAAATGTGGATCGGACCGATCGGTCTGACCGGTTCAACCACAAACCGGAGACATAAACGATTTGGTCTGATATTTAAAACTGAAAATTATAAAACCGGATGTAAGTTGTTGAACTGGACAAAATCGGCCGGTCAAATCGGAACCGAAACCGGTTGGTTTGGATAAAACGACGCAGTTTCGCGCTTAAGGGGGAGAAACAAAACGCGCTTCTCCATCTCCTTCCTTATTCCTTCGAACAGAACACACCCTGCCTCAACCCCGGAAAAACCCTAGCCGCCACCACCGCCGCAGGGAGGAGCCGTGTTTGCCGCCGTCCGTCACAGTCAGGGGCTTTTCTCCTCGAGTCTTCGTGCGTCACAATCAGGGGAGTTCTCCAAGTCTTTGATCTGTTCATAGTCACCAGTCGCAGGTGCATCGCTTCTTCCTCCAGCTCGGCGGCCGTCGTGTTGTCGCCATTGTTTGTCGCCATCTGTCGCAGTCAGGGGTTTGTCTCCTCGAGTCTTCGTGCGTCGCAGTCAGGGGAGTTCTCCAAGTCCTTCGCGACAGTGATCTTCATCATAGTAACATGTTCATCTGAAATGTTTGTTTTACAGTTTTAAATGGCAAAGTGATGCGAAAAGTGGGTGTGGAGGTTGTGGGGTTGGGAGCCCTAAAATTCACTGGATTTCTTAGAGAACAATGCAACAAAATAACATGAGTTTTGAATCAATGTACACTGTTCGAATGATGAAACAGGTACTAAACTACTAAAACCATTCCTTTTTGTTTTTGCTTGAATTTTAGAAGAAAGAGCAATGTAATGTATTCCTATTTATGATTCCCTAAGACCAAGGTTAAATTAACAATTCAGGTGGAGTTGAGTTTTGTTTATGAGTAATTAAATACACGAAACAAGAATAGGATTGCTAATTTCTTTTGTGACTTTCATAGTTCTTTTTCCCTTGTTGTGCTGCTGTTTTGTTATGACACTGTGATTCTGCTATCACTGATAAGTGTTTTGAATTCAGAATTTCTGATTAGTGACTTGTTAAGCTGCTGTTGTTGTTATGCTGCTGTTTTGTTATGTCACTTTGATTGTGTGATCACTGATCAGTGTGATTAGTCTTTTGAATTTGGAATTTGTGATTAATGACTTGTTAAGCTGCTGTTGTTGTTATGCTGCTATTTTGTTATAGCACTGTTGTTGTTTGTAATGGTTGTTGTTGAATGCTAAAAACGGAAATCAAATCAAATGCTGGTTGTTGCTGAATGAGTAGGGTAGCTACCTGCCAATGCCATATATAAATAAACTGATAAATGATGATGATGGTAGTGGAAGGAGAGTCAAAGTATATAGGTAGTTGGTGATATGTTATGCTTTCTTATTCAATGACTACTTGTTATGTTAATACCTCAACTTGGAAACAACACTAGATCCCGTTTATGGCTTGCTCAGCAAGAAGAATCTGTTGCTAAGAGAGCTCTCTTACAACAGATGAACGCAACGCTGCCTAAGATTAAACTGAAAAGGTCATCTTGCAAGGTTCAGGTTTATGTTCAGTTAGCATAATACCATGGAATGATCAATATTTTCTAACTGAACTAGCTCAACATTCTTTTGAAATTGATAATCCTTTGTCTCCTGACATTTCTAAATTAGAATCTGAGGTGTTAAGTGATCCTGTTAACCCTCAAAGTCAAAATTTAATATTTAGATATTTCTTTTTAAGAGTCATTTTTAAAGTTACTATTTTTATCTTTTTCTTTCTTTATTAAAGGGTTATATTCGTCATTTTATGAAAAACTACAAGACAAATAAATTTACCTACAACTTGATCGTATAAAGAACATTGAAGTTCCAAAAAAGTACTATGACATACGTGATAATTTTCCTATACTATTAAATATTGCAAATTTTGCATTACACAAACATGGCTGATTTTTTTTATATGATTTAGTGGTGTGAGTTATGCTGGGTTATGATCATTAGGGGTGAATTACACTGTTATGACGACGTTGCTTTTAAGATTCTGGTGGGAAAGAAATCGGACCGACCGATTTCAAGTAAATAGAGAAAGGAACACAACTCAGATCCACCGATTTGTGCGAGGGAGAAAGTTTGTTTGCATGAAATCGGACCCACCGATTTCTGGGTGTCCAATTTTCTAAAACGAAGAATGCAGTAATCGGACCCACCGATTTCTGTTGACCAATTTTTTTTTAATCCGGGAGTGCACCGGTCAGACCCATCGATTTGTGATGCGCACAAAATTCGATTTGATAGCACGCGGTCGGTCCGTCCGATTTGCCTGTAAGTGCATACATAAAATGGAAAAATATCACAGAAGCTCCATTTATTCAGTGTCGGTCTCAGCTGTTCTTCTTCTTCTCTCATTCTTCCTTCTCCTTCATTGTTGTAGAATAAATTTCAGTGACATTGAGAATAGTCAAGTACGTATACTGTTATGGATGATAGAGTTGTGTTGAAGATTTATTGTTACGGGCAGATTTTATTGCAAACATTTGAGGGAGTTCAATTTGTGTGTGAAAATTCATTAGATGTTATTCTGTTCACATTGTCATTTGAGGAATTGAAAGGGGTGATTTGTGAGAAGATAGATTCTCGAAGATCTAGGAGAATATTGTGTATTTTGTACAGGTATCCTTTATCTGTGTTTGGTGGGTTCGTTCAATTTCAGACTAAGTACGTGACGGATGAAGCGAGTATTCACGAAATTTTTTCAATGTATATGGAAAATCGCCACCGAATGTCGTGCATCGAGTTGTATATTGAGTTTGAGCAATCTGAAGCGGACCGTAACATTGAATTAGAAGATTATAATAGTGAAAGCGATGATGAATTTGAAAGTAACTATGACATCGTTGGTCCAGGTGAAGACGAAGATGAAGCTGGCGGCGCCATGAACGTAGATGTGGCGGAAGTTGCAAATGCACTAGCAAACCCGCATCCGTTTCAGGAGCCTTCTTTCATGCGGTCGTTGGATTTGGAGGCTATGCACGCACCGGAATTTCCGCAATATATGAATGCAGGTGTGTAAAGCTAGATAGCTATGTGAAACTCTAAAGTAGCTGATCAATAAGTCAGATGAGTAATATATGTGATATGTGGATAGTCATTTGTGACCATAGCATTTGATTTTTTTATTAATTAATAGTTCTTTGTTATGAATTATATTTAGTTGTTCTTTACGTAGATAGAATAGCGAAAAAAAAGACTATTATGATCTTACATGGTAAAGTGTGTTTATTAATTGAGTTGTAATAAATGATTTATTATTGAGTATATAATAAAGAATTTATTTCTTTTGATGTATGCAGTGCTTCCTGTTGTGGCAGATGGTGAGTTCACTGTGGGGATGAAATTCAGTTCAAGGGAGGCAGTAATCAAGGCAATGAAAGATTATACTATCCGGAGAGATGTATACTATCGGGTATATGAGTCGAAACTGACGACATTCTATGCCAAATGTACAGAATATGACAATGGTTGTGACTGGTTGATCAGGGTTACCAAAATACAGAAGAAGTACTGTTGGGAGATAAGGAGGTACAATGGAAGTCACACTTGTACCAGGTCTACTATTTCTCAAGACCATTCGAAACTGGATTCCAAGACAGTTGCAGAAGCAATTAAGCCGTTGGTAGAGGTTGACCCGTCTATAAAGGTGAAATCAGTCATTGCTGAAGTCCAGTCAAAGTTTAACTACACCGTCAGTTATCGCAAGGCTTGGTTAGCAAAGCAGCAGGCGGTGGAATCAATTTTCGGAGGTTGGGAAGCATCGTATGAAGCTTTGCCCATATGGTTTGAGGCCATGGGTCACAAGGAGCTATCAGCAGTGATTCACTTTGAAACAATGCCTGCTTACCAGGGGGATGATTTGGTTCCTGATATACGTGTACTGCATAGAGTCTTCTGTAGTTATTACTCTTGTATAAGGGCCTTCAGACACTGCAAGCCAGTGGTGCAGGTGGACCGTCCATCTCCTTGCAGTCGACATGAGTTGCCCTACACAATGATCTATACAAGTGTGCCAGGCATGCCGAACCCCCAACTAAACTGTATGATCCCACCGAAGTTACGGAGCAAAGGTAAAAATTTCCAATGCACCGCTGCACCTGACTTATCTCCAAACAGAATTATCCCAAATAACAACTTTATGTGACACTTTACATACATGTGAATGTGAACATCATCATTCAACACTATATGATCTTCTAAACCCCTAAACCACGTTAATTTTATAAAGCTTCCTCTACAGTCCGTCTTCCTCGGTGCAACTCCAAATTGGTGCAAGCACTCGGCTTCCAATGCCTCAAAACTACTCATGGTCGGCCTGTAACCGGAAGACCATTTGTCGGCAGACCGAGAATTATCACCACATCCTCCAAGGTCATGGCACACTCACCAACCGGAAAATGAAAAGTGTGAGTCTCAGGCTGCCATCTCTCAATCAGAGCATTAACCATTGCTGACTGACATTGGATAACTCAAATCTGGGAAACATAATAAAATCCAGTCTCGCGTAAGTGTGATTCAACAATTTCGTTGTATGGATCCGGTGGCTTTAAATGATCACACATCAACATCCGTGAACCCTACAATATCATATTTCCATTATAAGTATCGGTATAATATAACTATATTATCAAAAATACAATTATTCTTACATGTTCATTATAACTAATTTTCAGTATAATTACATTTCAAACATACACAATAAATCTATTATACAAAAATCCTTCAATCATATTGATTACCTTATAACAAAAAATAATTAACTTTAACTAACTAACCAGAATAATTTCACGACTGAAGCACAAATATTTTTTTTCTTTCAACCTCTATTATTATTATTATTATTATTATTATTATTATTATTATTATTATTATTATTATT
>NC_029794.2:12998949-13017395 GCF_000816755.2 Arachis ipaensis | reverse complement strand
ATAATGATTTATTAAACTCAATTACTAATACTAATAATAATAACAACAACAATATATCAATATCTACTCTAATCTAATATGTACAGATCTCATTCTCCTTTTTCTTTCATTCATTCATTCTTTACATTCATCACATTCATTCATACTTTCATTTTATTTTAACCAATAACCATAAAAAAAAATCCAACTCAACGGTAAAACTTACCATATTATACATACATACATACATGATTAATTCCTATTTTAATTTCTATTTCTAACCACCTAACAATAAAATCATACACACATACATGATTAATCTCTACTTAGTGCCATTATAATATATATTACTAATAAAATCTAATATTATCACTATTATTATTATTATTAAATCAGATTATTAAAAAATAAAAACTTACATAATTTGGATGTCCAAAATAGTTAACAATATGAAGCTCCGATTGATTTACTTCTTTAAGTTTTGGTCTTCTTAGCATTTTCTTTAAATTTTTTTGAAGGTTTGTCGTGGTCCAACAATAGTGAAGAATGAGGAAAATGGTGGGATTGGGAGCATAAAGAGAGGGATACGAGAGTAAAAAAGATACTGCTGGGAGGGGGAGGGGGGGGGGAACAATCGTTGCTTTTGGAGATAGAGTTACGAGCCAACCAAAGAAGCCAAGTGCATGCGTGACGCGTGGACAGGGTACTCAAATCGGACCTACCGATTTGTGCCCCCTCCGCATTATGAAATCGGTCCGTCCGATTTCCATTCTCCTAATCGATCCATTCGATTGTAGCCGTCACATCTCGGTAAAACATCCTAAATCTTCATATCGTTACTATACTCTATCAACCCCTCCATATCAAAATTAAAAAACTCCACAAACATCGTATACGAAAAATGTGACACATTAGATCAACGCTGGTGGATATTTTATTTCATCCATATTTCATAATTTTAGCGTATTGAATCAAATTACAAGACAAAAAAAATCAACATTCCATCCGAAATTTGTGTGGATTAAATGATGAATTTGTGCAAATCAAATCTAATCTAATCCGTATAGACCTGTTGAAAGAAACTTCTACTCTAGTTGCTTTAGAAATTCATTCAACAAACATCACAAATAATTCAGGCCCTCGTCAGCAAAATCCAGGAAATAGGAGCATTCAAAATAAATTAAGGAGAGTTTTGCCACCATTGACAGCACTGTTGAGTAGTGTCGTAGTGATGAGTACGGAGTCGGGTTTTGAAATTCAAAATCGCAACCAAGAAGAGATTGGTTATTACACATGACTTTGACGCGTGCATCTCACTCTCCTCGCAAAGGACGAAACTAAGGACAACACTCAACACACGTGCCGGTTCATCCACACGCGCGTGACGACGACTAACACCCTCGCGTCTACTCTTCAAACCTGTAAGAAACTACTAAGAAATAGTCTCAGCTTCAAATTTCGGTGGACAATAAATAAAATTTTTATAATTTCATTAAATTTAATCAAAATTTCAGATGCATAAGCATAACCATTTATATTATTTATCGACTCATCGCTTTCTTTCAAAGAAAATAATTTTTCCGTTCGTCAATGTTTTGTTTTCCCTCTCACTTTCTCATTGGAGGGAAAAACATCCAAAAACTTTCTGCGGAAAGGAAGTGTTGGAATACAAATCTAGGGTTTTAGAATTAGTCATTTTTCTTCTTTGCTTAGTTACTCTTCAGCTGCTTTTAGCAATTTACTTATTCCATTTTACTATTTGGCTTTTCGATCGAAAGAAGAAACATTGCTGAGAGCTAATCGCTTTTGATTTTTCCCATCAGGTATCTGTGATTTCAGCTGAAATTTGTTGCTTTAGCTTATTTGTTTTGTCATTTTATAGATGTTCTGCGTTTTTTGGGCTCTGTTGTGCTTTTAGGGTTTTAATCTGATGTCAGTGTTGAGGTTTTGGTTTTGGCTGTTCCTTGTTCATTTTGGTGCTCAAATTTTGGTTTGTTGAAATGGTAATTAATGCTGGATGCTTTACTATGGTGGGCTTGCTTGTTAATTTTGAGATGCTGTGGAGTAACTGGACTATGGAGTTCTGATGATTCAATGTAATCTTTTTCTCCTTGTGAAGATTCAACGATGTCATTGATATATGAATAACCCTTGAGTGGAAATACGTCATTTCTTGAATTTCACCGTGTTTTTTTTGTGATTTTAATTTTTCTTGAATTTCTTCAATGCGCACAGTACATGATATGATATGGACATACTAGTGATGCACCGAATACTGAAAATTGTTGGATATGAACGTGGTATTGATGCATGATTAAAATCAAGCCAAAAAAACCGATCGTCCATTATTCATATCATCTTGCACGCGCACACACACATATACATAAAGCTTGAACCATTCATTAAATATTCTTTCTTCATTATTGAGAACTGCTTAGAAGCTTGAAAAAGCTTAAAAATTCTGTGTCATTTCTGATTTGAAGTTTTGAATGGCTTTGTGTATGATGTGTTTCTTGTTCTATGTGGGTGAAAAACTAGATTATTAAATTGGAAATGTGAGTATGCTTGTTGTGATTTGTCAAATTGAAGATTGAACATGCACTTTTATAGATATTAATTATGAATTAATTAATGGTGCAAGATTTGGATATTATCCCATACTATCAAGCTAATGGGTATTTGGCAACCTATTGGCAGTTAGAAATGAAATCATGAACATGCTTCCTTGCTTGTGAATTAGGGGAAGGCAAGTCATGAGAAAAGTGTAGTTTGATTTATCAAGTTCCATTGGATATTTCTGTGATGGTATGTTTGATGAGAGTGTATTTTGGAGAAATAATAGCTTGTTTATTTTTACTGTTATAATTTTTTGAGTTATTTCTAGAGGCTTTTGATTATAAGATGCTTTATAAGCTTATTCAAATACAAACTAGAGTTTAATATCTTAGTTGTTGGTAGGTCTAGTAAGATATCTTCACATCTCCAATTGGCAAGTTTCCTTGATCATATATTGATAAATGTATCTTATGTTGGAAACAGGGTAATAGTTGTGGAATTTCTTTTGCTTTCTCCTGCAGAACTCAACCAGGAAGGTTTGACATTCTTCTCAAAAGTAAACATGCAAACCAAGAAAAAGGGCTCCAGACGAAATGCTACTCAACAGCACGGTAGTCCTCGAGTTTCAAGAACACAGAGGAAGGTATCTGAAAATGGGCAAGCAGTTGAAAGGAAAGTTGCTGACTTAATTACATCATCATGCAGAAAAAATAAATCTTGTAAGTAGGCAGTATTAGTTTGTTCTATTATGTAGATATTCTTGGTTATTGGTTGGCTTTTTGCTTGTGACTCCTGGTACATATGTAAATTTCACCTTATCTAATTTCAAGCCTGCCTGATTCATAACCATTTTCGTTCTTCATATGACCCTAATAATTTTTATTCTTGAAGTTCCTTGTCTACCTTTATTATACCAAAACAATATATCTTTGGATAGAAAGTAAACAAGCATTCTATATTAGTTGGACAAATTATTCATTTTAGAACAATCTGAATGCTAAATGATGATTAACTTGATTTTTTTTTCTGGTAACCCTGTTGGTGTAACCTCAGTGACTGCACTTGAGAATAAAGCCGGAGAGTCAATTCCTTCAACAAATTTGAGTAATCAGTATGACTTTGTGGACCATGGGACTTCCAATGCTTGGTTGGAAAATGATGCTGTTAATGGTACTTCAGTAGATGTTTTGGTAATTCAACTAGACCCATCATTTTAGTTGTGTTATTTAGAATGGCTGTTTCTTGGTATATGGGTGTTGTGCATGGATGCTACTACAAAGTTTTTCTTTTGTTTGAATTTTTGAAACTTCTAGACCTCAACTGCACAAGGAGTGAACCTTGTCAAAGTTTCCTAGTTAGTTAATTTGTCTTTTGCTTGAAAGATGGTTTTGAAAACTTCTAGACTCCAACTGGATGAGGAGTGAACCTCATTTGTCAAAGTAGCGTACTTATTATCCTTCTGATGTAATTAATTTCAGCAGATTCTGACTTATGCTGAGAAAATTAAATGCAAATAAGTTGTGAAATGTCTCTTTGAAGGGGCTTGCTTTTATTAAACTTTGCAGATTGTCTTGCATACTTGTTACAAATTCACTTTATTGGTTTAGGGCTACAACAAGCAAGCTGCTCATGTGGAGTCTGGAACTATATTTTCTCCTGGATTTCACTTATCCAAAGGTTCTGGAGGAAAAGTTGTTGACAGAGGTAAATGACATAACTTTGTTCTTACAATCATCAGCTTTGAATTATTATTTCTAGTTGCCTATGTAATCTTACTAGTTGCAGTGTTTATTAAAGGTTTCATTGACATATGTTTCTCTTTTTTTTTTCTAGTTGATTTTGTCAAAATTTTTCAGCATGAGGACCAAAATAGAATTTGTTCTGACCAAGGAACAGATTTGTCACTGGTGGATGCCATAGATGATCCTGATAGTCGAGGATGTGGCACTGCAATGGAAGTAGACATAAATAATTCATCCAACTATGACCAACACAGATGCGGTGATCCAATGCTGGATTTAAGCACAAATGATGTGAATGTTTGCAATTCTGATTTTGATGAAAATGTTTCCTTGGAAGTTTCTGCCATATATCTTGCCATGAAAAACTCAAAGCTGGAATGCAATGATGAACCTGGTCAGGAGTCTATGTCAGCAGATGTATGCCCAGAGGATGATGAATTTGAGGATTTTGATGACTTTGATCCTTACTTATTCATAAAGACCTTACCTGACTTGTCAACGGTGGTTCCTACCTTTAGACGATTGTTGCTACCTAAGCAGACACGGAGCTGTCCTCCTACTACTCTTGTCCTGGACTTGGATGGTAGGAATAATTTGTTTGCCTTGCTGTAGAACACATCTAACATTTTATTCATATCTCTGTTTTTTATGCTGTAACCGAGTTGTTATGATCATTTTAGTTCTTGACTTCATTCCATGTAATTTCCTTCTCTTTGGGTGTCATTGCTTATCTCTTTTCCAACTTAACCACCAAAATGAACCTCAAAAAATTCTAGTGCTTACCAAAATATATAGGACGCTTGCCAAAATAGTCCAATTATGAGTAAGTTCAAAGCAGCTGTTCAATAAATTTACTCATGGCTGGACCATTTTGGTAAACTCTCGAACCTTTTAGGGACTGTTTTGTCATTTCTTTCTTTTGAGGTCTGTTTTTTTAGCGCTAGACTGTTGGGGTCCATTTCGGTAGTTAACCCTCTTTTTCCCTATGATTCTAATTGGTGTTTCATTTATATGGATTTCTGTTTCTTACTCTACCCTTATCATCATGGTCCAAATTGTTATATTGCTAATGATATAATTTGCTGTTATCACTTCTATGCAATTATGATTTTTTTGAACTTATTAAAGTGGTAATGTGGACTAAACTTTGGTACTAAAGCTGCTTCATTGGGGCTTTGAAGTGGTGGACACTAGTCAGTCACGATACCTTTCTGCTCCTGACTGGGCTTCCTTTAACTAAAGGGGTGTTATCCTAATGTGTTAAATTAATAGGATGGAAAGACATAATTTAATCCATGTTCTGTAGTGATGATGTTGTATTTGATTTGTGAAATGCTTGCCATAGGTAAACAAAAACTTTTTGAAGTGAAAAAGGCTTTTTCCTTCCGAGCTGAGGGGATTCTGTAGTCGTGAAAAGGGCTTTTGTTATTCCGAGCTGTTATTTTAGATTAATATGATCTCATTTTTGCATAGCTAACAATTACATGAACTGCTCATATTTTTATTCCGTTTCGTCTTAATGTATAGATTTTTATACCCTGTATATTGACTATAATTTTCTGTTTGGCAGAAACTTTGGTACATTCTACCCTTGAGCCTTGTGAGGATGTCGACTTCACTTTTCCCGTTAATTTCAATTCCGAAGAGCACATTGTATACGTACGCTGCCGCCCTCACCTCAGAGATTTCCTCAACAGAGTTTCTAGCCTTTTCGAGATAATTATATTTACAGCTAGTCAAAGCATTTATGCCGAGCAACTTCTAAACGTGCTTGATCCAAAGAGGAAGATATTTCGCCACCGTGTATACCGTGAATCCTGTGTTTATGTGGAGGGTAATTATCTCAAAGATTTAACAGTGCTTGGTCGTGATTTAGCTCGTGTTATAATAATTGACAACTCCCCTCAGGTATAGTTATTAATACTAATTTTAGATCATTACTGCAGTCATCATGTCTTACTATATTTCCCCATAGTTATCTAATAAAATTGGGTTATGACCAAGAGCTTTTTTAATATAGAAGAAATGCTTTTGGATAATGAAAAATGCAAAGTTTAGTGTTACATCGTAATACCTTTTCTTTGTTTGATTTGTTGGCTTCCCAGGCATTTGGGTTCCAGGTGGACAATGGAATACCGATCGAGAGTTGGTTTGATGACCGTTCAGATCAAGAATTGCTTTTATTACTTCCATTCTTGGAGAGCCTGGTTGGAGTTGATGATGTACGGCCTTTAATCGCGAAGAAGTTCAATCTCCGGGAGAAAATTGCTGCGGCTGCCCTTCCTCTAAATACAAACAGGAGAGAGTTCTTATCGGAATGAATTGTGGGTTATATACAATATAGAGAAAAATGAAAGCATTTCTGTATGTTGTAACAATATTAGGGTTATTATGATATTAACAATACCATTTTCTTTGTTGTGGAAGTTGTAATGATCACACTTTGAACCAGAAAACAAAAAAAAAAAAAGAAAGAAAAAATGATGGGAGAAAAACATAATAGCGTAGCATGTTTTTCGAGTATAAACCTTATATACGACTAGTGAGGATGCTTGGTTGGTTCGGATAATAAAAGTTCCCCAATTATTTAATTTATAAAACCTATTTGGAGCTTGTTTGGTTTTACCTGTGTGCTAGTCTCGTACCAGATTTCAATTTCTTTATTTGGAATTAGTAATTTTCCTATTTTGTGCTCGAATTGTGGGTTGATTGTAATTTATTTGCCTTGACTGGTGCTACAGCTTGCTGCTACCTGTATGATGTACTGTGATGCACGGATACTAATAAGAATACGATAATATGTAAATATGCAAATTTAAAATTTTTGACATAGTATATATATAAGGGAAATTCTACGGTGCTGACAGTCAAAGTAAGCATAGCATGCTGAACTTATGTGTTTAAAGAGGAGATGAACTTGTGTATTTAAAGAGGAGAGTAACATGTGGGAGTTTTATTTTTTTTATAGAAAGATTGCGACAAACCCCGTTTTGTTCTATTCCCTTTATTACAAAGCTAATTTTAATGTCGGTAACTTTTTTTTTTTGGGACTGGTCTTGAGTAACTCTTCAGCAATAATTATTTTTGGTATTGGCCTAAGAATTATTTTGAATGACTAATAGAGATTGGATAACAATGATTGATGATTTATTGACTCCTTTTTTAAGTTTAGTTGAAATTGTCTTTTTTTTTTTTTTATGATTAGAAAATAGGAATGTTTACTGATTTTAATAGTTTTTATTTATTTTAACTATGGTGAACAAGTATAGAAGTTTTTATTTATTTTAAATTTTTAGAAAATAGTAATTAATGTGTGCACACAAAAAAGGATAAAAATGACTTTTTGAAAGAAATAGTTGTTGCTATCCGATTCGATTTTTGGGAAGAATCACGACCATCCAATAAGGGTTTTAATTTATATATATCGTTTTGGCAGCATGGTCGAAAGGCGGGGGACGATTTTTCAACACTAATATTGACAAACAGTATTGAAAACAAATATAATTCGATCAATAATATATACTATTTTTAAACTTATTTTAAGAATATATATTAAGAATAAGGTATGACATGTTGACACGTGATGATATTTAGGTGTATTTAAGCATGTCTGGAGAAGAATCTTTTATTTTTTATCAAGATACACAAAAAATATGTGTGTCGGACGAGTGTTGATGAGTGTCGTGTTCAAAATGTATCCGACATGCGAACACGGCAAATAACAGAAATATCCGTGCTTCATAGATGATATATCATGCTCATTCATTTTTCTTGTATCCAGACTATTTAATTGGGAAAATATTCGATAGTTAATAGTTTTTTTAATTACAGGAATTCCTGTTTTATATTAAAAAAGAATTTTATCTATAATATTTGTTTGGAGGGTTACCTGAAACTGATTGCTTTTGAGCCTGAACGTGAGGTCCAAGTTCCTTTAGGGATAGGGTCCGACTTCTATTGGTGTCGAGGTGCCGTCATCCGAGTTTCTCGTGAGGAGGTAGGGGGTGGTACCTACAAGGGACTCTAATGCTTAAGTTAGCCAGGATTTAAGCAGGTTTTTAGTAGATTGGGTCCTGAATATACCTGTGGATGTCAGTGTATTTATAGTAGAGTAAATAACTATCTTTTAGAGTAGATTCCTTTCTTAAAAAAATTGTTGAGATCTTCCTTTTAAATAAGTAGGAGAGATTTTGAGGAGTTAATTACTTATTTGAATAGATAAGATTGGACTCATGTCACCGCGTCCGACCTCTATCAAAGTCGAATAGGTGTAGACGAAAAGAGATGTCCTTGTTGAGCTTTTATTTATTTGAGCATAACTTTATCCTTGTATCAGCGTATAAATAATATTGTTGAAACAACCGTGAACCACTCAATCTAAGAACAACATCAAATTTGAATATTTGTATTCAATATCAGCTTGATGGACATTGAACTAAGTTTTCTCTAATGATCATTAAGTGTGAATCAATATTAAGAAATCCAATTTGTGAGACAATTTCACTTTTGTCTTTTATGGGAAAATGGGTAAAACATAATATGCCATCACAATTATGTTGCCTCTACCTAAATTAAAGTATACGATAATGGGGAAAATAGGTACATTTATAAAATAATAATTTAATTTTGATGAAAAATTATAAAGACAATAAGATATTTAAAACAAAAATACGATGCTTGAACGTTAGAAACTAACTTTAAGATAATATAAAGTTGCTTTTAGATATTTTTCACCCACCAACTAGCCAGTTATTTGGATATATATACATGCATGACAAGTCCATATGGAGATCACTTGGTCATTGAAAGTTCGTCCTAGTGAGATAATTTATATAGAAGGGGTTTCACGAGGCTCTGCAAAGAAAGTAAATTTATATAGAAGGGGTTTCACGAGGCTCTTCAAAAGAAAGTAAAGCCTACATTGGCGTATTTCAACTTTTCAAGCATAGATCAAAATTGTAGTTGGTGTGGAGATGCAAGTGAAACAAGTTTACATTCAATGTCACAATGTCCCCATGCAAATGCAGTTTAAAGAATTCTAGACATTTAGAGTAGAAGGGATTTGAGCTCTATATTTAATAATTGGGTATCATGTTAACAAGAAAGCTAAAAGTTGGAAATAAATCTAATACTAAACCTTTATTTGAAGGTTGAGTGGAATGCTAACCTGTCTTCAAGGAGAGGGCATGAACATTGGATTTTTTAAGGTGTTTTCAGTTCTGAAGATCTCATCCGTGTTCCCTCATTCTATACATTCATTCATGTTATGTTTAATTCCATTTGCCATTCCACTTTTTCTTAATTTCCATATGAAATCCTTCATCATGTACCCCTTTCTCCCCTTAATTCCCTTATGTTATAAGGGATCGTTTGTCCACTTTTCAATTTAATGCCATCAGATGTCATTATTACAAAACCATTGCAAAAATCTTGGTAGGAAAAGCATTGGTTGGAGAAGCACAAATAACATTTGTACAGAATAGAAAAATTTTGAACGGGGGCTTTAATTGCCCGTGAAACAGTGGCGTGGTTGAAGAAAAACAAGAAGTCAGGGTAATAGTGAAGCTAGATTTCAGAAAAGTTTGTGACTTGGATTGGTGGGACTTCGTTGAATTTGTTTTGAAGCAAACATGATTTGGTGACAGATGGAGGAGATGTATAAATGAGATTATGAGAACAGCGGTAATGTCAATCATGGTCAACGGTTTCCGACAAAGTCATTTGGTGAGCGGATATTTTATACGTTTTTTGGCATTATTTTCATATAGTTTTTGTTATGTTTCACTTAAGTTTTATGATGTTTTCATAAGTTTTAGTGCAAAATTCACATTTTTGGATTCTACTTTGAGTTTGTATTTTATGGTGATTTCATGTATTTTTTGGCTGAAATTGAGGAGTTTGAGCAAAAGTCTGATTCAGAAATAGAGAAAGGATTGTACATGCTGTCAGGATTTGACCTCGGTGCACTTAAAGGAGCTTTTCTACAGAAGTCCATTGCGTTCTCAACGGCTATAGAAAGCTAACATCTAGGGCTTTCCATAAATATAATAGTTTATATTTTGCTTTGGAATGAAGGCCCAAAACTGGCATTCAACGCCAGCCACCAGCCCCATTCCTGGCGTCCAGTGCCCACAAGGGAGCAGCTGGTGTCCAACGCCCAAAAGGGAGTCCCAAGCCAGCGTTCAACGCCCCTAACGGGTATAAGCACGTGGATACACCCTTGGCTTAGCTCAAACACTCACCAAGTGGGTCCGGAAAGTGAATTTTCGTACTATCAACCTAGTTTATCCTATTTCTGTAATCCTTAGTTATTAGATTAGTATATATAGGAGAAGATCACCCATGTTTAGGATCTTCTTCCTCCCCCATTCGAATTCATCACTACTTTTGTACAGTATGAGTCACTAACCTCCTAAGGTTAAGGTTAGGAGCTCTGCTGAGTTTCATGGATTAATAATATTACTGTTCTAGTTCAATATGTCTGATTCTATTCTCTTATGCATTTTCGTTTTTTATCTCATGAATTGAGGGTGACCCGTGACAATCACCCTTATTCTACATGGGTTCCTTGCGAGTCTTGACCCGGATGGTGTTGAACCAAAACTAGAGATTGCATTGCGGATTCCAATAGAGTACATGGGTAACTTTGGATACGGGACATGAAATCCTGTTGACCGTGGGTAAGTGAGGTCTCTGTGGCGCTAAGGCTAGAGTATGAGAAGCAGCGTTCCCTGATCCAGAAGATCTGCCTTGTCTGTGGCACCTTGAGTAGGATCGTGAAAGGGGAGTGGATTGCTTAGAGCTTCATCTTCTACTAAAGTGAGAAACCTAGAGGTGGCTTGATGAGAGGACATGAGTCACTTACAACATGGTGGATTGTTGTAGTGGAGGAGGTTAACTTGATGAGAGGATATGAGTTAATCACTTACGGCTTCCATTGAAGGAATCAGAACATTATTGAAGTAGACAGTAAGAAAAGTTAATCCGGAAAGATAAAGCATCTCCGAAGCCTCAACCGTTCTCATACCATTGATTTCTCATCTATCTAGTAATGTTTTATTTATTTATTCTGTTTTATGCGTTTTTCGTGACAAACTATAGTTTTTATCTGCCTAACTAAGAGCTGCAAGTTAACCATTGCTTCCTCAAACCAACAATCTCCGTGGGATCGACCCTCACTCACCTGAGGTATTACTTGGACGACCCGGTATACTTGCCAGTCTATCTGTGCGAAATGTGCAGAGCCAGTTTCGTGCACCAGGTTTTTGGCGCCGTAGCTCGAGATTGTTCGGATTTGACAAATTACCGGATTATCTTGTTGCTTAGATTAGGTACTTTTTAAGGTTTTATTGCTCTTTTAATTATGTTTCTTAATTTCTTTTTAGAAAACTTCTAAAAAACGCTTCAAAACCTTTTCTTTTCTTTAGTAATCTTTTTCCTTTATTTGAATCTTGTGTTAATCTTTAAGTTTAGTGTCTTTTTGGTATTTCTTTATTTTTCTTTCCTTAGTTTTTCGAAAATTGTTTTTTGTTTTCCGTCTTGGTGTTCAAACTATTCTTGTTATTTCTCTTGTGTGATTTCAATTTTGTTTTTTAGTTTGGTATCTCTTTGTGTTTTTCTTTTCTTAAATTTTTGAAAAGTGTTCTTGAGTGTTCTTCATTGTGTTCGAATTATTCTTGGTATTTTTCTTGGTTTGATCTTAAAAATTTTAAGTTTGGTGTCTTTTAATGCTTTTTTTTGTCAAAATTTCAAAAATTGTGTTTTTAATTTAAAAAAAATTAAGTTTGGTGTCTTTTAGTGTTTGTCTTTTAATTTTTCAAATTTCAAAAAATTCAAAATTCAAATTTTAAACTTTCTTGTTATCTTTTCAAATCTTTGTCTTATCTTTTTCTTTAACTTCAAAATTTTATCTTATCTTATTTTAAATTCAAATTTTAGAATTTAAATTTCAAATTCTTATCTTATCTTAATTCAAATTCAATTTTCAAGCATCAAGATTTCAAAATTCAAAATTTTAAAATTCAAATTTTTAAAATTCAAATTTCAAATTTTAAATTTCAAATATCAAAATTCAAAATTCAAAATTCAAATTTTAAAATCAAATCTTTTCAAGTCTTCTTCAAATCTTTTTCATATCTTATCTTTTCAAATCTTCATCTTATCTTTTTCTTTAAATTTAAAATCTTATCTTATCTTGTTTTAAATTCAAATTTTAAAATTCAAATTCATAATTTAAAATTCAAATTTCAAAATCTTATCTTATCCTAATTCATTCAAAATTCAAAAATTTCAAAATTCAATCTTCAAATTTTAAAATCAAATCTTTCTTTGTTTGACCTCCTCTTTCCAACTTTAAATTTTTAAAATAAAATCTTATCTTATCTTTCAAATCTTTTGTTTTTTTCTCTTTTTAAATTCAAAACTTTTCAAAATCAAATCTCTTATCTTAATTTCAAATCTTCTTTCAATTTTGGATTTCAAAACCTTTAAATTTTTAATTCTTATCTTATTTTGTTTCTCTCTCTTGATTCTTTCTTTCTAATTTTAAAATTTTAAAATCTTTATTTGACTTTTTTCTTTCCACTTTTCAAAAATTTGCTCTTTAATTTTAAATCTTGTTAGTTAATTGGTTGTTCATATCTTTTCTTAATCTTTCCTTTTCTTATTTTTTTTCGAAATTTTTAACTTATTATTGTCGAATTAGTTTTCCATCTTTTATTTATTTATTTATTTATTTAATTTTTTAAAAAAAATTAATTCTTGTCTCTTTTCTTCTTTTTGGTATCTCACAGGGAGCTTTCTATACTCTGACATAGAGACTCCTACTTTTCTTTATCTCTTGTTTGTGTATGCAGGAACACAAATAGTGCATTATGGATCTAGAGGGAGAGGCATAACCAAGAAGAATCTTGGGGTCTTATACAACCCCTACTTCTGACTTCTATGGAAGCAGCATTAGTATACCTCCTATTGGAGTAGCTCATTTTGAGCTCAACCCCACAATTAATCACTCTAGTGCAGCAAAACTGCCAGTTTCAGAAATTTTCTCAAGAGGAGTCCACAGAATTCCTTGCTGAATTCTTGCAATATGCTGACACAGTGTACACTGACGAAGTAGACCAGGATGTCTACAGATTGCTGCTTTTTTCCTTTGCTGTTAAAGACCAGGTAAAGAGGTGGTTAGACAACCAACCCAAGTCTAGTTTGAAAATATGGAGTCAGCTGGTGGATAAGTTCTTGAATCAATACTTTCCACCAAAGAAGCTAACCCAGTTAAGACTGGACATTCAAAGCTTCAAACAAGGAGATAATGAATCCCTTTATGATGCTTGGATGAGGTACAAGATGATGCTACGAAAATGTCCTAATGAAATATTTTCAGAATAGGTAACGTTAGACATCTTCTATTACGGACTCACAGATATGGCTAAGATGTCCTTAAACCATTCTGCTGGTGGTTCAACCACATGAAAAAGATAATTCAGGAAGCTCACGAGCTCATTAAGACAGTTGCCAGCAATCAGCATCAGTACTCATCTAGTGAGACTTCAATGAAAGGAGAGGTTAAGACAGTGTCCACTGAATCAGACCCTCATGAGCAAAGTGAGTCATTGACCCAATAGCTGCACTTTCTCACACAACAAGTGTAAGACCCAAAATTTTTAAATAAATCTTATTATGAGTTAATTTCAATTTATTTATTCATTAGAAATTTTATTTTCAGAAATTATTTTATTAAAGCTAATTAAATCAGGTTTTGATAATTAATTAAAAATTTTACTTAATTTCATAATTATTGAATAATTT
This sequence comes from Arachis ipaensis, assembly GCF_000816755.2. Taxonomy (NCBI): domain Eukaryota; kingdom Viridiplantae; phylum Streptophyta; class Magnoliopsida; order Fabales; family Fabaceae; genus Arachis; species Arachis ipaensis. The sequence goes on along the minus strand of NC_029794.2, from coordinate 13,003,311 downwards.
TCTATATCTAAATTATAAATTTTAATGGTTTTAAAAGAATAATAATTTTATATGATTTAGTTTAAATAATTGAGATTTTAGAATTTAATACTTCAATTTTTATAAATAAAAAAATTAATCATATTATTTTATATTTTAAATTAGAATACTTAATTAAAAGCCAATTATCAAATTGATAAATGAATAATATTTTTTAAAAATAATTTTAAAAGATTAAATTAGATTTTAAATTTATACAATATACTCTAATTTTATTAAAACTTATCAAATTCCAATTTACCCAAAATCTCTAATTTCACTTTTGTCTTAAATTAAACCCTAATTCCCAAATTAAACCCCACAAACCTTAACCTCCATCGCCTTTCACCGCCATAGTTTCCCTTTTCTCCCCTCACCAGCCGCCAAACCCCTCTATTACTCACCACCGTCACCCGCATCTCCCTCACACCCTCACCTTCAGTTTTCATTCATCAACCCACACACTAAACAAACACACGCATGGCAGAAAGGAAATCTGGGAAATAGAGGGATAAGCGTCGTCGAGCTGCCGCAGGCCATCGCTGCCGACGTTGATGAGGGAGGAGAGGACAGCGCAGCGCCGTTGAGGAGCATCATTGCTGTCGCGGGAGAGGGAGGCGCGAGCCAGGGATGCGTCAGAAGGAGATAGAGAGATTGACGGGGTACTGTCTGGTCCAACTCGCCGCCGCCTTAGCATCACCGTCATCGTGTGCTGCTCGTCGCTAGTCGCGTCGCCGTCGAAGCTCCTTTCATTGACGTCAATACCGATGTGACTAGAGAAGAAGATGGAGACCAACAAAGAGAAGGAGCCCGACATGCGTGAAGAAAAAGGAGAGGTCCGAGGCTGAGATGGTTCCCGTCACCGTCGTTTGCCTCCGTCACTGCCGAACTGCTGCGCCGCGGTGCTTAGTCGGAGCTTCTGTTATTGTTGCCGGAGATCTGTGGTTGCTGGGAAGCACCGCTGTTGTCGTTGCCAAAGGAGAAGGAAGTCTCGCTGCTGTTCTAGCTTCCAGGAGCAGTCCTGTGGCCATCGGAACCACCGCCGGGGCTGTTGCTACTTGGCTCAGTAATTTCTTCTTATTTGCGGTAAGTGATTTTGTTTTGAAAAGCCCTTTAGTCATTATTCTGTTACCTCACGCTGAGGTTTTACGGCGTTAATTGCTATAAGATTGAGTCTCAGTTATTCTATGTTGTGATTAGAGTTGTTGTGGTTGCTGCATAAGCGGTTTGGAGCTGAGGTTGCAGCTGCCGTTGATTGCGGGCCGAAAAGAAAGGGTTTCTTGATGCGTTTGGTTTATGGGTGAAGGTTGTGGTAGGCTTAGAGAAGGGGGGTTGAATCTATGCCTTCCTTGTAAGTTGCTGTTATTACCCTTTTAAAATAAACTTTCAATTCAGGTTCTGTTTGAACTCAGCAGCGGAAATTTATGAGACAATTTATTTTTGTCTCATGGATATCAGAAAACAGAACTCAGCAGAGAAGAGAAAAGCTAACACCAGCATGTATCCTGGTTCAGTTGCCTTGTGCTATGCAACCTACATCCAATCTCCTCCACAACTATGGAAAAATTTTCACTATAGTTAACAGTATTACATACACCAATTTCACAGGATTGACCCAATTATTTCACACTCAAGTTCTACCCTAACTTGACATTGGCTATGCTAATACCTAACTATTCACTCTTAGTGCTAACCCAACTAAGAAAAGGATACCTTACAGGTACAAGATACAAGACATAGACATACCTAAAGAAATCTGAAAATAACTCTAGGCTTTTTCTCTCAAGTGTATCACTCAGCCTTTTTCCACTCATGGCTTTTACTTGAGCTTTCTCAATATGCCTTTTCTCACAAGAAATTATAGAAAGATAAACATAGAAAAGTACATTACAATCTGTAAAACATGAAGGAGATTGACTTCATCAATAGCCTCTGTGCTATGCGAAAAACCAGATTAGCAAGCCTCTGATTCAGTTCTTCATACTAGCGGAATGCACCTTTGATTAGGTTACACTGTCCAGTTAGTTGAACTTCTTCAAAGAACTCTCTCAGAACAAAACCTCTATTCACTGGTTTTCTCTCCTTGGTTTCTGAATGAACAGCAAACCTCTTTTATCTCCTTGCATGTTGCTGGGTTCTTCTTCCAAGGTCAACACCTTGAGCCTTGAGCTTCTCCAATCCACAGATTCACTTTTTCACTTTAATCCTTAGAGTAGAAACTTTGCTTCTGACTTCTTCATCTTGACCGAAAGCCATAAAGCAGTAACCATAGAAATCTTCCTATGATCAACTTGATCTTAGCCATTGAGAAACTACTTGGTCCCCAAGACATGTTTGAGACCGTGGATTTACAGCAGAAAAGAACAGAAATACTCTTTTCCATATAACCCAAAATGGAGATACAGAGAATTGAAGATGAAGAGAAGAAAGTGTGTTGCATGTATGAGGAAATGGGTTACCTTTAACCTAAGCTTGATTTGGTTTGAAATGGTTGATTAGACTTCTGAGTTTCAAGCTTGGACTTTCTTGCTTCTTTGATAATCACCTTAAAGAAGAAGCTTTCTCTTTCTCTTTCTCACTTTTCTGAGTTTTGTGATTTGACATGGTTAGAGAAAAAGGAACGTTGCTTTGGTAATAGCAAGTGAGAGAGAATGAGGACTTCAATCTTGTATGAGAAGCTTGGATCAACTTGAATTGATGGACACGGGCTTGGATCGGATCACTTCTTTTTGCCCGTTTTGATTTTTCAGCCTTGTTTCCTCATGGGCTTTGTTTATTTATTGACCCACCAGCCTTGCTATATTATTTTCATACCAATTTGGGCTGCTGAACTAAGTTTTGGCCTGCAACATATAATAAATAATTAGCAACATATAATTATTAATAGTTAACACTAATTATTTATTTTGCCCAAAAATAATGTTTGTCATCACTAATTAATTTAGTTAATTTCTTAACTCAACAATGGGTTTCGATTATTCGAGGTAGGGTTTTCTTAAAATTTATTTTTATCTTATATAATTGTTATAAATAGATATTAATGTGAGAAACATATGTCTGTGGTTATGATTGTCTTACAAATGTGGTTGTTTGCTGGATTGAATGACTGATTGCTTGATTGCTTGAGTGGTGTGTGATTGTTGAAAAGGAATCAGTTTAAAAAGTTATTTAGTTGATTATTATGAAAAGTGGTTTTCTTGGTTTTGAAGTTATTTTGATAATGGAAATGAATCGGCTTTGAAAATGATTTGAGGTATGAAAATGAATTAATTTTGAAATCAGTTTAATTTTGAAAAAAAGTTGGAAATGGTTGGATTTGAAAGTAATTTGATTTGCTTGCTGAATTTTTCTGGCATTGAATTTTTGCAAAATCGTGTTATTGATAGCATCTTAAAAGTTTGTCTTTGTGATTGAAAATCAGTAATTGTTGGGAGTAGATTGAACATCAGTAGTGATTTGAATTGAAAGGAGTGAGTTGTAGGCATTTGCTAATGAAGCTGTTGTAACTATAAGCTTATCTTCTTGTGTTTACTTCAGTTTTGTGCTTATCTTGCTTTCAATATTGAAAGGATCCACCCTTTTGGTCTCTCAAGTGTTTGTCACTTTTGCTCAGTAATACATTACACTTCACCTTAAAGCTCCCCCAAGAATTTACGATGTTACAGGACTGAGATTTAAACTGATTTTGATAAGAAATAATAATTTACTGGCTTATTACCAATAAATGACACACTTGTAGTGCTCTAGCTCTTAATAAGCATGTTAGAACTAGTTGAATTTTGGAAAATGATTGAGATTTTGAAATGGTTGAGAAAGGGTTTGAGGAATGTTTGGATGGGACCCGAAAAGGGTGGCAGAGTCCGAGTTTTAGAGGAGATGCTGTCGAAATTTTATAAAATTGGAAGTTTCGTTTGAAGTAATTATTTAAAAAGATTTACTTTTAAACATTATATGTTTTAAGATTGATTTATTTAGCAAAGAAAGAATTATGTTTTGAATTGGGATTGTTGATGAATGGAATGGAAAGAAGGATGATGAGGATTGACTTTGAAATATGATTTTTGAATGAATTTGGAAGTGAGATATGGATTAACGAATGATGATGATATTGAGAATGACTTAGATATTAATGAATGTTGAAAGAATTATTCATATGGCTTATTTATTTGAATTATCTGAGACACGAGTTTCCCTGGATAGACGCAGTGGCTTGCCATCACTTGCTCTAAGTTGAGATTCAATACTCTGTTGAGCCTACGACGTAAGGGTGACTGAGTACTTATAAATTCCCGGGAATGGTACCCCCATTGAGCGATTTGATATATATATATATATATATATATA
>NC_029794.2:12992040-12998886 GCF_000816755.2 Arachis ipaensis | reverse complement strand
ATATATATATATATATGAGAAAAAGCTATGAATAGACTTATGGGGATGCGCGTCAGGGGACAGTCCAAGGGTTTAGTGATAAACCACTATTTTATGGGTTATTTCGTATTGAATTGAGTAGATTTTATCCATTATTCTCACACTTATTCATATAATTTGCATGTTTTACATTTTCCTTCCTAATTTTGTACTATGATTGAAAACATGCTTCTTTGACCTTAAATTCGCTAATCTTAATCTTCTCTTCTTACCATTCGATGTCGTGATATGTTTGTTAAGTGTTTTCAGGGTCTATAGGACATGAATGGCTTAGAGGATGGAAAGGAAGCATGCAAAAGTGGAAGGAACACAAGAAATGAAGTATTTTAGAATCTGGTAGCGACGCGCACGCATGGACCACGCCTACGCTTGACTGGTGCATTCGACATATGATGCACACACGTGGTTGACGCCTATGCGTGGCCAGTGAAATGTCCAGCGACGCGTATGCGTGGCTGACGCGTACGCGTGACGAGCGTCACGTGCTATAATTTATAAAAAATGCTGGGGGCGATTTCTGGGCTGCTTTGGACCCAGTTTTAGGCCCAAAAATACTGATTAGAGGCTGCAGAGTGAAGCTGGAAGAGAGGAATGATTCACTTCTCATTCACATACAATTTTAGGTTTTAGATGTAGTTTTCTGGAGAGAGAGGCTCTCTCCTCTCTCTAGGTTTAGGGTTTCTTCTTTCAATTTCCCCTTAGGTTCAGATTTCAATCTTCTTTTAATTTAGTTTTCTCTTACTTTTATTTGTTCCAACACTTTAGTTATCTACTTCCCCTATTGAGTCCTTTATTTTGCTAATTTAGTTTATGAGTTCATGTGTTACTCTCAATTTTCATTAATGCAATTTATGTTTTATGTTTCTTATTGTTCAATTGCTTTGTTATGGTTATTTCTTTGCTTTGGTTAGTCTTAGAATTTCCTATGTGTTGTCAATTTTCTATGCTTTTATTTTGTACCTACCAAGTGTTTGATAAAATGCTTGGTTGGATTTTAAATTAGATTTTTGTATTCTTAGCTTGGATTGAGTAATTTAGAGACTCTTGAATTGTCAAAGTCTCTTGTTGGTTGGTGATTGAAAGTTGCTAGTTGGCTTGAGCTTTACTAACTCTAATCTTTGATTAGGACTTGTGAACTCAAGTTGATTTACTCACTTGACTTTCCTTCAATTGTTAGAGGTTTACTAAGTGAGAGCAATTTGTAATTACCATCACAATTGACAATGATAACGAGGATTGGAATTCCGATTCTCAACCCTTGCTAGGACTTTTCTTAGTTGTTAGTTATCTTCTTGTTATTTACATTCCTTGCTTATTAAACTCAAAACCCAAAAATATACTTTTTCATAACCAGTAATAACCATACTTCCCTGCAATTCCTTGAGAGACGATCCGAGGTTTAAATATTTCGGTTAATTTTATTGGGTTTGCTTAAGTGACAAACAATTTAAACAATGATTGAGGTTTAATTGTCGGTTTAGAACTACATTTACAAGCGATATTTTTGTGAAAATCTTTACCGACATTTTCCCTCCGTCAAGTTTTTTGTTGCCGTTGCCGGGGAATTGCAAATGTGTGCCTTATTATTGGTTATTGTGAATATTGTGAATATGTTTGCCTTTTTGTTCCTTTGTTAGTTGTTTCTAATTCTAGGAGTTTATTTTCATTATTTCTTATTAGTTTTTGTTTTTATTTTCTCTTACTACTATGAATTCTCACCCCTTTGATTATGAGTTTGGTTCAAATTATGTTGTAGGGAATGAAAGCTACAATGAGAACATGCATTAAGCATGGGACAATCAAAGGTGGGAGGAGCCTCAAGCTTATGGACAACCCTCTTGGCAACAACCTCCACCAACATACTATGAGGAACAACCATTCCATGTTGCATATCAAGACAATGGTTATGGTGGACCTCTTCGTGACGATCAACAACCACCACCATATGCCTATGAACCCCCTCCTCAACATAGCTTTGAACCACCATACTCACACGCCCCTTTCCACCATTTACCTACATATGACCCTAACCCTTATCCACCATACCAACCACCATATGAACCATATGAACCATACATAGAACCACCCACATTCCAACACAATTACTCCCAAGAACCACCACCTCAATATACACCATTTCCATATCCTTATCAAGAAGAACCACCTTCGTATTATGAGCCATTTCTCCCAACAAATGAACCCTCCTATCCACCCTAAACTCCCATAGATGATACCTTTAGTGTTATTCGCCAAGGGCAACGAGAGCTTCAAATCACATTTACCTCTACTCTCCAAGCTCTTATATCCCGTGTGGATCCACCCTCTATCCCCAATACTCAACCCTTGAGCTCTAGTTCACTTCTTTTTCACCCATATTCATCAATCCAAGAGCAATACGATCCCAATTATACTGGTAACATGGAACAAGAGAGAAGGGATCGTCTTAGGGACTTAATGGATCGGATTCACGTATCCATACTTCAAGAGAAGCAAGAGGAGGCCCAAAAGGTGGAGGTAGGAGAGACCCTTGAAGATGAGGGAATAGTTGAAGAATTAGGGGAAGTTAAACAAGAGGTGGAAGTCATCAAAGAGGAGCTGGATTTTGTACTAGAGCAAGTGGAGAACGCCGAAATTATTGAAGAAGAGGAAGTGGTTGAAGATTTAGGAGATGCGGAACCTCCTTGGGAATCTCAAGTCATAAAGCCTCCTTCTAAGATGTTTGAATTTGATGTTGAGGAGGGTGTACAACCTCCAAGGCATATCATGGTCGGAGACTTTGAGGAGGTTGATCATGAGATGGATTCAATAATTGATGAGTTTTTATCTACAATAGAATCCTCTCCTATTGAACTTGAGGAAGAAGTTGATGTTGAAGAAGCTTGTCAAGAGGTGGAGATCATCAAAGAGGAGTCTAAGAGAGTGAAGCATACATTGGCAGAGTCGCCACTGGAGACACCTCTTCCGAAGCCATCACCATCCGTCCTGTCATTCAAGGGGGTAAATCTCTACTCCTTAAGCTTTAATTTCTCGCTTGCATATGGTTTGCTTGAGACGGATGGACAACTTAAAGCTCTTTGTGATTTTAAGAGTAAAAGGGGAATGGTTAGTGGTTGGCTACACAATCCTAGGTTCGTTATGGTTGGATGTTCAAGGTCTAAGTGCAATGGTTGGTATAGTTCTCAATTGATTAGGTCTAGGAAGTTGTTGGGATGCCTCAGTGAGAATTTGGATTGCTTGCCACCCGGTTGGAACAATGATGATCCATTTAAAGACGGGTGTAGAAACAAGATTTGAGATCCTGACATACAAGAGGATCAACTTTGGAAGCTCAAAGCTTGTGAAGAACTTCATCAGGGCTTGGTGAATTCACTTGGAAATGTTGGAGTTTCTTGGAAGTCCAAGTATTGGTGGAAGTTTCAAGATGAGTTCAAGCACAAGCCACCATGACAAGGAGCTCACCAAATGTCCAACTTAAGGACTTTAACTAAAATTTCTAGGTGGGAGACACCCCACCATGGTTGGCCACCAAGAAGGGAAACGAAAAACTTCTATATGGGGCAAGAAACAAGTTCCGCCGCACATTCTTTGGAAAAAGCATCAGTTGTAGCCACCCATCCACTTGCACATCTTTGCATGCACCGAGGACGGTGTAATATTTAAGTGTGGGGAGGTCGATACGACTTCCACGAGTAACAATTTCTTTTCTAAACACCAATGTTTAATTTCTTTGTTAGTTAGTGTTGTATTGAATAATAGATTGCATGTGTAGTTAGTTGCTTGCATAATAGTACTACTTGGTTGAAGTGATGAATTCTTTTCCAAGAAATTATTTTATAGCATTTCACTAATTTGAATTAAAATTGTTGTTGAACTTGCGTGAAGAAATTTATTTTGGAACATGGTTTAGAGCTCGAACACACAAAACCCAGCAAGATTTTGAACCTATTTGATTGGTTGCATCTTATAAACCAATGTTTTATTTTGGTGTGTGTTGTTCTCTCTAAAATTGTGATTTTTGTCTTGCTTAATTCTATATTTTCATTGTTTGATGTATGCATGCACTTATATGATTGAGGCCTTTGTTTCACTATAGCTCACATACCCATATGGCCTTAACCTTTTCATTATCCTTTGCAAACTAATGTTGAGCCATTTTACCCCGTTTATTCTTTACTTTAGCTCATCACTAACTCTAAGTGGAAAACAATAATGTCCTTAATTTGAATCCTTGGTTAGCTTAGACTAGTGAGAGTGCTCATGATTTAAGTGTGGGAAAATTGAGTTTGGAATATTTGGTTTAGAAATTGGGTATTGTATATTTTTTGGTGAAAATAAAAAAAAAATAGTTGAGCACAGATTCTTGCATTCAATACCTAAATCATATGCATTGAGAAAAAAAAAATAAATAAAAAAAGAGAAAAAAAAAAGAAAAACAGCAAGCAATAACAAGGGGACAAAATGCCCCAAAGTAAGTGTTGGTAACAATGTATATAAGTTGTACTCAAATTCGGATGCATGAATATGTGACAAAACATAGTTAATGGGTAGTTAGACTTTATATTTTGATTACATGGATTGTCTTAAGTTAGGTGGAAAGTTTAGGTTAATCAAGGATTCAAATTTTAGTCCACTTGACCAAATACAATCCTACCTTGGCCCTAACCCCAATACAATCCTTAAAAGACCTCTTGATATGTGTATTTGTGCATTAAAATTTTGTTGATTGGTAGAAGAAGAGCAAGTCTTAGAAAGCAAGATTAATAGAGAATTGAAAGAGTCGAACCTCAAACACTTGAGTGATTGGAGTATATACACTTCTGGTGAGGATTCGATGCTCAATTCTTTGTTCCCGGCTTTCACGAGCTTTCTTTTTGCACATCTACTAGTATTTTTTTTTTGGAATTCAAAATAGTGGAATTCAGTTCATATTTGTTTGTGGAAGGTTGATTTACTTTTAGCCAAGTAGATAAAAGCATTTTGTATTTAGTTTCATTCATATAGATAGGTTGCATTTCATAAATTCTACCATCCCTCTTCACTCTTTTGGTTCCCTTGAGCTTAGCATGAGGACATGCTAATGTTTAAATGTGGGAAGATTGATAAATTGCTATTTTACAGTTTATTTTGTATTGAATTGAGTGGATTTTATCCATTATTCTCACACTTATTCATATAATTCGCATGTTTTACATTTTCCTTTCTAATTTTGTACTATAATTGAAAACATACTTTTTTGGCCTTAAATTCGCTAATCTTAATCTTCTCTTCTTACCATTCGATGCCGTGATATGTTTGTTAAGTGTTTTCAGGGTCTATAGGGTATGGATGGTTTAAATGATGGAAAGGAAGCATGCAAAAGTGGAAGGAACGCAAGAAATGAAGTATCTCAGAATCTGGCATCGACGCGCACACACGGACCACGCCTACGCGTGACTGGTGCATTTGACATATGACACGCACGCGTGGCTTACACCTATGCGTGGCCAGTGAAAGGTCGCGTACGCGTGGCTGACGCATACGCATGACGAGCGTCACATGCTGCAATTTACAGAAAACGCTGGGGGCAATTTCTGGGCTGCTTTGGACCCAGTTTCAGGCTCGAAAATACTGATTAGAGGCTGCAGAGTGAAGCTGAAAGAGAGGAATGATTCACTTCTCATTCACATACAATTTTAGGTTTTAGATGTAGTTTTCTAGAGAGAGAGGCTCTCTCCTCTCTCTAGGTTTAGGGTTTCTTCTTTCAATTTCCCCTTAGGTTCAGATTTCAATCTTCCTTTAATTTAGTTTTCTCTTACTTTTATTTGTTCTAGCACTTTAGTTATCTACTTCCCCTATTGAGTCCTTTATTTTGCTAATTTAGTTTATGAGTTCATGTGTTACTCTCAATTTTCATTAATGCAATTTATATTTTATGTTTCTTATTGTTCAATTGCTTTGTTATGGTTATTTCTTTGCTTTGGTTAGTCTTAGAATTTTCTATGTCTTGTCAATTTTCTATGCTTTTATTTTGTACCCACCAAGTATTTGATAAAATGATTGGTTGGATTTTAAATTAGATTTTTGAATTCTTAGCTTGGATTGAGTAATTTGGAGACTCTTGAATTGTCAAAGTCTCTTGTTGGTTGGTGATTGAAAGTTGCTAGTTGGCTTGAGCTTCACTAACTCTAGTCTTTGATTAGGACTTGTGAACTCAAGTTGATTTGCTCACTTAACTTTCCTTCAATTGTTAGAGGTTAACTAAGTGAGAGCAATTTGTAATTACCATCACAATTGACAATGATAATGAGGATAGGAATTCTGATTCTCAACCCTTGCTAGGACTTTTCTTAGTTGTTAGTTATCTTCTTGTTATTTACATTCCTTGCTTATTAAACTCAAAACCCAAAGATATACTTTTTTCATAACCAATAATAACCATACTTCCCTACAATTCCTTGAGAGACGACACGAGGTTTAAATACTTCGGTTAATTTTATTGGGTTTGCTTAAGTGACAAACAATTTAAACAATGATTGAGGTTTAATTGTCGGTTTAGAACTATACTTACAACGCGATATTTTTGTGAAAATCTTTACCGACATTTTTGAATGAATTTGGAAGTGAGATATGGATTGACGAATGATGATGATATTGAGAATGACTTAGATATTAATGAATGTTGAAAGAATTATTCATATGGCTTATTTATTTGAATTATCTGATATACAAGTTTTCCTGGGTAGACGTAGTGGCTTGCCACCACTTGCTCCAGGTTGAGACTCGATACTCTGTTGACCCTACGACGTAAGGGTGACCGGACACTTATAA
>NC_029794.2:12984707-12991938 GCF_000816755.2 Arachis ipaensis | reverse complement strand
ATAGCTATGCATAGACTCATGGGGATGCGCGTCCGGGGACAGTCCAAGGGTTTAGTAAACCGGACTTGTCGTGTTAGCTGTATAACCGACAGATGAGCTCATTAGCCATAGGACAGGTGTTCACACCTAGGTTCGAGCCATCCGATCCGGGATGTTCAGTAATAAAGCGACCGACCTCTTCAGGTCAGGCTATCTGACCTATTCTCGAAAGAGGTCGGTCAAATCGACAGAAAAGCCCAGTAAAGGGCCCAAATAGAGGAACACGACCCAAATCCAAAGGCAGTCCAAGCCTATAGAGATAAGGGCGGTTCCCTTGAAGATAAGCTGACCTCAACTCAAAGATAAAGATAAGATAAGATAACTAACTTATCTTATCTAATAAGGTCACTCTACAACCATTATAAATACACTGGAGCACCCATGTATAACTCATACTCTGATTCTACAAAAAACCTGTTTAATACCCGTGCTAACTTAAGCATCGGAGTCTCTTGCAGGTACCCCCACCCTCCGGTGACCAAGGATCAGAAGTGCAGCCAGTCCAACAAGTCGAACACGACAGCCCCGGCCGCTACCCACCAGCCGGACCCGTCATCTCCGACCAGTATAGAAGATCTCGTCCGAGATCGACCTACAGTTTCAGGTAACCCTCGGAACAACAGGCATGCATCATATGCATTTGTATGCTTTGCTTGGGTTTGAATTTGTTTTGGTTTGCCTAATTGTTAAACTATTATTAACTGCTACCAGAACTATTTGCTGTAACTACTACCTAAATCTGTGCTTTCCTTGTCTATTTTGCTTGTGTTTGTCCTGGTGTGCTACTTTTGAGAATGAGCCTTGGTGCTGAATTGGTGATTGTGTTGATTGATTGCGTGGTTGGTTTCTGATTAAGATTTTCTTATAAGAAAAGAAAGGTTTTGGAATTTTGGATATTTAAATATGGATTTTCGAAAAGGGTTTTTAGATGACTAGTTGTTGGTTTTTAAAAGATTCAAAGGACGAACAATAATCACTGAACTTAAAAATAAATTTCTCTTTAAATATCTTATTATTACAATTCTAAAACTCTGTGGTGAGACCGTGTGGTTAGGTTCTCATCCCCTACATCTTTATCTTTTCAGGAGACGGATGAAAAAGCTCACGAAGGGTTGTATTGCGTTTCGCTTAGTCGATAGTGCTGTTTAGTTTTTTATTTATTTATCCCTCGCCATCAATATTATATTATGTAAGAGGGATAGAAGTTGTATGATTTGTATGTATATAATATGTATAAGTTACATGAGTAAAAAGTTTTGTACATGTATATGTATAAGTTTTGTACGACGATCCCATGGTCATCACCATCATACTGGCAAACGCCAATCTCCACCGCACACTAATAGACCAAGGGAGATCTGCCGACATCTTATTCAAAACTGCCTTCGACAAGCTCGGCTTAGAAGAAAAGAAGCTTAGAGCATACCCGAACAGCCTGTTCGGACTGGGAGATACCCCAGTACAACCATTGGGATACGTGTCACTTCATACAACCTTCGAAAAAGGGAACCAATCCAGAACACTCAAGATAGACTACATCGTGGTCGATGTGAGCTCAGCCTACAATGCCTTAATAGGTCGGACAACACTAAATCAACTCGGCGCAATAGTCTCAACTCCACATCTATGCATGAAATTCCCAACTACAGAAGGGATAGCTACGATAAAAGCAGATCAAAAGATGGCACGCCACTGTTATAACGAAATTCTAAATCTCAGAGGCAGAGGAGAAGAGTTCCATACAATTGAGTTTGTGGGAGTTCAGAGATAATAAGAACTCCGTCCACAGCCCGTAGCTGAAGTAGAGAAAGTTCAGATCGGAGACACCTCGGACAAAACAACTAATATTGGCACGATCCTAAAAGGAGACGCAAAAGAATTAATAGTACAGTTCTTACGAGATAATGTCGATCTCTTCGCATGGAAAGCTGCAAACATGCCAGGCATAGACCCCAAGCTAATGTGTCACAAGTTGGCGGTCTATCCAGGATCTCGACCGGTACAGTAGAAACAAAGAAAACTTGGGCCAGAACGATCCCAAGCTGTGGAAGAACAGGTACAAGCACTACTGGAGGCAGGATTCATAAGAGAAGTCAAGTACCCACTATGGCTAGCCAATGTTGTCTTGGTGAAAAAATCAAATGGAAAGTGGCGAATGTGCACCGACTACACCGATCTCAACAAAGCCTTCCCAAAAGATCCTTATCCGCTCCCAAATATCGACGCTCTGGTGGATGCCTCATCCGGATATAAATACCTCTCGTTTATGGATGCATATTCCGGATACAATCAAATTTCCATGTATCCACCAGATCAAGAAAAGACCTTGTTTTTAACACCAAAAGCAAATTACTGCTACATTGTGATGCCTTTTGGTCTCAAGAATGCGGGAGCTACTTATCAAAGGCTAATAAATAAAGTATTTTCAGATCATATCGAAAAAATCATAGAAGTCTACGTGGATGATATGTTAATAAAGACATAAAGTGAAGAGACATTATTGTCTGACCTGGCCCAAGTGTTCGACACTATAAGGAAGCATGACATGCGACTCAATCCGGCAAAATGCACTTTTGCAGTAGAAGCAGGCAAATTCTTAGGTTTTATGCTCACACAAAGAGGAATTGAGGCAAATCCGGATAAATGCCAGGCCATACTCAACATGAAGAGCCCAACTTGTGTCAGAGAGGTACAACAACTCAACAGGAGATTGGCAGCCTTATCCAGATTCTTAGCGGGATCAGCGATAAGATCTCTCCCCTTCTATGCTTCTTTAAGGAAAGGAAAGAAGTTCAAATGGACAATAGAGTGCGAGCAAGCCTTCCAGAATTTCAAAAGTTTTCTGGGATGACCACCTATCCTAACTCGACTACGAGAGGGAGAGCCACTTGTATTATACCTTGCGGTAGGAAGTCGGGCAGTAGCTTCAGCACTGGTTCGAGAGGACGACAAAGGACAACAACCTGTATACTTCATTAGTAAAGCGCTGCAGGGATCCGAGCTGAACTACCAAAAAATAGAAAAGTTTGCCTATACTCTCATACTGACATCTCGACGACTTCGCCCGTACTTCCAGGCTCACACCATTAAGGTTTGGACCAACCAGCCCATAAAAGAAATATTGCAGAAAACAGATCTAGTAGGCAGAATTTTACAATGGGCAGTCGAGTTATCCGAGTTCGACCTCTAATATGAAACTCGGACAGCCATCAAGTTACAGTACTTAGCCGACTTCATTGCAGAATTCACAGATACCCTGGAAACCCCCATAGAATGGAATCTCTACGTGGACGGTTCCTCGAATAAGATTGGAAGTGGCGCAGGTGTGATAATCGAAAGCAACCAAGGAACCCAAGTTGAGCTTTCCCTCAAATTTGGGTTCCCGGCCTCAAACAACCAGGCGAAATATGAAGCGTTACTAGCTGGTTTGAAGCTAGCTAAGGAGGTTGGAGCTCAAAAACTCAACATCTTCAGCGATTCACAAGTAGTCACCTCACAAATAACAGGAAGCTACCAAGCCAAAGATCCCACCATGAAAAGGTATTTGGATAAAACCAAAGAACAGCTCGGACAACTCAGAGAAAATAAGATCTGCCACATACCCCGCGAACAAAATGCCTGAGCTGACGCACTCTTAAAACTAGCCAGTACCAAACCAGGGGACAACAATAGAAGCCTCATCCAGTGAAATGCTACAGAACCCGTCAATCTCGGAAGAGGAAAAAGTCCTAGCCATAACAGGTCAGGATCAAGGATGGATGACCCCCATAATTAACTACCTTAAAACAGAAACACTCCCCACAGATGAAAAGGAGGCAAAGAGGTTAAAACGGAAGGCTCAGTACTACACTATCATAAACAACACCCTATATAAAAGAGGGATTTCAATACCACTATTAAAATGTGTGCCGACCTCCAACACAAGGGAAGTTTTAGAGGAAGTACACAGTGGCATTTGTGGTAATCATCTCAGAGCACAAGCTCTCACCAAAAAAGTACTCCGGGCGGAATTTTATTGGCCAACTCTACAAAAGGAAGCTACAGAGTTTGTAAGGATATGCCCACCATGCTAGAAACATATCGCTCTGCCAGAAGAGCTCATCTGCGTAACCTCACCTTGGCCATTTGCAAAATGGGGACTCGATCTTCTCAGACCCTTCCCCCAGGGATCGGGACAAGTTAAATTCCTCATAGTAGGGGTAGACTATTTCACAAAGTGGATCGAGGCAGAGCCCCTAGCCAACGCCACTGCTCAAAGAAGCCGGAAATTCCTATATAGGAACATTGTCACAAGGTTCGGGGTTCCACACTCCATCACCACAGACAATGGCACTCAATTCACAGACGCAGGCTTCAAAAAATTAGTAGCCGACTTGAACATAAAGCACCAGTTCACCTCCGTCGAACATCCTCAAGCCAACGGACAGGCCGAAGCTGCCAACAAAGTCATATTGGCTGGGTTAAAACGGAGATTACAAGACGCAAAGGGAGCTTGGGTTGAAGAGCTTCCACAAGTCCTATGGGCATATCGAACGACGCCACATTCCACCACAAAGGAATCACCCTTCCGATTAGCATACGGAACGGAAGCAATGATCCCAGTAGAGATCGAGGAAGGGTCGCCTAGAGTGGTTCATTACAATGAAGAAGCCAACTCCCAACTTCAAAGGGAAGAGCTCGACCTACTTCCTGAAATCCAAGAAAGAGCTCGGATCAGGGAAGAAGCACTAAAACGTCGAATGGCTTCCAGATATAATCAAAAGGTAGTGCCAAGAGGTTTCGCTGAGAATGATCTCATCCTGATCCGAAATAATATTGGAACAACTCGACCCGGAGAAGGAAAGATAGCAGCAAACTGGAAAGGACCCTACCGAGTCATAGAAGTACTTGGGAAGGGCTACTACAGACTATCCGAACTCGACGGACGAGAGCTTCCCAGATCATGGCACGCCTGCAACCTAAGAAGGTACTATAGCTAGAGAAGGTAAAAGATCTCATCATAGGATGCACTCTTTTTCCTGAAAAGGTTTTTTAATGAGGCACCAAGTTGAGATCCAGAAATTCTCCGACTCAAAAGGATAAAAACTCTATATGTACATATTTTCATTTTCTTTTAAATAAAATATATTAGACGTTCTACAAAGTTTTCAAGACGCATTAATCTAAAACATTCATCGTCCGATTATAAAGCGACAGATTGGCAAAAAGTGAAAAATAACTTCACTGCACAATCACGATAAGGACCAACAGAGATGAAAACCGGATTCATCTAAAGATTGACTAAACGAGGATTTAACCCACCTTCTACAAATCGGCAAGATGAAAACAAAATAATGCAATAAGTTATCGAAAGTAATCCAGAGAAAGGACCCGACGAGGTCCTGATGGATTGCTAAATAATAACTTAAATGACTGGCCGACGTTAAGAAGTCGGACCAAGTCAAACCAAGTTATAAGTAAACCCTAGAAAGAGGTCTGGCCAACCCTATAAAAGAGGATTACTTTAACTTAGAAGGGCCCGACATGACAAAGTCGGCCCAAAACATAAAGTTATAGAAGTAATCCCTGAAAGAGACCTGAACAAGGTCCAAGAAAGAGGATTACAAAAATAACTTAGAAGGGCCCGACATGACAAAGTCAGCCCAAAACATAAAGTTATAGAAATAATCCCTGAAAGAGACCTGAACAAGGTCCAAGAAAGAGGATTACAAAAATAACTTAGAAGGGCCCGACATGACAAAGTCGGCCCAAAACATAAAGTTATAGAAGTAATCCGTGAAAGAGACCTGAACAAGGTCCAAGAAAGAGGATTACAAAAATAACTTAGAAGGGCCCGACATGACAAAGTCGGCCGCGTTCCTTCTATTTTTGCGTGTTTCCTTTCTGTCCTCTAAGCCATTCCTGCGCTATGAAGCCTGAAATTACTTAACACACAGATCACAGCATCGAATGGTAATAGAGGATAATTAAAATAAATTTTTTTAAGGCATAGGAAACACGTTTTCACATATATCATAGAATAAGGAAGGAATTATAAAACCATGCAAATCTTATGAATAAGTGGGTGAAGAATTGATAAAAACACTCAATTGAGCACAAGATAAATCATAAAATAGTGGTTTATCACTATTATCTAGGAGTATTTTTCTCCTTTCATTATTTAGTTTTTCTTTTTTTCTTTTCTATAATTAAATTTACTAAACTTACAATCTCCCATTTAAAGCTAATTTTGGTGAATTTTCAAAATTCATGTTACTCATATATTCGATAGGCCATATGAAGATCTACACCATTCAAATTTTTTAGTGTTGATTGGTTTTGTCATGGCATCTGCTAGGTTATCATTAGTGTGAATCTTCTGCATATCAACACTTCCTTCCTCTACTACTTCCCGGACAAAGTGATATTGTACTCCAATGTGTTTTGTTCTTGAATTAAAGGCAAGATTTCTTGCAATGTGCAAGGCACTCTAACTGTCACAATACACAAGAATCTTTGTTGTTTGTGCCCGAGTTTCTCCATCAACTTTTGGATCCAAATAGCTTCCTTGCATGCTTGTGTAGCTGCCATATATTAAGCTTCTGTAGTAGATAAAGCTACAATAGTCTGTAATTTAGATAGCCAGCTCACAGCTCTTCCTGCAAGCATGAACACATATCCTGTAGTAGATTTTTATTTATCAAGATCACCGGTAAAGTTTGAATCGACATATCCATTGACAATGAATTCTGATTCTCCAAAATATAATGCAACATTCGAGGTCCCTTTGATGTATCTCAAGATCCTCTTAACAGCATTCTAATGCTCTTTACCCGGATCTTCCATAAATTGACTTACCACCATAATTGCTTGAGCAATATCTGGCCTTGTACAGATCATGGCGTACATAAGGTTTTCCACCGCTAATGCATACGGTACTCGAGACATTTTCATCCTCTCTGCTTCACTACTAGGCCACATACTTGAGGATAATTTGAAATTCGTAGGAAGTGGGGTTGAAATTGGCTTACATTTTTACATATTAAAGTGTTGCAAGATCTTCTTCAAATAATTCTTTTACGATAGCCAAATCTTTTTATCCCTTTTGTCTCGGTGGATTTGCATCCCTAAAGATAAACATAATATAACAAACAGATAAATATTAATATTTATATATAATTATTAATTTTTTTTATCAAAAAGTTTGTTTTGT
>NC_029794.2:12983450-12984487 GCF_000816755.2 Arachis ipaensis | reverse complement strand
AAATGCCCCTTTTTCTTTCACCTGGGTTCATCTTCTTTATTCACAATCTATAAGGTTGGTTTACTTTTTCTCCCAAAAATACTTGTTTTTTATAGTTTCTTCAATTTTAGAATTTTATCCTTTTTGCCTCTCATTTATATATTTAAAATTATTTAATTACATTTACTGACTTCTACTTATTCGTTAATGACTTAATGAATTAATAATCTCTGATTGTAATGGTAAATTGTTAGGGCCTTTTATGTTTTGGGCTTTTGGTTTAAACTTTTGTGGTATATTTATGTCTTATTCTTGAAATCAAATTCGTAGTGCAAAGAATATTTATTGATATACGTAATGTCTTAATGTTAATACTTTGGACACTGTAATCCTATTCACATTACACACATATTCTAAGTACTAAATCATCAGGATATGATATAATAAAAACTGCACGTATCCCGAATATACACAAAAGGTGAATGAGTTAAATTAAGAATTAAATTAGGTAGCGATTTGAATTTGGTAGACCATTCTGCACTTTTACTCATTGCAACCCAATATTAAAAAGGTAAAACTTGAAAGTGACAAAGTGAGAAGAATAGCTCAGGAAAACAAGAACAAACATGTTATTCTTCTGTCACCTACTCTTTCTCTATTCTTGTTTGTAGCCACTCCCAGTGACAGATACAGAAAAATTTAGTAACCGAGCAATATATATATATATATATACACACACACACGCGCTAACATAACATATCATAAATTAATCTATAGTAGATCTGAATTCTATTTAAAGGTCTATTATTGTCTAATAAATTATTGTAAGCAGAATTCGAATTCTTAACCATTACTTAAACGAACGACTAATATTCTAATACATATTTCAAATAATGCCTAATTAGCTAGTATCATGAAATTAATTATCACTGTTTTTTTAGTTAATTGATTTATTTATTATTTTAGAGATAAATATAATATAACAAAAAGATAAATATTAATATTTATATATAATTATTAGTTTTTTTATCAAAAAATTTTTTTGTGGGGGGGGGGTA
>NC_029794.2:12982662-12983216 GCF_000816755.2 Arachis ipaensis | reverse complement strand
TGTTAATGACTTAATGTATTAATAGTCCCTGATTGTAATTGTAAATTATTGGAGCCTTTTATGTTTTGGGGTTTTAGTTTAAGCTTTTGTGGTGTATTTATGTCATGTTATAATTGTAAATTGTTGGGACATTTTATGTTTTAAGCTTTTGGTTTAAGCTTTTGTTATATTTGTATCTTACTCTTGATATACGTAATGTTAATATTTTGGATACTATGATCTTATTCATATTACACATATTCTTAATACTCAATCATCAGGATATGATACAACAAAAATTTTATGTATCCTGGATGCACTAAAAAAGTGAATAAGTTAAATTAAGAATTAAATTAGATAGCCATCTTAATTTAGTAGATCATTCTTCACATTTACTCATTGCAACCCAATAGTGAAAAGGTAAAACTTAGAAGTGGCAAATTGGAAAGAATAGTTTGGGAAAACAAGAATAAATGTGTTATTCTTCTTTCACCTACTCTCTCTCTCTTCTTGTTTGTAGCCACTGCCAGTGATAGATGCTAAAATATTTAGTAATTGGAGTAAAAATATATAAA
>NC_029794.2:12977629-12981975 GCF_000816755.2 Arachis ipaensis | reverse complement strand
AAAAGTTTGTGGGGCAATGCCCTTCTTCTTTCACCTGGGTTCATATCTGATCACTACTTGTACTTCGTTCTCCTCATTTAATCTCTTCATTCATAATCTATAAGGTTGGTTTACTTTCTCTTCCAAAAATACTTGTTTCCATAGTTTCTTCAATTTTAGAGTTTTATCAATTTTGACTTCAATTGTATATATTCAAAATTATTTAATTACATTTACTAATTTTTACTCATTCGTTAATGAATTAATGAATTAATAGTCCCTCGTTGTAATTGAAAATTGTTGGTGCTTTTTATGTTTTGGGTTTTTGGTTTAAGTTTTTGTGGTGTATTTATGTTTTACTCTTGAAATAAAATTTGTAATGTATAAAATATTTATTAATATATGTAATGTTAATATTTTGGATACTGGAAAGCTATCCACATTACACACATATTCTGAATCATCAATATATGATACATCAAAAACTTTACGTATCTCGGATGCACTTAAAAGGTGAATGAGTTAAATTAGAAATTAAATTAAGTAGAAATTTAAATTTGGTAGACCATTATGCGCATTTACTCATTGCAACCCAATAATGGAAAGGTAAAATTTGAAAGTGATAAATGAGAAGAATAACTTTGGGAGAACAAAAACAAACATGTTATACTTTTGTCACTTACTCTCTCTCCTTGTTTGTAGCCATTTCCATTGACATACGCAAAAAAATTTAATAATCGGAACAAAAATATATAAAGTAAAAAATATATATATTAATTATTTTTTATAGGATATGCTAACATAACAGATCAAAGATTAATTTGTAATAGATCTGAACTTTATTTAAATGTTTATCATTATCCAATAAATTATTGTAAGTAGAATTTAAATTATTAACACTTACTTAAACGAACGACTAATATTCTAAGACATATTCCAAATAATTTCTAATTAGCTAGTATCATGAAACTAATTATCACTATTTTTTTAGTTGATTTATTTATTTGTTTTAGAGATAAACATAATATAACAAAAAAATAAATATTAATATTTATATATAATTATTAGTTTTTTTTATCAAAAAGTTTGTGGAGGCAAATGCCCCTCTTTCTTTCACTTGGATTCATATCTGGTAGTTGCTTGTGTTTCGTTCTCTTCACTTTACCTCTTATTCACAACTCATAAGGTTCGTTTACCTTCTCTCTCAAAAATACTAGTTTTTTTTACGGTTTCTTCAATTTTAGAGTTTTATCAGTTTTGCCTCCCATTTTACATGTTCAAAATTATTTAATTATATTTACTGACTTCTACTTATTCGTTAATGACTTGATGAATTAATAGTCCCTGGTTGTGGTTGTAATTGTAAATGGTTGGGTTTTATATTTTGGGATTTTGATTTAAATTTTTGTGGTATATTTATGTCTTACTCTTGAAATAAAATTCGTAACGCATAGAATATTTATTGACATATGTAATGTTAATATTTTGGATACTGTAATCCTATTCACATTACATATATTCTGAGTATCCAATCATCATGATATAATACAACAAAAACTTTACATATCTTGGATGCACTCAAAAGGTGAATGAGTTAAATTACCAATTAAATTAGATAGCAATTTAAATTTAGTAGACCATTATGTGTTTACTCATTACAATCCAATAATAGAAAAGTAAAACTTAAAAGTGGCAAAATAGAAAGAATAGTTTTGGAAGAACAAGAACAAACCTGTTATTCTTTTGTCACCTACTCTCTCTTTCTTCTTATTTGTAGTCATGGCCAGGCGCAGAAAAATTAGTAATCAATGTATATATATTATTCTTTACAGTATACACTAACATAACAGATCAAAAATTAATCTATAGTAGATCGAATTCTTAATACTTATTTAAACGAATCGCTAATATTTTAAGACATTTCAAATAATTCCTAATTAGCTAGTATCATGAAACTAACTATCACTATTTTTTAAGTTGATTTATTTATTTATTTTATAGATAAATATAATATAACAAAAAAATAAATATTAATATTTATATATAATTATTAGTTTATTTTTTTTATCAAAAAGTTTGTGGTAAATATAATATAACAAAAAGATAAATATTAATATTTTATATATAATTATTAGTTTTTTTATCAAAAAATTTGTGGAGCCAAATGCCCTTTTTTCTTTCACCTGGGTTCATGTATGGACGCTGTTTGTGCTTCGTTCTCCTCAGTTCACCTCTTCGTTCATAACCCATAAGGTTCGTTTACCTTCTCTTCTAAAAATACTTGTTTTTCATAGTTTCTTCAATTTTAGGATTTTATAAATTTTGCCTCCCATTTTACATATTCGAAATTATTTAATTACATTTACTGACTTCTATTTATTCGTTAATGACTTAGCCTCAGTTTGGATAAACAACTTAATTCAGCTCCATTTGAAAAAATAGGTTAAACAATAAATAACTATATTAAAAGTAGTTTATAAATAAGTTATTTTTTATTTGGATTTTTAGTTTTAAAAATGCTTATTTTATAGAAATGTGATAAAAAGTAGTAATAATAGGGGTGTTCAAAACCGATCCGGACCGAACAAAACCGACGGACCGAACCGAAAAAATCGAAAACCGAACAAAACCAAAAACCAAAAAACCGAAGAAAATGTGTTTTGCTGTTTTTTTGCGGTTCGATTCGGTTTTCGGTTCTAACCATAAAAACCCCAATCGAACCGAACCGAACCGGAGAAGTAAAAACCCTAAAAAAACCAACCCACCCCCACCCCCACCCCCAATTCCCCAAATGAGCGCTGCGGCTGCGCGACCTAACCCCCACCCCCAATTGAAATCTAGCACAGTAGCACTCTCTTGAATCTCTTCTACAATCTCACTCTTTGCACCCAGTCACCTAGACCCAGTCACCCACGCGTTCTTGAGTCTCGACGTCGACGGCGAGAGACCGTTCCTCCCAGGCTCCCACCACCTTGAAGCCTTCCTCCCAACGCCGAAGCCGTTTCACCCACTACTCCCAAGACCTTTTCACCCACCAGTGCAACACGGTCCACGAAGCCCCAGCCACAGCCAGCACCACCGTCACAGGCTCGCACCCAGCAGACAGAGGAGCGTTTCTGGCCACCAACGCAGCAGTAGCACAGCATGACACCACCATCCACTGACCCAGCAGGCTAGCACAGCACCACGCCAGTGACGCCACCAGCCAGCAGCGTTTCTGACCACCACCCAGTCAGGTATGTAATTTAACTAATTTTTGTTGGCATTGTTTACTTTATTGTTGGTATTGTAAAAAGACCGAACCAAACCGAACCGTAGTTTAATTAGACGATCAGATCGGATGACTTTTCCATCAAAAACCGAACCAAACCGCACCGCGAAAATATTATGAAAGAAGTCATTTTTTTAACTTCTCTATAAGTTTCTAAATAACTTCTTAGAAAGCTGCAATTTAGTTTTGAAAATTGCACCAGACATTAATACTGCTACTTTTCATAAGTCAAAAACTCAAAAAAGTTACTTTTGAAGCTTTTCAAACGAGCCCTTAATGAATTAATAGTCCCGGATTGTTGGGCCCTTTTATTTTTAGACTTTTGGTTTAAACTTTTGTGGTGTATTTATGTCTTACCCTTGAAATGAAATTAGTAACGCAGAAAATATTTATTGATATTAGTAATGTTAATATTTTAGATACTGTGATTCTATTCACATTACACACATATTTTGAGTACTCAATAATCAGAATATGATACAACAAAAAATTTACATATTCTGAATGCACTCAAAAGGTGAATGGGTTAAATTAAGAATTAAATTAGGTAGCGATTTGAATTTGGTAGACTATTGTGCGTGTTTACTCATTGCAACTCAATAGTGAAAATGTAAAAATTTAAAAAGTGATAAAGTGAGAAGAATCACTTGGGAGAACAAGAACAAACATGTTCTTCTTTCACCTTCTCTCTCTTTTTGTTTGTAGCTACTGTCAGTGACAGATACAGAAAAATTTAGTAACCAGAGCAAAAATATATAAGATAATATATATAATATTAATTTTTACAGTATACGCTAACATAACAGATCAAAGATTAATCTGTAGTTGATCTGAGCTCTATTTAAGAGTCTATCGTTGTCCAATAAATTATTGTAAGCAGAATTTGAATTCTTAACACTTACTTAAATGAACGATTAATATTCTAAGACATATTCTAAATAATTTCTAATTAGATAGTATCATGAAACTAATTATCACTATTTTTTAGTTGATTTACTTATTTATTTTAGAAGTAAACATAATATAACAAAAAGATAAATATTAATATTTATATATAATTATTAGTTTTTTTTTTTGTCAAAAAATTTGTTAAGAG
>NC_029794.2:12975530-12977298 GCF_000816755.2 Arachis ipaensis | reverse complement strand
AACCCAAAGCCATACCCGAACCCCGACCCACCCGACCAGGTAATTTGAAGGTTCATCTCAAACTGATTCAGGGTTCAGTTGAATCCAACAAAGATGATGATGCTATAACACACCGTGCGGTTCATATTTTGGATCTAAATATCCAATTGGTCGATGTTGGCTTGAATTTCTATTATACCAAAAAATAAGCCCAAGTCCCAAAAAAAATACGAGCCCAAACAAAATTTATCTACCTGGCTTTTGGCGCCAACTCACTCACTCACTAAACTCGTGTGACGAGACACAGCCGAATTCAATAGCATCTTTCAAATTAGCAACATCGACTGAACCTCCAACACAGAAACGGTTACGGTGGTGCGAACTTGGGTACTGGGTAGTGCATCTGATTCAGCCTATAAATAACACCATGCTCCTTTGCTTTCATTCACTCCCGCTACATTCCTCTCATTCAAATAATAATCCTACAGAAACATCTTATCTCTCTTCTTCGCTGTTACTCTCGAATTTCAACTAACTGCAGAAACAATGGTGAGACCTGAAATTGTTTGCATACATCTTTCATTCCTTCGTATTCCTCTCTCTCTCTCTCTCTCTGATTTTCAGTTTCGTTTCTTCAGGTGGTTGCACAGAAAGTGAAGGAAGCTGAAATCACCGAGCAGGATTCGCTGCTTCTGGTTCTTAGCTGCAATTTAGCTTCATTTACGTTTCATATTTTCTATATTTTTGTTAGGTTTTCCTGCAAAATACGTATGGATCTGAGATTCTCTTGTGCTTACTTCTGAGTTTTCTCTATTTCAATCACTGCTGTATTTTCATTCGATAACTTTTATTCGCTTTGTATGAATTTGATGTTTCTTCTCTATATTAAACTTCAGTTTCAAAATCACGTTTATGCTGTTTCTTTTGGTATTGAGTTCTACATGGAGAAATTCGGTAGTTCATTTCAGTAAGAAATTTATGTTTAGCTTACGCCATTTCTTCCAGTCTTTAATTTTAGTATCTGGTTGCTCTGATTCTGTTTCGTTACCTAATTTGAAATTTCATATGCTAGACGAGGAACCTGCTCCGAATTGCGATATTTAACATCAGTTATATCAGAGGCCTGTTTCCTGAGAAGTACTTCAATGATAAGTCTGTTCCAGCTTTAGGTAGTTAAAACCTCTCTAGTCTTGAGTGTTCACTTTGTTTTAATTTTTCTTATATCAAATCTTACAATGTTTGTTGTTGAATCTCATCTGGAACATTGCTTGAAATTCCAGAGATGAAGATCAAGAAGCTTATGCCACTGGATGCAGAGTCTCGCAGACTGATCGATTGGATGGAGAAAGGCACGTTTACGACATCACCTAATTAAACTTCTAGAATGCGATTTTAAATTGATTATAGGCGTGATTTGTTTATTTTTAACTTTTGTTTCGTTCTATTCATTTTGCAGGTGTATACGATGCCTTACAGAAGAAATACCTGAAGACGCTTCTGTTCTGTGTGTGTGAAGCAGTAGATGGACCGATGATTGAGGAATATGCATGTAAGGCCTTGAGAAACGTATCTCAATTTTGATTAGTAGAATTCGGTAGATGGAATTTGGATAAATGTGCTATATGCTAGCGGGAAGTGGGGTCTCACCGAAATTTAATTATTGTCAGATAAATAAATTAGTCCCTACATTTTCGTTCACTTATATATGTCTATAGTTTAATAGTTTTGTTTGTCCTTTCAAGTGAGTTATAAGTACAAATTTAACAAAAGAAAACTGTTAGGACTATCA
>NC_029794.2:12968327-12975513 GCF_000816755.2 Arachis ipaensis | reverse complement strand
ATTTTTTTAGTTTAATAATTAAACAATATATTTTATCCTATATTTTTAAACATTGATAACTAACGGATAATGAAAAATAATAAATTCTAATAGCGTTATAGCATTCCTCTTTAACAAAATAATGCAATTGATCAAGTATTTACCAAGCTTTGCAAAAAGTCGTTATAACTTTTTAAGCAAAAATCAACAACGGCATTATAACTTTGAGATGTAGTTTCCTTTAGCTATTCCGATTCGGAAAAGCAAGAGGTTTCCATGAATATCAACCGCACTGGAAACAAGAAGCAGGGTGGGACCTTCAAGTGCAACTCCACGACAGAGATAACTCCCCAACAGATGAGGTGGATTCAGGAATGAAAATATGATTTAGATAGTTGTCATTATCAAGATGACTCACTAACTAAACTAATATTATTCATATGCATTGTAATCATTAGGAGTTCTGCATGTAAAATGATTAGAACGCTAGTTCAGTTGATGAGAACTCTGGAGAAGATGCCAGATGAGGTAATAAATTTAAGTTCTAAGCTTTATAAAATGACATTATACATGCTTCATTATTCTTACATTGCGAAAACTAACTTCTACTCCTGTCTCAGCGCACCATTCTAATGAAGCTACTCTATTATGATGATGTGACGGTATGTTCTTTAGTATGCAATAACAAATCTCGATCCTTTTAAATTGTTGAAATTTTTTTGCTTTATGAATTCCTGCATTGCCCGAACTTTATTTTTCGAAGAGGTTGATGTTTAATCACAAAGTGCTGACTTATTATATACAGAGTGATTAATAGTATAGTTTTCTTTTTATTGCAGCCTGCTGATTATGAGCCTCCATTCTTCAGAGGCTGCTCAGAAGTAGAAGCTTACCATCCCTGGGTGAAAAACCCACTGAAAATGGAAGTTGGTAATGTAAACAGCAAGCATTTTGTACTAGCTCTGAAGGTAAAGGAAAGATATTACACTCCCATTTTACCTTTTTAAGTCTATTGCCGATGTTTTTGCCAATAAATTCTTCCTTCATTGTAAAGGTGAGGAGTGTGCTCGACCCTTGTGAAGATGATAATGAGGGCATCCAAGATGATATGACCACTGGTGAAGATTCGAAGCAAAATAATGAATATTATGATACGGACAGTGAGGTGATGGAGGATGTTGCTTTTGTAACTGAAACTTGAGCAATTACCGGAACTGTGTTTCTTAAATTTCGCGTTTTAACTTTCCAGGTTGATTACGCTGAAGGGGATCGATATGTAGTTGCTCCAATAGGTAATTTGGAATATTTTTCTTATTGCTGTGCAAATTTACATCTTCTTTTATGTTTTTTTTAATCCACTGTTAACTTTTAATAAGTACAAAATGACAGAGAAGCAGCAAGAAAAGGAAGATAATTCTATGGTTGATGAAGGTAAACTAGCTCTTTCTGCTTTCTTGCAGAAAACTCTGTGTGTACGTGGATATATGCATACAATAATTCAAAGGATAAATGTCTTAAGTATTCTTTTAGAGCTTGACTTTAAATATTTGTTAATCCAATACCAGAACTAAACTAAGAATATATATTATATTCAGACAATACCCAAGATCCTATGGAAGATGAGCAACAGCTGACCCGGGTCAAGGAGTGGATCAACTGTTGGCACCTTGGCACTATTGACCTTAATGACGTTTTATCAAATTTTCCAGACATCTCAATGGTACCTTATTTCTTAATCTTTTATATTTAGTTATTCTGTTAATTGCTATCCAGATGATGCTTTTTCTTGAGCCTTTCTTAGATTATGGCTTAACGGCAATTTTAGTTTCTTTTTCCCTCCTTGTGTTATGTCTGATTCAGATGGAATTTCAATTATATATTTTATTTCACTGCAGGTTCTAATTGAAGGTATGAAGGTTAACTATGTTCAATCCTTGCTGCAAATATCATCAATATGTTAAAGAAACAGAACACTCGGTTGCTCTTGTCTGATTTTATGTTCTTTAGAGATCATGGATAAGCTTGTTCAGAATGGGGTGCTATCAAAAACAGGAAATGACACCTACGCCATTAACAAAGACAAGGTTGATTTATCTCCTAACTGATCTAGCTACTTTATTTGTTTTTGTCAGTATCTTTTTGTTTTCCCTTCTCATTTTCTTTTTTAATTTTAAATCTGATGGAATTGTATTGTCAGAAATCAGAATATGAGTTCATTGTCAAAGAAGAAATTGATGGCCAGATTCCTCAGGGTGACAGAGCTTTGCAGGATGAAGATCACATGTACATGAGAGTGAGTGTTAATTCTTACTTTCCATGTGGTATGTATGATGATGTTTCTTTGGCCAAAGATCAGTCACTTACTACTAATCTCAACAAGGGCGAAAAGTGTCAACGGAATCAGTGAATATATTGTGACGTGTTAATATTAATTAAAAAAAATAGATATATATTCTCAAAATTAATTTTTAAAATCAAATTTTGATTTTTTTTTAACTAAAATTAATCAAAAGAGACTTTTTATTTAAAAATTTGATGATTTTATATCATTTTTTTGTAAATGACAAAACATTATTTAAAAAAAATATCTAATGATCAAATTTGCATACACTTTTTAAAATTAAGTTATTTATCACTTATTATTTTTTTTCCCGTGTTTGAATTTTTCATATTATCACGGATCTCTTAGACTACCTTTTTCATAGGAGATTAGGAGTTATTTTGTATCTGCTTTGGGACTAATTTCTGCCGCAATATATTAACTTAGGTATGATTAATGTCTTCAGGCTCTCTATCATGCTCTTCCAATGACATACGTGTCAGCACCAAAGCTTCAAACATTTCTCAATGGTGAAATAAACCAGACAGGAGCACGGAAGATTATTGATAAAATGACCCGGGACGGTTTTCTTGAACCCAAAGGCAGCAAGAGATTAGGTGTCGAATTGAATATCACAGCATAGTCCTTCTCTTTTGCTTTTGTTGTTGCCTCCTTACATTTTTGTGTATGCGGCATCAGGAAAACGTGTGATACATTCTGAGTTGACTGAGAGGAAGTTCATTGAAGTCCAGAAAGTTCTAGGTGCTACCGACCCTATGGTACAATGGCTGCCTAGTATTCGATGTTTATATATAATCACCCGTTATTGTGTTTTCATCATTTTCTCGTTTTAAACTTTAACAGGATGTTAATAACGGTGAACCAAATAGCAAGTTCAAACCAGCTGGAATTCTAACCAATGGTAATAGATTAAGTCCATTACGAGCATTCTTTCATCCTATCTAATGTTTTGCTTTTCATAATTAGAAGTTACCTCCGTGATCATCAGGGAACAACTACGATGTGTCTACATGTGGTGTTCTGCACTCCATTGGATCAGATTTAACAAGAATGAAAGTGACATCCGATACAAATGGCAATGACTCAGTGAGGAGTGGACACAATATCTTAAAGGCCAAAGAGCCTGGAAGCACACCCACGAGCAGGGTTGAGGTATGTTCATATCTTTTTTAAAATTATCCAATAGAACTGGTTCCCTATTTTTGTTTCTTGTCACATAATATAACTGATGCTGTAATTTTTACAGCCAGTTGCTTCAAGAGAGAGTTTTGCGGCAGGCAAAGAGAACAGCAGAGCAAATGGAAACGACCAAGGTGATACAAATATCTGCAGTAAGCCCTCCCAGGAAAAGCGACCCAGGAAATCAAGCGCGGTATACTATGAGTCTATGACTTATCCTTTTTACTTACATTACACTATTTTTGTTTGATTTGGAGCATTTTTGTACCGAGTCTGAGGCTACTTTTCGACACTTTTCCTTCTTTTACATCCTTTGCAGGTCAAGGAGCCTATCTATCAAAACATGAAGCGTCTTAGATCTCAGGCCATTTGAACCTTTGAATTTGGGATCTGTGTGTCAAATTCTGATATATACACATAGCATACAAAGTAAACATTTGACAAAAGGCAGTAGTGACACTTAAGACGATGCACTAGGTAGAATCTGTTATTTGTATTTGGGCTAAGTATTACATTTGCCAACTTCTTTTAATTTGGTCAAGTTTATATTTCCTAGTTTATGCGTTACATTTAGTTGATGAAGTTCAATACATGGGCCTTAAGCGAGTCCTTGTGGACTGTGGAGTTCATATAACTTTTCATTATGCGGTGCCATCTTTCCCCACAGGCAACATACTTTAGCACATGCTATCATCGTGTCTTGTTTATTGTAGAACAAAACAGAAAATAACTAAATAAAAATTTAGATTGGGTGGAATCTTAGAAAGGTATGATTGCATAGAAGATCCGACAACAACGAAAGGATAGCATAGAATTGACTACCTCTAAGTTAAATATTATAAACTATAAACTACTGATTGTAGACCAAAATTGTAATTTTGTGTATGAATAATTTTAAAGGTATAGTATATTTGTGGCAAATTACAAGGACAAAAAATATATTTTATTCTAATTTTAAAATAGTTTAAAATATGATTAAAAAAAAAAGAGTAAAATTCCTTCTATAGGTGTTGGGCCAAAATAATAAAATTCAAAAAGAATACTTTAAAGAGTTGAATTTATCTTTTAAGTGGGAATTAAATTGGTGAAAGCAGATTAGTTGAATTTGTTGATTTAAAGTGTAGAAATTATCATCATCTTATTAGAAATGAACTAAACTAGATGTCTCTTCACAAATGTCACATATCACGAATACTCTTTTATTTAGACACCTCTTTGACACGAATACCTAAAGCACTGTCAGCTACCTTAATTTGTGGAAATCAACTTTTTTCTTATACCCATTTTTAGTTTAAAAAAAAAACTTAAAATAACGAGAACATCAAAAATACCTTTTGTTAATTATCTCGTTTAGTGACAAACTTTGGAATAAAAAGGATGGGCTACGGCATTGTAACCATTAGACAATATGCTCCTTCAAATAGTTTGAGACCATAAAAGGACTTCAACTCACTATTCTTAAGAGAGATATTTTTGAAATTTTGGAGATTATTTCTTTCTTTTTCTCTCCTAATTATTTTCATTGTTCTTCATTTTATCAATCAACTTCAAACAAAGATTTATACAATTAGCATTTAGGTGTTTTTCTAGAACACACAACAACAAGTTTTACTTAATTCTTGTCCACTTTAAAAGAGCTCATTCATCATTTGTGACAATAGTAAAAGCCTCAATACTTGTTCTCTATTACTATTTCTCATATTTAATTCTTATGTTGTTTATTTGTTACTAATAAAAGTATTTTTCTCACAAATTTACCTACATTTAATCTATTTCCATAATATTATTCCCGAATCAATTACAAAACCAATTAATTTTGATAAGTCGAATCTGATACCGGTGAACTGTGAGCAGGCTGGGTTGATCATGCGTGTAGCCTACTGGGGTGCCAAAAGAAGGAGTTGCCTGTTCGATACCTTGGGGTTTCCTTAGGAGCTAATCCGCGGTTGGTAAAGACTTGGAAACCAATCATAGATAAGGTGGAACAGAAGCTCAGTTTATGGAAAGCGAAGGTTTTGAATAAAGCAGGTAAGCTTGTCCTCATCAAATCGGTACTGAATAGCTTGCCAATTTATTACCTAAGTTTGTATAAGATGCCACGGGCGGTGGCGGATAAACTGATTGCTTTACAAAGGAACTTTATGTGGTGCAAGGAGGACGGAACCTATGGCATACCGTTGGTCAAGTGGGAATTGGTCCAGACTCCGAAAAAGGTTGGGGGCTTGGGGTGGGAGATGCAGTGCTTAGAAACACAGCACTATTGTTTAAGTGGTGGTGGAGATTTTCAAAGGAAGAATGTCCGCTGTGAAAAAAGATTGTCTGTTCTTGCAACAAGTTGTCCCCTAATGTAATGCTAGCAACTCAGTCTCTACTGGTCAAAGAGGGGCCTTAGAAGGACATATGACAGCTCAATATCAACGAGCAAAGGGTGCGAGATAAACTGGTGAGTGGTCTGGCGATGGAAGTCAGTAATGGTAGGAAAACCCGAATTTGGAAAGATAATTGGGTTCAGGGTGGTCCTCTGAAAGTGAATTTTCCACGACTCTTCTCTATTTCAAGCCAACAAGGATCTGTAATTGGGGAATGTGGGTTTTGGGATGGGTTAGATTGGATATGAAATTTTCAATGGAGGAGGGAGTTATTCCAATGGGAGCTCGAACTTGTCCATCAACTGCATGAGCGGCTAAGGCCAGTAAAGCTATCATCTGAGAGCGAGGATAGTGTGGTGTGGAAATTTGATAATACAGGTGTCTTTTCCATGAAATCCTTTCTGCAGGTAATGCAAATGGAGACGTTGTCGGATGAGATCACGAGCTATAGCTTCATAAGTGCACTATAGAGAGGCCTGGTACCCCCAAGAATTGAGCTTTTTGGTTGGTTTGTGCTAGTTGGTAGAATTAATACCAAGGAGAGGTTGACTAGATTAGGAGTTGATATTCATAGTGATAATATCTGCATCCTGTGCCACAAAGGGATAAAAACTGTTGAGCATTTATTTATTAGGTATGAGGTAACATGGCAAGTGTGGTGCTCTTGGTTGCGATTCTTTGGTAGAGAATGGGTTATTCCTGGGACCATGAAAGAACTGTTTGGAAGTTGGATTGGCATGCACAACAGAAGACAAGGACAGAAGTTGTGGATCACGGCGTTCTTTGCAGTAATCTGGAACATCTGGTTAGAACGTAATAATAACAGCGCAAGTATTGACTTTATTCACACAAGGATAGTGTTAAGCTACAAAGAGTGGACTGGCGGTGATTCTTTAGGTGGTTGGTAGCATAGCCGGAGGTGCCAGGAAATTGATCTCTGTCTGCATGTTTCATATTTTATGTTTTATGTTTTATGTTTTATGTTTATGTGTTTTGCTCCACTTTAATGTGTTGAGCTTTCTCTGTTTTAAAAAAAAAAACATTCATCATCATAAGTTGTAACATCACTCCTTGAATCTATCTTTTCTTAACCTTAGAAATTTTGCAACAATCATGTTTGGTATAGTGTAATTTGTTCGATTATGGCTATTTTAATTCTTTTCTCTTTTTTTTATGTTAATGACATATGATATCTTTCTATTGAATTGTTTAGTCTTTACAAAAATATTATATATACATCAAATTATGTATTTCTATATTTTACACAAATATATATTATTTAATTTATTTTTAATATATAATTACAATAAATTTTGAT
>NC_029794.2:12955418-12968043 GCF_000816755.2 Arachis ipaensis | reverse complement strand
GTTGAGACAACATTTTAAAAATATTGCCTATAATAAAAAAAAAGTGTTATTTTTTAATCAAAGACAACATTTTTTCGACAAAACATAACGCTTTTTGGGAATTAACTATACGGCCATTACCTTTAGTTTAAGGCAATACTTTTTTGTATCAAAGGAAACCCATTTTTTTACAACCTTTAAAAAATATTTTTTACTAAAAAAAGTAACTTCTTATAAGAGTTGTCTTAGAGAACCTAAACACAACGTTTTAATAAAGACTTTATGAAAATACTTTTTACGAGTTATATTTTTTAATATATAAAGTAACACTTGTCTAGATTTTTTTTAAGTTGTCTTTTCATATACTTAAAGCAATACTTGTATAAGTTTTTCTAATTATTTTTTCATATACCTAAAACAATGTTTGTTTAAGTTTATTTGCGGTTGTTGTCTTTTTCTAATACCTAAAGCAACACCTTATTGAGTTTTTCTTAGGTTCTCTTTTTTTATATCTAAAGAAATATTTTTTTTTACATTTCTTATATTTATATGACATTTGAAAGATATATAGCGTACATTAATAATATTTAAATATTTAAATTCAATTTAATCAATATAAGGAGAATAAACTAATAATATATATTGCATGTATATAGAAAAGTGTTTTAAGTATCAATTAATGTACTCGCTAAATTATCAAATTAAATAAATAATAAACATAAATAAATAAAATACATATTTTTTTCATGATAAACTTAAAAAACAAAAGAAACTATATATATTTTTTCATTTGAAACCAAAAATTTTGTGCTTTACCGTTATGCTAAGAATTGCCTTTATCTTATAAAATTTCATCCAACCATATGCAAGTTGCAGTTAAATTTAAATGACAAAAAAATACATTATAAAAAAAAAACAATATTGGTTACAGAAAATAATTGACATATAATAAATATGTATGTATATAGGTACTTGAATGAATACAAAATTGATGAGGTAGAACACAAGTTGAGGCTTCTTAAACTAGAAGAGGTCATCATCACCGGGATGCACCATCCGTGTGTCTTTTACTATCTCTCATCTTTCTTCAATTCTAAGACCCGTCTTTGTTATTATCACTTGTGACTCGCTTTCAACTACTACAATTATCTGTATTTTATTTCATTTCATTTCATTAATTTCCTCTCTCACATTAGTACATGTATGTTTTAAATAAATAATAATTTCAAAATATGTGCTTACAATCAAAGGAACAAAAGGCATCCACAAATAAGAGTACGACCCAGTGATAAGATTCATGCATAAATGTAGAGCTACATATAATATGTGTGCTGTGATTAGTTATAATAATAAGATAGATGTAGCATTATTATTGAATTGGCTTACCATGCGTGTGAAACAGGAGAAACAAAACACTGTGATGAACCAGATTGGAAGACTGAACCAACAAATAATTGGAAATAAAACAAAAGCACTTGCTTATAAATTCACTTGATTAATGTATTGGTAGCTAATTGCTAAAATACTTATAGTAACCATCACATGAACCTGATTTTTACAACAACTTTGAAGTCCTCTTCCAAAGTTCTTTCAATGTATTGCGTAAAATCAAACTTATGGTGACTTTGAGATGCCAAGTGTGCCTACATCAATTAAATAATGCATGAAATGGAGTTATCGCTAGATAATTATTTAATTTATTTGTGGGCTATATATATTAATTATAATTATAAATTATGTTATTTTAAATTAAATGACTTATATAATAATAATTTCATTTATTGTTATAAATACTAAATTAAATAAATTATAATTACTTTTTATTTAGAATTAAATGAGAATAAAATAAAATATTATTTTTATTTAGATTTTATATTTAATATTTTAATATATATTTTATATTAGTTGTTAATTTTAATAGATTTTCACATACATTATTGTAGAATTAACAATGCTGAAATGGAAGGGAATAAAGATGAGGGCATGAGGGTGAAGATTTTATTCTGTTTCTGGGCATGTCTTTTGCAACCTTTATGCTGGGTCTAACAAATTTGTATAAAGAAGTTGTAACACATGTATGCCCCCATATGCAGATCATATGCAGATCAATGTAAAACACCATGACAAAATTAATCATACCACCACCAACTCTAATTCAGAAGTTAGAACTCAGAACACAACAAACAGAAAAAAATATCAACTCACCCCAATTCAGATTCAGGACACAACAAACAGAAAAAGAAACAGCAACTCAAGAATCAGATCTCAGATTTTAGTAACTCAGTAAAATTAACAAAATACACGACCATAAATTGAAGCAAACAGAGTTGAATCTTTAAAAAATAGAACCTCAAAATCATAGAAATTAACAAAAGAGAAAAACTAAAGCAGAGCAAAGGCAACCAAACTGACAGACGGAGGAACGAAACAGGCAGCAAGACTACCGGCAAGGGAGGAACGGAGAGACAGACCGGATCGAGCAAACTCACCAACAATGGAGGAATCCAGCCGACCGCGCTTCGATCTGCAAGTCCACATGACGAAGATGAAAATGATGTAGAGAAGACGAGGATGGACGGCCAAAGACGACGATGTGGAGGAGACGAGGATGGACGGCCAAGAGCTCGAAGCACCCTCTATCTGTCACTGCCGGCGGCGAGGCACCCTCTGGCTGACGAGAAGAGTTCGGTGACGGTAGAGGCGGTGACTGCTGTTGGCTGAGAGAGAGAGAGGGAAGTAGCGCCGTAGTAGGTTAGGGATTTTGTGCCATTTTGGTGAGTGAGACTGATGAGAGTGAGGGGAAAGGGAGAAGGGATTTGGGCACAGAAGAGAACAGAGATGAGTTATTGTTGCTGCTGAGTACGATGGGTGATTTAGGAATTAGGGTTCAGCTTAGTTCGTTTAGCCTTTTTTTTTTTCCTTATAGGGACAAAACGACGCCGTTCAGAGTTTTTTTTCAAATCAAAAATCCGCTAAAAAATCGGATGGTTCTGCCGGTTTACCGGTTAACTACCGGTTCGACCGGTTTTTTCACCGACTTTTTGTCAGGCAATTTCTGAGCTTATCCGGACCGGTTAGGTGACCGCCTGACCGGTTTCCGGTTAATCCGGTTGAAACGACCAGTCCGATTCGATTTTTAGAACCATGATTCTAAAAGACAAAAGAAAGACAAATAAACCCACTTGAGAGATCAGCTCACTATTTGAACATCATATTTTGACAAAATCGTACCCTTTAGGGTATTAATTGCCTATCTTTCGCAAGTTTGATGGTACAGAAAATGTCAAAGAACATATCCTATCGTTTTTAGACAATCTCAGAGTCGGTGATAGAATTATACAAGTAGTTTCTGTAGGAGAAACCCTCCATGCATATCATGAACTTGAGAAGAGTGAAATAGAAGCACGAAAAATAATTGGTGGCATTTATCAAAAGATACAGAGATCTAGTCTTACTTTACATGGACATCATTACAGAACCACAATCGGTATATAGGTGTATTAGAAATGTGGAATAAGGGTCACAAATTTACCTTTTCATGAGCAACATAAATACCTTCTCTAAACACTTGAAGAGAACATCTGACATTATTGAGGCAATAAAGCACAATGGAAAGAAATTTAAAGAATTTTTTCTTCTAAAAATGTGTTTTGCTTATGGTAGAAACAAAAGGCGTTCATATTCTAGAGGTTCTAGTAGAAATAGTCTTCCACCTCCACTATCCCTCTCTAGAGATAAAGCCATAGTGGTCGTAAAGAAGAGAACCACCAATCCGTGAAAACTTGAATGATGCATTTTTTGCTTTTTATTCTTCTTTCTTTCTTTCTTTCTTTCTTTCTTTCTTTTTTTTTTTTCTGTTGTTCTTACTTTTTCTTTTAGGAGCATTATTTTTCATATTAGACTTGAATAACCATGTATGTATTGTAATGCCATCTTATTTAATTGAATGAATGAACACTTGGATTAAATTCTTTTCAAAAATAAAAATAACACCAAAATTTGTTTAAAGTGACATCAAAATTTAAATGCAATACTATAAAATTTGGAAAGTAAATTCCATACTAAAAGATCATATTGACTCTATAATATGAAATAAGATAGTACTAAAATTACTTAAAATTGACACCAGAAATTCAGTAATACGATACAAAAAATATTAAATAATTATAAAAAAATTACACATTCAATGAATTGAATGCTTATCTCATATATAAAATAACACATAAATTTTTAAAAAATAACATCGAAATATCTTCACTCTATCATTGAAATTTCTAACTAAATTATATGATAGAACTAAGAACTTAGTTCACGAAAACTTGAGTTGCAGATTCACAAATTTTAACAGAAAAGAGTATAAAGAAAAAATTTGTAGATAACTTAGCAAAATTAAGTAGAACAAGTGCAAAAATTCGAAAGAGAATGAATCATGGCATTTACGTATAAGAAGACGATGTATCGAATATAAAATAACACATAAATTTCTAAAAAATGACACCGAAATGTATTCATTCTATTATCGAATTTTTCAACTAAATGATGTGATGGAATTAAGAATTTATTTCATGAAGACTTGAGTTGCGGATTTACAATGTTGATAGAAAAGAAAATAAATGAAAAAAATCTGTAGATAACGCAGTAAGTACAAAAATTCAAAAAAGAATGAACAATATTATTTACGTATAAGAAAAAGGCGACGATAACGATTACAATGATAATGATGATAATGAAGATGATGAGGAGGAAAAGAAAGGAGAAAAAGAAATTTAAATGAAAAAAGAAGGAAAAAGAAGAGGATAAGGTGGTAGTGGTGACGATGACGATGATAACGAAAGAGAAAGATGAGAAAAAAAGAGCAGTAGCAGTGGTATAAGCAAGTAACTAATAAGAAGTATATTAATTTAGTTGGACTTGATTAAATATTTTGTTTGATTGCAGAACTTTTCTCTTTTTAAAATACAACTAATATAATTTATCTCAATCAAATAAAAAATTTTAAACTAAAAAATTAATTATAATATTTGTTTTGTTTTTAGCAAATCGATGGTGGTTCGATTCTAATGGTCTGGGAGCGAAACCTACTCCTCTTTGTAGGTACCAGTTTTCTAAAAGTGCATCAAAGTGTCTTTGATTAGATGGAAATTGGGAATAAAGATGAATTAAAAATTTATAAGTCAAGGAAAGAAATAAAAGGTAAAGTTTTCGAAAAGAAAATATGCTGAAAACAGAAAGGTTTGCGTTGAAGTTGAAAGAAAGCAGTAAAATGCCTTCTATTAGATCAAAGGACTTTGACATGAAAATCTAAAATGCAAGAATGTAAATTGAACAACGAAGATAAAGAATACTTGCAAGATAAATTTACTTGAAGAAATAAAGTTTACAGAAAGATAAATTGAAAGAATGAAAATATAGAAGGAACCTTACAGAAAAGTTACTCGATCGCAGACTCAGAAATTTCCTGGGATGTGAGTGTGCTTGAGTGTTTTTCTGAGTTAAAGTTTCAACCCTTATTCCCTAAGACTTCCTGGTATTTATAATCTACTTTTGGTAACTGACAATTAATTACAATTAATTACAAAATCACAACTTTGAATGTGTTCTCCTTGGTAACCGTTCCCACCTAAACGTTTCCCATGATTTCCTCGCGTGATAGAAGCCTCTAACTTATTCATTACCATAATTACTCGAATCACTTATTCGAATAACTTATTTCAATTACCTGACTCGAGTACCTTGTTCGATTTGACTTGCTTGATTTATCGAAAGGCCTTGAAATCGAATCTGTGTCGAGAACCTCCGTCTAATGCTTGCGCGTGTCTCTTTCCGAAAACTGTTTATGTCTTCGACCGCTTTACCACTTCGAACCGTTTACCTTCATCGAAAATATTTTTTCGATCAACAAATTGTCCCCTTGGATTAATGTGCTTGCCTTCGATAACTTTATTGGAAGATAAAACACTTAATCTAAATTCAAACTTCAATTTTTAAATCAGTAATAACTATCATTTAACTTTCCATTAATACTCACCCACTCGACACGTTTCCCGAGACTCACGCTTCCTCTTCCTTCCACTTCATCTTCCTCGCGAAGTTACCTCTATTCGCATTTCTTCTACAGTAACGGCTACAGTAATACTTTAAATTCACCAATCTCACCCTTGTTCAAATTTTTCCTGAACTCATTGTTCTTTGCATCCCTCTTACATCAAACATCCTTACAGAATCTTTAACCTTTCGTTTCTTTTTCCTTCATTCTACAATGGCCGCTTTCTCTTCTCATGCTACTGCTCAAGACAAAGGTAAAGGTCATGCAGTAGCACCGCCAGCTCCACCAGCCCTTCGTATACTAAACCAAGTCAATGATGAAGTCATTGACGATCCTCAACTGTAAACTAATGATACTAGAGTCTTAATCCCCTTCACAGTAGGCGCAGATACCCATTGTTTTCTCGGACCGATTGAATCCCTAGAGAGGGCAAACAAAAAACTTTCTTTCTTCCCTAGTGCCGAAGGGGAAGATCTATTGATTAACCAAGCTTTTAACATCTCCCACTTCATTAATCAAAAACCCTTCAGGAATAATCCAAAGATTAATCCTCAAGGATTCGACTTCTCAGCCTGGTACCAACACCTTGAACCCACGAAAAGTGCTGACTGGGGGGCTTTAGGAATACAAGAACTACTAAGGCTCTCCCATTTCTCACTCTCAATGCTCCCTTGGATGATTGGGGCTATGACTTGCTTTTAGAAAAGGACAACCAACAGGTTCCACCTCCCTTGTGGAATGATCGAAATGTCCCTTTTGGATGTAGCTGCTATCACAGGGCTTCCAATAAATTCTCCAGACTGTACTCCTAACATGTAGTCTGAGCACCAATACAATGTTGCCTTAACCAATTCTTACAGCGATTTCATTGCTAATGACATGGGTGTAGAAGGTACTGATGTTACAGATGATGAACATGTAGCCTTCTTGTTCTATTGACTGAATGCAATCCTTTTCTGTTTTTGAAGCATCCAGATGTCAAAGCTCTTTCTTCCCTGGGCTGCTTTGCTTCATGAAGAGAAAGTTCTTAATTTGGCCAAACTTCTTTTAGGGCACATTTTCAAAGAGCTTGGTCAATTTGTTCATTGTCTCCGAGACAATAGCATAATCAGTACAGGTGGCCCTCTCTAGCTCCTTCAACTATGGGTCAATGCCATTTTCGAAAAATTTATGACAAAACCTGGAGGTGGTGGCACTGATAAATAGCACATTGAAGGTTTTTGATTAGCTAATTATAAACCCAACTTCCCAAATACACAAACGGATGAGGACCGATTCTGGGTTATTTTTTCTCTCTTCCATTCCTGTAAAGATTTCAATAATGAGGATTTAGATTTCGCCCATTTTTTGTGTCGAAATCGTGGTCCTGCGTGGCTCGATCGCTTACTCTTCCCACATGACACAGAGGAAAGTGAACTGGCTAATCAAAACTGGGCAAATCTGTTAGCTGTTCAGGTAATTCCTATAGGGTTAACCTAGCATAAAAAGGAAAAGCTCAAGGTGACCCTATATGCCCTCACTTTACAGCCAGACAACTGGGATTTTCACAGGCCATCCCAATCCCTTTTCCTCGGAACAACAAGCCATTTTGTAATGTTACTCTACTTTCTCAACATGACCTTGACTTCCTCCTCGCAACAAATCAACAACACAAGGACCATTTTAATTTCCTTGTTTACGACCGCAACTCATATATCACTAAGTCTTGTCTCGAATGGTGGACTGCCTATTACTCTAGGTACAATCGTACTTTAGAGGCAATCTAGCAATCTGCCATTCGATCAGACCCTGTTGCTGAGGGTTCTCCTAAAAAATCACAAAAAAAAAAGCTGATACCACAGCCTCTTTTTGATAACCACAACACAAAAGTCGAAGAACTCCTACCAAGACTTCCAGAAAGGTAACCATTATCCATTTACCATTTCACACATAATCATATACTTCGAAGTAACACATTTTGAAAATCATATCTATATATTAACTTTCAATTTTAATTTCCTCATTAGTTATGGTTATAACTATCAAGCGAGAGTTTTGATGGGAATGAACAAAACATCCGGAACATCCTTGCTGCTTCTCCCCAATCAGAGGATACAACTGACTCAGATCCTGGTTCCCAACTAGTTCGAAAACCCAGACTTATTCTAGTAACATAATAATCTCTATATGTATTTTATTTAAGTTGAAATAAATTTTAACTTATAACTGTGTACCTTTCATACCAGCCTGCCATTGCTACTCATTCAATTACATCTTCTGTGGCACTTGATCAACCAATTCTGCAACAGCGTCATGATCCAGGGCACTCCACATCTCATGATTCAATTCAAGTCACAGGGTCTTTTCAGCCACTCCAGACTATTTTTCCACCTCCCCATGTAACACAGGTGGTTGATCTGACGACAGATCCCTCACATCATTCTTCAATAGATACTCAAATACTTGAGTCAAACTCACCGAACAATCGGGCTGCACTCTCTGCAGAAAACCAGGTGGCTCCAGACTCCGACTTTGTTTCTAGAGTTGTTGACACCACCAATTCAGATTCTTCTCAATCTAGGGTCTTAGAGACTCCTCCAAAACTGTCTAGTCCTCCTCAACAGGCTGACTTTCAAACTCCCCCTGGACAAGGATCTGAAACACTGGATGCATCCACCACTCCTACAAGTGCTACATTGGCCAGCCTGATCTCCATTCTAGACCAAGTTATCTAAGAAGATGAAGTATCTGTACCAGTGCCAACACTCCCAAGACCTGCTACATCAAGACCTTCATTCAAATTGAGTGTTGACACTCGAGAATAGCTTCGGTCACTCATAAAGCTCTTGGATCATCCACTTGCCACATGGGTTAATGATACAATTCTTAACCAACTCTTGTCTGATCTTTTAAATTCCTCCTTTGAACTCCCAGCTAACATACCACATTCTGCCTCGATTCAAGAATTCAAGCAACTTCTCAACGAGAGCGTAGCTTTTCAATTTCAATTCCAGGAAACAGAGACTGAGGAAGCTAAGATCAAATCTAATATAGAAGGTTGTATTGCAGCCCTTCGACCAGTCCAAGTTTCCCGTGAGGAATTAGATTTGAGAATTTTTAATGCTATTTCCATTCAAGCTTTTTATGACAAAGAAGAAGCGAAACATGAAGCAGAATTAGCTCAGATTAATGAAAAGCTTGCCAAAATACGTCAGAGACGAGCTACCATAGCCAAACCTCTGGCCACTGCCCAACAAGAACAACAACACCTTATCCAGGAGCTTGTTTCAATTGAGACTAAACGAGAAGAATATGACAAACAACTCGAAAAAATCCAATTTGACAAATTCAAACAAGCTGAGGCACTTTCAACTCTGGACAGCAGAAGGGCAAAGCTGCGCTCCGATTTTAATAAAACTATTGGCACCTTGAATTTCTTTTCATTTTAAGTTTCTCTTTGTGTGACAGTTTTTATCTTTTCTGGACTTGTGCATTTTGAACTCTAATTCTGCCAAAAATAGTATCGCTTCAAGTATTTTCCATTAATCGAGTTAATTACTTTTTCTGACTCGATATCTTTAATCTAATAGGCATTTCCAGAATATGTCCCTATCACTTGAAAATGGCCTTCCCAAGCATGGGACCATTTGCCAAGAAATTTTGATTTCTTTTCCATTGGCAAAATAACTTTCAAAACCAACTCGCCTATATCAAAAGATTTTTCCTTGATTCGATGATTATAACTTCGAGCAATACTTACTTTTTGTCGAACTATATTTTCAAGTGTCAATATTCGCTCTGAATCTAATTCATTCAATTCATCAAATATAGCATTCCAGTAATCATCAACTGGCAAACTACTTTGCTTTGACACCTGGTGCGCAGAAATTGTGATTACACTTTAATTATGTAAAATTCATCGCTCTTTCTTTCCCTGGTAATGGCGCCAAAAACATGATGCCAATACCATGGTTCACAACTTCGCACAACTAACCAGCAAGTGCACTGGGTCGTCCAAGTAATACCTTATGTGAGTAAGGATCGAATCCCACGGAGATTATTGGTATGAAGCAAGCTATGGTCACCTTGTAAATCTCAGTCAGGCATATATAAATTGATAATGGTGTTTTCGAATAATAATTAATAAAATAGGGATAGAAATACTTATGTAAATCATTGGTGAGAATTTCAGATAAGCGAATAGAGATGCTTTCGTTTCTCTGAACCTCTGCTTTCCTGCTATCTTCATCCAATCAGTCTTACTCCTTTCCATGGCTGGCTTTATGTGATACATCACCATTGTCAATGGCTACTTTCGGTCTTCTCTCGGGAAAATGATCCAAATGCCCTGTCACGGCACGGCTAATCGTCTGGAGGCATCACCCTTGTCAATGGTTTCATCTTATCCTCTCAGTGAAAATGATCAACGCACCCTGTCACGGCACAGCTATTCATCTGTCGGTTCTCGATCATGCTGGAATAGGATTTACTATCCTTTTGTGTCTGTCACTACGCCCAGCAATCGCGAGTTTGGAGCTCGTCACAGTCATTCAATCATTGAATCCTACTCGAAATACCACAGACAAGGTTTAGACTTTCTGGATTCTCTTGAATGCCGCCATCATTCTTGCTTACACCACGAAGATTCTGATTAAGAGATCTAAGAGATACTCATTCAGTCGAAGGTAGAACGGAAGTGGTTGTTAGGCACGCGTTCATAGGGAATGATGATGATTGTCACGTTCATCACATTCAGGTTGAAGAGCGAATGAATATCTTAGAA
Source organism: Arachis ipaensis (assembly GCF_000816755.2). Classification (NCBI taxonomy): domain Eukaryota; kingdom Viridiplantae; phylum Streptophyta; class Magnoliopsida; order Fabales; family Fabaceae; genus Arachis; species Arachis ipaensis. The sequence goes on along the minus strand of NC_029794.2, from coordinate 12,957,256 downwards.
GCGAAATAAGATGAATTGAATAGAAAACAGTAGTACTTTGCATTAATCTTTGAGGAACAGCAGAGCTCCACACCTTAATCTATGGAGTGTAGAAACTCTACCGTTGGAAATACATAAGTGATAATGGAGTTCATTGGTCTCGGCCCCAGAGGGGAACCGGAGTAACCAAGACTCTATGATCCGAAGATAAAACTCAGGATGTCTAATACAATAGTAAAATGTCCTATTTATAATAAACTAGCTACTAGGGTTTACAAAAGTAAGTAATTGATGCATAAATCCACTTCCGGGGCCCACTTGGTGTGTGCTTGGGCTGAGCTTTGAGTGTTGCACGTGTAGAGGTCTTTCTTGGAGTTGAACGCCAGCTTTTGTGCCAGTTTGGGCGTTCAACTCTGGTTTTGGCTCCTTTTCTGGCGCTGGACGCCAGATTTGGGCAGAGAGCTGGCGTTGAACGCCAGTTTACGTCGTCTAAACTTGGCCAAAGTATGGACTATTATACATTGCTGGAAAGCCCTGAATGTCTACTTTCCAACGCAATTAGAAGCGCGCCATTTTGAGTTCTGTAGCTCCAGAAAATCCATTTTGAGTGCAGGGAGGTCAGAATCCAACAGCATCAGCAGTCCTTCTTCAACCTCTGAATCTGATTTTTGCTCAAGTCCCTCAATTTCAACCAGAAAATACCTGAAATCATAGAAAAACACACAAACTCATAGTAAAGTCCAAAAATGTGAATTTAGCATAAAAACCAATGAAAACATCCCTAAAAGTAACTAGATTCTACTAAAAACATACTAAAAATAATGTCAAAAAGCGTATAAATTATCCGCTCATCACAACACCAAACTTAAATTGTTGCTTGTCCCTAAGCAACTGAAAATCAAATAGGATAAAAAGAAGAGAATATACTATAAATTCCAAACTATCAATGAAACATAGCTTCAATCATATGAGCGGGACTTATAGCTTTTTGCCTCTTGAATAGTTTTGGCATCTCACTTTATCCATGGATGTTCAGAATGATTGGCATCTATAGGAACTCAGAGTTTAGATAGTATTATTGACTCTCCTAGTTCAGTATGATGATTCTTGAACACAGCTTCTTTATGAGTCTTGGCCGTGGCCCTAAGCACTTTGTTTTCCAGTATTACCACCGGATACATAAATGCCACAGACACATAATTGGATGAACCTTTTCAGATTGTGACTCAGCTTTGCTAAAGTCCCCAATTAGAGGTGTCCAGGGTTCTTAAGCACACTCTTCTTTTGCTTTGGACCTTGACTTTAACCGCTAAGTCTCAAGTTTTCACTTGACACCTACACGCCACAAGCACATGGTAGGGACAGCTTGGTTTAGCCGCTTAGACCAGGATTTTATTCCTTTAGGCCCTCCTATCCACTGATGCTCAAAGCCTTGGGATCCTTTTTATTTGCCCTTGCCTTTTGGTTTTAAGGGTTATTGGCTTTTTGCTATTGCCTCTTAGTTTTAAGAGCTTTTGGCTTTTTCTGCTTGCTTTTTCTCTTTCTTTCTATTTTTTTCGCCCCTTTTTTTTCTGCAAGCTTTGTTCTTTGCTGCTTTTTATTGCTTCAAGAATCATTTTTATGATTTTCAGATTATCAAATAACATGTCACCTTGTCATCATTCTTTCAAGAGCCAACATATTCTGTTCACGCATTCATTCAGAAGACAGAAAGCATTGCCACCACATGTTACTAATTAGAATTTTTCTTATTAAAAACTCGAAATTTTATTACCTCTTATTCAAAAGATCTACTATTTTATTCATGTTTAATGATGATGAGAAAAATAAACTATAGCTTAATTGGAGATAAAATCAAA
>NC_029794.2:12951956-12953405 GCF_000816755.2 Arachis ipaensis | reverse complement strand
TTTTTCTTTCTATTTTTTTTCGCTATTTTTTTTTCTGCAAGCTTTGTTCTTTGCTGCTTTTTCTTGCTTCAAGAATAATTTTTATGATTTTTCAGATTATCAAATAACATGTCTCCTAGTCATCATTCTTTCAAGAGCCAACATATTTAACATTCATGAACAATAACTTCAAAAGACATATGCACACTGTTCAAGCATACATTCAGAAAACAAGAAGCATTGTCACCACATTAATATAATTAAACTAAGTTCAAGGATAAATTCGAAACTCATGTACTTCTTGTTCTTTTGAATTAAAACATTTTTCATTTAAGAGAGGTGATGGATTCATAGGACATTCATAACTTTAAGACATAGTTACTAACTACTAATGATCATGTAATGAAGACACAAATATAGATAAGCACATAACATAGAAAATGAAAAATAGAAGAAACAAGAACAAGGAATGAATCCACCTTAGTGATGGTGGCGTTTCCTTCTTTAGGAACCAATGATGTCCTTGAGCTCTTCTATGTCTCTTCCTTGTCTTTGTTGCTCATCCCTCATTGCTTTTTGATCTTCTCTTATTTCATGGAGAATGATGGAGTGCTCTTGATGTTCCACCCTTAGTTGTCCCATATTGGAACTCAATTCTCCTAAGGAGGTGTTAATTTGCTCCCAATAGTTTTGTGGAGAAAAATGCATTTGAGGCATCTCTGGGATCTCATGGTGATGAGCTTCATACGCCTCTTGAGCTCCATGAGAGGACTTGGTCCAACCTCTGATCAAAGTTGACTCTCCTTGTGTAGGGGCATGCGTTCTCTTCCATGTTTGGCAAGTTGAACGCCAACCTCACATTTTCCGGACTAAAATCTAAGTATTTCTCCCGAACCATTGTAACATAGTTCTTTGGATCCGGGTTCTTACTTTGATCATGGTTCTTGGTAATCCATGCATTGGCATAGAACTCTTGAACCATTAGGATGCCGACTTGTTGGATGGGATTTGTTAGAACTTCCCAACCTCTTCTTTGAATTTCATGTCGGATCTCCGGATACTCATTTCTTTTGAGTTTGAAAGGGACCTCAGGGATCACCTTCTTCTTGGCTACAACACCATAGAAGTGGTCTTGATGGGCTTTGGAGATGAACCTTTCCATCTCCCATGACTCGGATGTGGAAGCTTTTGTCTTCCCTTTCCCCTTTCTAGAGGATTCTCCGGTCTTAAGTCCCATCAATGGTAATGGAAAAACAAAAAGCTTATGCTTTTACCACACCAAACTTAGAATTTTGCTCGCCCTCGAGCAATAAAAGAAAGAATAGATGAAGAAGAAGAAGAAATAGAGGAGAGGGTGAGTGGGAAGTGTTTCGGCCATATGGGTGGGTTTGGGTGGGAAATTGGTTTTGAATTTTTGAAGGTAGGTGGAGTTTATGAGGTAGGTTTATGGGGAAGAGGGGATGGATGTGA
>NC_029794.2:12947017-12950964 GCF_000816755.2 Arachis ipaensis | reverse complement strand
AGAGTGGTGAGGGAAGAAGTGAGTGGAGGTAGGTGGGGATCCTGTGGGGTCCACAGATCCTGAGATGATCCTGTGGGGTCCACAGATCCTGAGGTGTCAAGGATTTACATCCCTGCACCCATTAGGCATGTAAAATGCCTTTGCGCACAACTCTGGGCGTTCAACGCCAGGTTGGTGCCCATTTTGGGCGTTCAACGCCCATTTGTTGCCATTTCTGGCGTTGAACGCCAGAACCATGCTTGTTCTGCTATTTTTGATTCCGTTTTCAATTTTTATATTTATTTTGTGACTCCACATGATCATGAACCTAATAAAACATGAAAAACAAAAACAAAATTAGATAAATAAACATTGGGTTGCCTCCCAACAAGCGCTTCTTTAATGTCAATAGCTTGATAGTGGGCTCTCATGGAGCCTCACAGATGTTCAGAGCATTGTTGAGACTCTCCAACACCAAACTTAGAGTTTGGTTGTGGCCTCCCAACACCAAAGTTAGAGTTTGACTGTGGGGGCTTGGGTTGACTCTGCTTTGAGAGAAGCTTTTCATGTTTCTTCTCCATGGTTGCAGAGGGAGATCCTTGAGTTTTAAACACAAGGGAGTCCTCATTACATTAAAGGACTAGTTCACCTCTGTCAACATCAATCACAGCTCTTGCTGTGGCTAGGAAAGGTCTTCCTAGGATGATGGATTCATCCTCTTCCTTTCCAGTATCCAGGACTATGAAATCAGCAGGGATGTAAAGGCCTTCAACCTTTATTAACACGTCCTCTACTTGTCCATAAGCCTATTTTCTTGAATTGTCTGCCATCTCTAATGAGATTTTAGCAGCTTGCACCCCATAGATTCCCAGTTTCTCTATTACAGAGAGGGGCATGAGGTTTATTCCTGAACCAAGGGTTGCGAATCCAACCATATTCTAGCTCTGTCTCTTACAGCAAAAGGGAAAAGCATGAGCCTGTAGACTTCAGGATCTACTCCATTAGTCTTAACAGTATCACATATCTGCAAGAATTCAGTTAAGAACTGAAAAGGATCTTCAGATGGAAGTCCATGAAACTTGCAGTTCTGCTGCATCAGAGAAACTAATTGAGGTTTCAGCTCAAAGTTGTTTGCTTCAATGGCAGGAATGGAGATGCTTCTTCCATGTAAATTGGAATTAGGTGCAGTAAAGTCACCAAGCATTCTCCTTGCATTATTATTATTATTTTCGGCTGCCATCTCCTCTTCTTGTTCGAAAATTCCTGACAGGTGCTTGCTGGATAGTTGTAATTTAGCTTTTCTTAATTTTCTCTTCAGAGTCCTTTCAGGTTCTGGATCTGCCTCAACAAGAATATTCTTGTCCTTGCTCCTGCTCATATGACAAAGAAGAGGGCACAGAAAAATAATAATAATAGGGATCCTTTTTACCACAGTATAGAGGTTCCCTTTAGGTGAGTGGAAGAAAAGGAGAAGAAAAGAGAGAGAGGGAATTTTCGAAAATTATTTTTGAAAAATGGTTAGTGATTTTTAAAAATAGTTTTGAAAAAGGTTAGTAGTTTTTCGAAAATTCAAATAAAAAAATAATTAGTTAATTAAAAAGAAATTTTTGAAAAAGGGGGAGGATATTTTCGAAAATTAGAGAGAGAGTTAGTTAGGTAGTTTTGAAAAAGATAAGAAACAAACAAAAAGTTAGTTAGTTAGTTGAAACAAATTTTGAAAAATCAATTTTGAAAAGATAAGAAGATAGGAAGTTAGAAAAGATATTTTTGAAATCATATTTTGAAAAAAGATAAGATAAGGAGATATTTTTGAAAAGATATGATTGAAATTAGTTTTGAAAAAGATTTGATTTTTTAAGATCACAATTAATGACTTGATTCACAAGAAATCACAAGATATGATTCTAAAACTTAAAGTTTGAATCTTTCTTAATAAGCAAGTAACAAACTTGAAATTTTGAATTAAAACATTAATTGTTATTGTTATTTTCGAAAATTTTGATGTAAATTTAAGAAAAAGATTTTTGAAAAATATTTTTGGAATTTTCAAAAATAACTAAGAACTTTGAAAAAGATTTGATTTTTGAAAAATATTTTGAAAAAGATGAGATTTTTAAATTGAAAATTTGATTTGACTCATAAAAACAACTAGATTTTTAAAAATTTTTGAAAAAGTCAAATCTAATTTTCGAAATTTTAAGAGAGAAAAAGGGAAAGATATTTTTTTTAATTTTTAAATTTTTTAATAATGAGAGAGAAAAACAAGTAAAATGATGCAATGCATGAAATTTTTAGATCAAAACAATGAATGCATGCAAGAATGCTATGAATGTCAAGATGAACACCAAGAACACTATGAAGATCATGATGAACATCAAGAACACATTTTTGAAAAAATTTTTAATGCAAGAAAAACATGCAAGACACCAAACTTAGAATTCTTTAATGCTTAGACACTAAGAATTCAAGAATGCATATGAAAAACAAGAAAAGACACAAAACATGCAAATGCAAAGATCAAACAAGAAGACTTACCAAGAACAACTTGAAGATCATGAAGAACACTATGAATGCATGAAAATTTTCGAAAAATACAAGATGCACATGCAATTGACACCAAACTTATAACATGACTCAAGACTCAAACAAGAAACAGAAAAATATTTTTGATTTTTATGATTTTCTGATTTTTTTGTATTTTTATTTTGAAATTTTCGAAAATCATTTTGAAAAAGAAAAAATAAGGATTCCAAAAATTTTTAATATGAATTCCAGGAATCTTGCCATGTTAGTCTAAAGCTTCAGTCCAGGAATTAGACATGGCTCACTAGCCAGCCAAGCTTTAGCAAGATATCAGAATATACTGCTCATTACTTATCAAATATGTAACTTGCCTCTATGCTAATGGTTTGGAAGCTTCAGTCCAAAATAATTTAGACATGGCTTTGCAGCCAGCCAGGCTTCACATGCTTCATGAAACACTAGAATTCATTCTTAAAAATTTTGAAATTAAAAAAAAATTTTGAAAACATTTTTATTTTAAAATTTTTTTCAAAAACAAAGGAGAAATTTTGAAATATTTTTGAAAAATTTTTGAAAAGAAAACAAAAGGAAAATTACCTAATCTGAGCAACAGGATGAACCGTTAGTTGTCCATACTCGAACAATCCCCGGCAACGGCGCCAAAAACTTGGTGTTGTTGCCGGATCCAAACTTGGCACTGATGTTACCGGACCAAAAGCTTGTCGAAAACTCAAACAATCCCCGGCAACGGCGCCAAAAACTTGGTGCGCAGAAATTGTGATTACACTTTAATTATGTAAAATTCATCACTCTTTCTTTCCCTGGTAATGGCGCCAAAAATATGATGCCAATACCATGGTTCACAACTTCGCACAACTAACCAGCAAGTGCACTGGGTCGTCCAAGTAATACCTTACGTGAGTAAGGGTCAAATCCCACGGAGATTGTTGGTATGAAGCAAGCTATGGTCACCTTGTAAATCTCAGTCAGGCAGATATAAAGTGATAATGGTGTTTTCGAATATTATATAATAAAATAGGGATAGAGATACTTATGTAAATCATTGGTAGGAATTTCAGATAAGCGAATGGAGATGCTTTTCGTTCCTCTGAACCTCTGCTTTCCTGCTATCTTCATCCAATCAGTCTTACTCCTTTCCATGGCTGGCTTTATGTGATACATCACCATTGTCAATGGCTACTTTCGGTCTTCTCTCGGGAAAATGATCCAAAAGCCCTGTCACGACACGGCTAATCGTCTGGAAGCATCACCCTTGTCAATGGCTTCATCTTATCCTCTCAGTGAAAATGGTCAACGCACCCTGTCACGGCACGGTTATTCATCTGTCGGTTCTCGATCATGCTGGAAGAGGATTTACTATCCTTTTGCGTCTGTCACTAACACCCAACAATCGCGAGTTTGAAGCTCGTCACAGTCATTCAATC
>NC_029794.2:12927574-12946992 GCF_000816755.2 Arachis ipaensis | reverse complement strand
TCATTCAGTCGAAGGTAGAATGGAAGTGGTTGTCAGGCACGCGTTCATAGGGAATGATGATGATTGTCACGTTCATCACATTCAGGTTGAAGAGCGAATGAATATCTTAGAAGCGAAATAAGATGAATTGAATAGAAAATAGTAGTACTTTGCATTAATCTTTGAGGAACAGCAGAGCTCCACACCTTAATCTATGGAGTGTAGAAACTCTACCGTTGGAAATACATAAGTGATAATGGTGTTCATTGGTCTCGGCCCCAGAGGGGAACCGGAGTAACCAATACTCTATGATCCGAAGATAAAACTCAGGATGTCTAATACAATAGTGAAATGTCCTATTTATAATAAACTAGCTACTAGGGTTTACAAAAGTAAGTAATTGATGCATAAATCCACTTCTGGGGCCCACTTGGTGTGTGCTTGGGCTGAGCTTTGAGTGTTGCACTTGTAGAGGTCCTTCTTGGAGTTGAACGCCAGCTTTTGTGCCAGTTTGGGCGTTCAACTCTGGTTTTGGCTCCTTTTCTGGCGCTGGATGCCAGATTTGGGCAGAGAGCTGGCGTTGAACGCCAGTTTGCATCATCTAAACTTGGCCAAAGTATGGACTATTATACATTGCTGGAAAGCCCTGGATGTCTACTTTCCAACGCAATTGGAAGCGTGCCATTTTGAGTTCTGTAGCTCCAGAAAATCCATTTTGAGTGCAGGGAGGTCAGAATCCAACAGCATCAGCAGTCCTTCTTCAACCTCTGAATCTGATTTTTGCTCAAGTCCCTCAATTTCAGCCAGAAAATACCTGAAATCACAGAAAAACACACAAACTCATAGTAAAGTCCAGAAATGTGAATTTAGCATAAAAACCAATGAAAACATCCCTAAAAGTAACTAGATTCTACTAAAAATATACTAAAAACAATGTCAAAAAGCATATAAATTATCCGCTCATCAACACCCTCAAAGTATTTAAATTAATTTCTAATGGCAACACCGCATCATGGCCATAAACTAATTTATAGGGTGAAGTACCCGTTAACCTTCTCGGTGAATTCCGGTAAGCCCATAATACCTGGCTTAAAGTTTCATGACATGTTCGAGGCTTATTTTCGATGTGCTTTTTTATCAAACTTATCAGGATCTTATTTGCTGCCTCTACTTGCCCATTAGCCTGCGCATAATAAGGAGTTGAAGTAACCATATTGATACTCCTCAAAGTTGCAAAATTTTTAATTCGCTGATCAGTAAACATCGTTCTTTGATCAGTACTTAATGTTTGAGGAATTCCAAATCGATGGATAATATGTTCCTCAATAAAGTCTATTATTTCACCTTGACCAATTTCTATTAGGGGAACTGCTTCAACCTATTTTGTGAAATAATTAATTGCTACCAAGATAAACTTGTGTTGTTTTGATGAAGGAGGGTGAATTATCCCAATTAAATCTAAAGTCCAACCTCTAAACGGTCATGGTTTTATTATCGAATGCAACTCAGACGCTGGGATATGTTGTATCAAACCATGTTTCTGACATTCCTGACATGCCTTTGCATAATCAATACATTTTTTTATCATAGATGGCCAATACACAGGATTGCGATATAACACTGGTGCACGAAATTGTGATTGTTCATTCCCCAGCAACGACGCCAAAAACTTGGTATGCACGTTCATAATCTCAGCTCTTTGTCACAACTCCGCACAACTAACCAGCAAGTGCACTGGGTCGTCCAAGTAATAAACTTTACGTGAGTAAGGGTCGATCCCACGGAGATTGTCGGCTTGAAGCAAGCTATGGTCATCTTGTAAATCTCAGTCAGGCAGATTCAAACGGTTATGGAGATTTGATAATTAAACTATAAATAAAATATAAAATAAGATAGAGATACTTATGTAATTCATTGGTGAGAATTTTAGATAAGCATGTGGAGATGCTTTGCTCCTTCTGAATCTCTGCTTTCCTACTGCCTTCATTCAATCATTCATACTCCTTTCCATGGCAAGCTGTATGTTGGGCATCACCGTTGTCAATGGCTGCTTCCCGTCCTCTCAGTGAAAATGGTCCAAATGCGCTGTCACCGCACGGCTAATCATCTGTCGGTTCTCGATCATGTTGGAATAGGATCCATTGATCCTTTTGCGTCTGTCACTACGCCCAACACTCGCGAGTTTGAAGCTCGTCACAGTCATCCCTTCCCAGATCCTACTCGGAATACCACAGACAAGGTTTAGACTTTCCGGATCTCAGGAATGGCCGCCAATATTTCTAGCTTATACCACGAAGACTCCGATCTTTTAGAATGGAGGCTAAGAGATACACGCTCGATCTAAGGTAGAACGGAAGTGGTTGCCAGGCACGCGTTCATAGGTTGAGAATAGTGATGAGTGTTACGGATCATCATATTCATCATGTTGAAGTGCAAGCGGATATCTTAGAATAGGAATAAGCTTGAATTGAATAGAAAAACAATAGTACTTTGCATTAATTCATAAGGAGCAGCAGAGCTCCACACCTTAATCTATGAGGTGTAGAAACTCCACCGTTGAAAATTACATAAGTGAAAGTGGTCCAGGCATGGCCGAATGGCCAGCCCCCTAAACGTGATCAATGATCAAAAGTGATACAAAGATAATCTCAAAAATGATCAAAAGATGTGAAATAAATCACTAAAAGTAATTTTTATACTAAACTAGTAGCTAGGGTTACAGAAAATAAGTAATTGATGCAGAAATCCACTTCCGGGCCCACTTGGTGTGTGCTTGGGCTGAGCATTGAGCTTTCATGTGTAATACTCTTTCTGGAGTTAAACGCCATGTTGTAGCCTGTTTCTGGCGTTTAACTTCAGAATAGGACAGGAAGTTGGCGTTTGAATGCCAGTTTGCGTCGTCAAAACTCGAGAAAAGTATGGACTATTATATATTTCTGGAAAGTTCTGGATGTCTACTTTCCAACTCAATTGAGAGCGCGCTAATTGGGTTTCTGTAGCTCCAGAAAATCCACTTCGAGTGTAGGGAGGTCAGAATCCAACAGCATCTGCAGTCCTTCTTCAGCCTCTGAATCAGATTTTTGCTCAAGTCCCTCAATTTCAGCCAGAAATTACCTGAAATCACAGAAAAACACACAAACTCATAGTGAAGTCCAGAAATGTGATTTTTATTTAAAAACTAATAAAAATATACTAAAAACTAACTAAATCATACTAAAAACTACTTAAAAACAATGCCAAAAAGCGTATAAATTATCCGCTCATCACAACACCAAACTTAAATTTTTGCTTGTCCCCAAGCAACTGAAAATCAAATAGGATAAAAAGAAGAGAATATAATATAAATTCCAAACTATCAATGAAACTTAGCTCCAATTAGATGAGTGGGACTAGTAGCTTTTTGCCTCTGAACAGTTTTGGCATCTCACTTTATCCTTTGAAGTTCAGAATGATTGGCATCTATAGGAACTCAGCATTTAGATAGTGTTATTGATTCTCCTAGTTCAGTATGTTGATTCTTGAACACAGCTACTTTATGAGTCTTGGCCGTGGCCCTAAGCACTTTGTGTTCCAATATTACCACCGAATACATAAATGCCACAGACACATAACTAGGTGAACCTTTTCAGATTGTGACTCAGCTTTGCTAGAGTCCCCAATTAGAGGTGTCCAGGGTTCTTAAGCACACTCTTTTTGCTTTGGATCACGACTCTAACCGCTCAGTCTCAAGCTTTTCACTTGACACTTCACGCCACAAGCACATGGTTAGGGACAGCTTGGTTTAGCCGCTTAGGCCAGAATTTTATTCCTTTAGGCCCTCCTATCCATTAATGCTCAAAGCCTTGGATCCTTTTTACCCTTGCCTTTTGGTTTAAAGAGCTATTGGCTTTTTCTGCTTGCTTTTCTTTTTCTCTTTTTTCTTTTATTTTCGCCATTTTTTTTCGCAAGCTTTGTTCTTCACTGCTTTTTCTTGCTTCAAGAATCAATTTTATGATTTTTCAGATCATCAACAATATTTCTCCTTTTTCATCATTCTTTCAAGAGCCAACAATTTTAACATTCATAAATAGCAAATTCAAAAGACATATGCACTGTTCAAGCATTCATTCAGAAAACAAAAAGTATTGTCACCACATCAAAATAATTAAACTAATTTTAAGGATGAATTCGAAATCATGTACTTGTTCTTTTATTTTTAGAACGTTTTTCCTTTAAGAGAGGTGATGGATTCATAGGACATTCATAGCTTTAAGACATAGACACTTAAACACTTATGATCATATAGTAAAGACACAAACATAAACAAAACATAAGGCTCAAAAATCAAAAAACACAAAAATTAAATAGACAAGGAGATTAAGGAACGGGTCCACCTTAGTGAGGGTGGCGTCTTATTCCTCTTGAAGAACCAATGGTGTTCTTGAGCTCCTCTATGTCTCTTCCTTGCCTTTGTTGCTCCTCTCTCATGGCTCTTTGATCTTCTCTAATCTCATGGAGAATGATGGAATGCTCTTGGTGCTCCACCCTTAGTTGTCCCATGTTGGAACTTAATTCTCCTAGGGAGGTGTTGATTTGCTCCCAATAGTTTTGTGGAGGAAGGTGCATCCCTTGAGGCATCTCAGGAATTTCATGATGAGGAATTTCCTCATGCTCTTGCTGAGGTCCATGAGTGGGCTCTCTTGTTTGCTCCATCCTTTTTTTAGTGATGGGCTTGTCCTCATCAATGAGGATGTCTCCCTCTATGTCAATTCCAGCTGAATTGCAGAGGTGGCAAATGAGGTGAGGAAAGGCTAACCTTGCCAAAGTGGAGGACTTGTTAGCCACCTTGTAGAGTTCTTGAGGTATAATCTCATGAACTTCCACTTCCTCCCTAATCATGATACTATGGATCATGATGGCCCGATCTATAGTAACTTCAGACCGGTTGCTAGTAGGAATGATAGAGCGTTGGATGAACTCCAACCATCCTCTAGCCACGGGCTTAAGGTCATACCTTCTCAATTGAACTGGCTTGCCTCTTGAGTCAATTTTCCATTGAGCTCCTTCCACACATATGTCCATGAGGACTTAGTCCAACCTTTGATCAAAGTTGACCCTTCTAGTGTAGGGGCGTGCATTTTCTTGCATCATTGGCAAGTTGAACGCCAACCTTACATTTTCCGGACTGAAATCTAAGTATTTCCCCCGAACCATTGTAAGCCAATTCTTTGGGTTTGGGTTCATACTTTGATCATGGTTCCTAGTGATCCATGCGTTTGCATAGAACTCTTGAACCATTAAAATTCCGACTTGTTGAATAGGATTGGAGAGAACTTCCCATCCTCTTCTTCTAATCTCTTGTCGGATCTCCAGATATTCGCCCTTTTTGAGCTTAAAAGGGACCTCAGGGATCACCTTTTTCTTGGCCACAACTTCATAGAAGTGGTCTTGATGGACCTTTGAGATGAATCTCTCCATCTCCCATGACTCAGAGGTGGAAGCAATTGCCTTTCCTTTCTTCTTTCTTGAGGTTTCTCTGGCCTTAGGTGCCATTAATGATTATGGAAAAACAAAAAGCAATGCTTTTACCACACCAAACTTAAAAGGTTTGCTCGTCCTCGAGCAAAAGAAGAAGGAAAATAGTAAAAGAAGAAAATGGAGGAGATGGATGGAAAGTGTGTATTCGGCCAAGGGGGAAAGAAGTGTTTGTGATGTGTGAAAATGAGGTAGTGTTGAGGGGTTTATATAGGGGTGGGGGAAGGGTTAGGTTTTGTGTATTAGGGTTGGGTTTTGGGAGGGAAAGGATTTTGAATTTGGAGGTAGGTGGAGTTTTTGGGGAAGAGTGGATGGATGTGATTGGTAAAGGGTATTTGGGGAAGAGTGTTATGAAAGNTGAAGAGGAGAGAAGAAGAGGTGGGATAGGTGGGGATCCTGTGGGGTCCACAGCTCCTGAGGGGCCAAGGACTTAGCATCCCTGCCCCCATTTAGGTGTGCAAAACGCCCCTAGAGTGCACTTCTGGCGTTAAACGCCAGGTTGCTACTTGTTTCTGGCATTTAACGCCAGCTTTTCTCCCATTCTTGGCATTAAACGCCAAGTATATGCTCTGTTCTGGCGTTAAACGCCAGTCTGGTGCCTGTTTCTGGCGTTAAACACCAGCTTGGTGCTTCTTTCTGGCGTTAAATACCAGTCTAATGCTTCTTACTGGCGTTTAAATGCCAGTAAGCTCTTCCTCCAGGGTGAGCTATTTTTAATGCTTTTTTTCATTCTGTTTTTTTTTTTCAGTTGTTTTTGTGACTTCACATGATCATCAACCTAAAGAAAACATAAAATAGGAATAAAAAATAAATAGATATAATTAAGTAACATTGGGTTGCCTCCCAACAAGCACTTCTTTAATGTCAATAGCTTGATAGTGAGCTCTCATGGAGCCTCACAGATAATCAGAGCAGTGTTATGGCCTCTCAACACCAAACTTAGAGCTTGGTTGGGGCCTCCCAACACCAAACTTAGAGTTTGAATTTGGGGGTTTTGTTTGACTCTGTATTGAGAGAAGCTTTTCATGCTTCTTCTCCATGGTTACAGAAGAAGAACTTTGAGTCTTGAATACAAGGTAGTCCTCATTCAACTGAAGGACCAACTCTCCTCTGTCAACATCAATCACAGCTTTTCCTGTGGCTAGGAAGGGTCTGCCAAGGATGATGGATTCATCCTCATCCTTCCCAGTGTCTAGGATTATGAAATCAGCAGGGATGTAAAGACTTTTAACCTTCACTAGCACGTCCTCTACTAGTCCATAAGCCTGTTTCATGGATTTGTCTGCCATCTCTAATGAGATTCTTGCAGCTTGTACCTCAAAGATTTCCAGTTTCTCCATTACAGAGAGTAGCATGAGGTTTATCCCTGACCCCAGGTCACACAGAGCTTTTTCAAAGGTCATGGTGCCTATGGTACAAGGTATGAAGAATTTTCCGGGATCCGGTTTCTTCTAAGGTAATGTCTACCTCATTAATGCACTCATTTCATTGGTGAATAAGGCGGGTTCATCCTCCCAAGTCTTAGTACCAAATAACTTAGCATTCAGCTTCATGATTGCTCCTAGATACTTAGCAACTTGCTCTTCAATAGTGTCTTCATCCTCTTCAGAGGAAGAATAGTCATCAGAGCTCATGAATGGTAGAAGGAAGTTCAATGGGATCTCTATGGTCTCTGTATGAGCCTCAGATTCCTTTGGTTCCTCAAAGGGAAACTCCTTTCTGTCCAGAGGACGTCCCATGAGTCTTTTCTCACTGGGACTCACGTCCTCCTCACTCTCTCCAGGTTCAGCCATGTTGGTCATGGTTATGGCCTTGCACTCTCTTTTGGGATTTTCTTCTGTATTGCTTGGGAGAGTACTGGGAGGAGTTTCAGTAATCTTCTTACTCAGCTGACCCACCTGTACCTCTAAATTTCTAATGGAGGATATTGTTTCATTCATGAAACTTAGTGTGGTCTTGGATAGATCAGAGACCATGGTTGTCAGGCCAGAATGGCTCTGTTCAGAATTCTCTGTCTGTTGTTGAGAAGATGATGAAAAAGGTTTGCTATTGCTAAATCTATTTCTTCCACCATTATTATTGAAGCCTTGTTGAGGCTTCTGTTGATCCTTCCAAGAGAGATTTGGATGATTTCTCCATGAAGGATTATAGGTGTTTCCATAGGGTTCTCCCATGTAATTCCCATTGCAGGGTTCTCAGGATCATAAGCTTCTTCTTCAGAAGATGCTTCTTTAGTACTGTTGGATGCAGCTTGCAATCCATTCAGACTCTGAGAAATCATATTGACTTGCTGAGTCAATATTTTGTTCTGAGCCAATATGGCATTCAGAGTATCAATTTCAAAAACTCCCTTCTTCTGAGGCGTCCCATTGTTCACAGGATTCCTTTCAGAGGTGTACATAAACTGGTTATTTACAACCATTTCAATGAGTTCCTGAGCTTCTGCAGGGGTTTTCAGATGAAGAGATCCTCCTGTAGAATGGTCCAATGACATTTTTGACAACTCAGACAGACCATCATAGAATATACATATGATGCTCCATTATGGAAGCATGTCAGTAGGACACCTTTTGATCAGTTGCTTATATCTTTCCCAAGCTTCATAGAGGGACTCTCCTTCCTTCTGTCTGAAGGTTTGGATTTCCACTCTAACCTTGCTCATCTTTTGAGGTGGAAAGAATTTGGCCAAGAAAGCACTGACCAGCTTATCCCAAGAGTTCAGGCTTTCCTTAGGTTGTGAATCCAACCATGTTCTAGCTCTGTCTTTTACAGCAAAAGGGAAAAACATAAGCCTATAGACCTCGGTATCAACTCTATTGGTCTTGATAGTGTCACAGATTTGCAAGAATTCAGCTAAAAACTGATGCGGATCTTTCATTGGAAGTCCATGAAACTTACAATTCTGCTGCATTAGAGAAACTAATTGAGGCTTAAGCTCAAAGTTGTTTGCTCCAATTGTAGGAATTGAGATGCTTCTTCCATAGAAGTTAGAAGAGGGTGCAATAAAGTCACCAAGCATCTTCCTTGCATCTCCACCATTGTTATTAGGTTCGGCCATGTCTCCTTCTTTTTCGAAAATTTCTGTCAGATCTTCTCCAGAGGGTTGTGCCTTAGCTTCCCTTAGCTTCCTCTTCAGAGTCCTTTCTGGTTCAGGGTCAGCTTCAACAAGAATGTTCTTATCCTTGTTCCTGCTCATATGAAAAAGAAGAGAACAGAAAAGAAGAGGAATCCTCTATGTCACAGTATAGAGATTCTTTTATGTGAGTAGAAGAAGAGAAGAATAGAAAAAGGAGAAAAGAGGAACTCGAACACAGAGGAGAAGAGGTGGTTCGAATTATGAGTAAAAGAGAAGTGTTAGTAGATAAATAAATAAATAGAAAGAAATGAGAGGGGGAAGAATTCGAAAATTAAATAAAATAAAATAAAAATATTTTTGTTTTTATTTTAAATATTAGTTACAATTCGAAATTTAAAAGAAGAGATAAAATAAAATTTGAAAACTAAATGAAGTAATTAAATAAAAAGAGATTTTTGAAAATATTGTTAGTGATTTTCGAAAATTGGAGAGAGAAAAGTAGTTAGATGGTTTTGAAAAAGATAAGAAATTTAAAAATCAAACAAAAAGTTAAGTGGTTAATTGAAAAAGATTTGAAAATCAAATTTGAAAAGATAGGAAGTTAGAAAAGATTTTGAAAATTGATTTTTGAAAAAGATATGATTGAAAATCATTTTGCAAAAGATTTGAAAAAGAAATTTAAAAAGTTTTGATTTTTGAAATTAAAGTTGATTACTTGACTAACAAGAAACTAAAAGATATGATTCTAAAATTTAAAGATTGAACCTTTCTTAATGGACAAGTAACAAACTTTAAAATTTTTTTGAATCAATCACATTAATTGTTAGTAAAGATTTTGAAATTATGAAATGAAATTAAGAAAAAGATTTTGAAAATCATTTTTAAAATTTTCGAAAATCATAAAAGAAAAAATGAAGAAGATTTGATTTTTGAAAAAGATAGAATTTTTAAATTGAAAATTTGATTTGACTCATAAGAAACAACTAGATTTTAAAAATTTTTGAAAAAGTCAACTCAAATATTCGAATTTTATGAGAAGAATAAGGGAAAGATATTTTTTTGATTTTTTTGAATTTTAATGAAGAAAGAAAAAAAAACACAAAAAAGACACAAGACATAAAAATTATGAATCAAAACAAGAAAAATATGCAAGAACACTTTGAATGTCAAGATGAACACCAAGAACACTTTGAAGATCATGATGAACATCAAGAACATATTTTTGAAAATTTTTAAGAAAAGACACACATGCAAGACACCAAACTTAGAAATTTTTAATGTTTAGACACTAACAAATTGAAAATGCATATGAAAAATAAGATAAGACATAACATGAAAATGTAAAGATTAAACAAAGAAAATCATCAAGAACAACTTGAAGGTTATGAAGAACATCATGCATGGGTTTTCGAAAATTTAAAGAAAAGTTACAAAGATGCAATTGACACCAAACTTACAATTTGACACTCTACTCAAAGATGAAACACAAAATTCTTTTTGGTTTTATGATTTTATTAATTTTTTTTTGTTTTGGATTTTTTCGAAAATTATTAAGGATTTCAAAATTTTTAATGAGAATTCCAGGAATCATGCAATGTCAGCTTGAAACTCTGGTCCAGGAATTAGACATGGCTTACTAGCCAGCCAAGCTTTCAGTGAAAGCTCCAGTCCAAAACACTAGACATGGCCAATGGCCAGCCAAGCTTCAGCAGAACATTACATACAACAGCTAAATTGCTAAGAAAGACAAAGAAGCTCTTCTAAGGATAGTTGAAACCTCGGTCCAAAAAATTAGACATGGCTTAACAGCCAGCCAGGATTCAATATATCTCATGAAACTCTAGAATTCCTTCTTAAAAATTCTGAAGAACATAGAATAATTTAATTTTTTTGAAAATAAAAATAATAAAAACAAAAACTTAAAATTAAAATAAAATTACCTAATCTGAGCAACAAGATGAACCGTCAGTTGTCCAAACTCGAACAATCCCCGGCAATGGCGCCAAAAACTTGGTGCACGAAATCGTGATTGTTCATTCCCCAGCAACGGCGCCAAAAACTTGGTACGCACGTTCATAATCTCAGATCTTTGTCACAACTCCACACAACTAACCAGAAAGTGCATTGGGTCGTCCAAGTAATAAACCTTACGTGAGTAAGGGTCGATCCCACGGAGATTGTCGGCTTGAAGCAAGCTATGGTCATCTTGTAAATCTCAGTCAGGCGGATTCAAATGGTTATGGAGATTTGATAATTAAACTATAAATAAAATATAAAATAAGATAGAGATACTTATGTAATTCATTGGTGAGAATTTTAGATAAGCATGTGGAGATGCTTTGCTCCTTCTGAATCTCTGCTTTCCTACTGCCTTCATTCAATCATTCATACTCCTTTCCATGGCAAGCTGTATGTTGGGCATGACCGTTGTCAATGGCTACTTCCCGTCTTCTCAGTGAAAATGGTCCAAATGCACTGTCACCGCACGGCTAATCATCTGTCGGTTCTCGATCATGTTGGAATAGGATCCATTGATCCTTTTGCGTCTGTCATTACACCCAACAGTCGCGAGTTTGAAGCTCATCACAATCATCCCTTCCCAGATCCTACTCGGAATACCACAGACAATGTTTAGACTATCCGGATCTCAGGAATGGCCGCCAATAATTCTAGCTTATACCACGAAGACTCCGATCTTTCGGAATGGAGGCTAAGAGATACACGCTCGATCTAAGGTAGAACGGAAGTGGTTGTCAGGCACGCGTTCATAGGTTGAGAATAGTGATGAGTGTCACGGATCATCATATTCATCATGTTAAAGTGCAAGCGACTATCTTAGAATAGGAATAAGCTTGAATTGAATAGAAAAACAATAGTACTTTGCATTAATTCATGAGGAGCAGCAGAGCTCCACACCTTAATCTATGAGGTGTAGAAACTCCACCGTTGAAAATTACATAAGTGAAAGTGGTCCAGGCATGGCTGAATGGCCAGCCCCCCTAAACGTGATCAATGATCAAAAGTGATACAAAGATAATCTCAAAATGATCAAAAGATGTGAAATAAATCACTAAAAGTAGTTTCTATACTAAACTAGTAGCTAGGGTTACAGAAAATAGGTAATTAATGCAGAAATCCACTTCCGGGCCCACTTGGTGTGTGCTTGGGCTGAGCATTGAGTTTTCATGTGTAGAGACTCTTTTTGGAGTTAAACGCCAGGTTGTAGCCTGTTTCTGGCGTTTAACTTCAGAATAGGACAGGAAGTTGGCGTTTGAACGCCAGTTTGCGTCGTCAAAACTCGAGTAAAGTATGGACTATTATATATTGCTGGAAAGCCCTGGATGTCCACTTTCCAACGCAATTGAGAGCGTGCCAATTGGTTTTCTTTAGCTTCAAAAAATCCACTTCGAGTACAGGGAGGTCATAATCCAACAGCATCTGCAGTCCTTCTTCAGCCTCTGAATCAGATTTTTGCTCAAGTCCCTCAATTTCAGCCAGAAATTACCTAAAATCACAGAAAAATACATAAACTCATAGTGAAGTCCAGAAATGTGATTTTTATTTAAAAACTAATAAAAATATACTAAAAACTAACTAAATCATACTAAAAACTACTTAAAAACAATGCCAAAAAGCGTATAAATTATCCGCTCATCAAACACCCATTTCATGTTCTTTCTAGCTTGATGGGCACCACATATCCCATTATGGACCTCACCCAAAGCAATGCTCTGATCATCTTGGCCTAAACATCTCAACAAACTCCCATCGATCCCTTTCGTATACAATTCATCAGCCATTAAAACAAAATTTATTGCTTGCAATTTTATCTTTCTATCGTTTGGAGTATTAGGATCCTTTAAATACTGAGCAATAGGCTTTCTCCAGTCAGAATCCTCCCATTCATCCATACACAAAATTTCTCTTTCACTCGCAGGCACTAATATTTGACAGATACAAGACAACTTTTGAAGTATTTCTGGACCGATTCTATATTTCGAAGCAATCTGAGCTAATTCATTAGCAATTTCATTATGGATCCTGGGGATGTGAACTAAAGAAACTTTTTGAAAGGAAGTTAATAATTCCCAAGCAGTAGTTAAATATGCCTGTAACTTCTCATTATTGCATTTAAACTCTTTGGATAACTGCTTTAAAACTAACTGAGAATCCCCAAATATTTGAACTTCCAAAGCCCCTTTACCGATTAGTATTTCGAGACCCAAAATTAAAGCTTCATACTCCGCCATATTATTCAAACAAGGATATTTTAGTTCAAAAAAGAATTTTGATGGAATTTCCTCTAGCGAGACAATAAAAATTCCAACCTCTGCGCCATCTTTATGCTTGGATCCATCAAAATATAGCTTCCAATAATCGACCTCAATTTCGATTACATTTGCCCCCTGGTCATTCAGATTCTTCGAATTATCTACAAAAAAATCTGCAATGACCTAACCTTTTACAGCCTTGGCTGGTACATATTGTAAATCAAATTCTGTCAAAGCCAGCAACCATTTTCCTAAATGCCCCCGCAACATTGAAAAACCTAACATATATTTAATAAGATCGGTTTGTGCTATAACTTTTACCGATTTAGCCACCTTATAACACTTTAACTTCACACAGGCATAATATAAAGACAAACACAATTTTTCTATCGGGGAATACCTTATTTCGATATCAGTTAGAACTCGACTAAGGTAATAGACGGCCCGTTCATGCCCGTTTTCATCATCTTGGGCTAACATACACCCAATTGTGCTAACATTCACCATAATCAGAGCCTTAGACAAATAAGCCTTAATCGAATCAAATGCTAATTGATGCTCATTTGTCCATCCGAACTGTGAGTCATTCTTTAACTTTACCAAAGGGGCAAACACCCGAGTTCGATCAGAAAGATTCGAAATGGATCTTTGAAGATAATTCACCTTGCCCAAAAAGGACTGCACTTCTTTTTTTGATTTGAGTGCAGATAATGCCAATATTGCATCTGCTTTATTTTTATCAATTGCAATTCCTTTTTTATGAACAACGAAGCCTAAAAAAATTCCAGCCGATACACCAAAAGCACATTTTAAAGGATTCATTTTTAATCCCTTCTTCCTCATGGTAACAAATGCCTTTCTCAAGTGGTCGATGTGTTGACTCACCGAAATCGATTTGACCATGACGTCATCAATATAAACTTCCATAAATTTTCCAATAAACTCATGGAAAATAGCATTCATTGTTCGCTGATATGTTGCACCAGTATTTTTCAAACCAAAAGGCATAACACCCACTCATAAGTGCCTAACACCCCAGGACAACGAAAAGTAGTTTTGGACATGTCATCTTCCGCATTGAAGATCTGGTTATATCCTAAATAACCGTCTATAAAACTAAGTATTTCATTCCCTGCTGCAGAATCAATTAACATATCTGCAATTGGCATAAAGTATTCATCTTTTGGAGTAGCATTATTCAAATCTCGAAAATCAATGCATACTCTTAACTTTCCGTTTTTCTTCATCACTGGGACAATATTCGAAACCCACTCAATATAGCGTGCAGTTCGAATAAACTTCGCCTTAATCAGGCGTTCTATTTCTTCTTTAATTTTTTTATTGATTTCTGGAGCAAAATGTCTTGGAGTTTGCTTCACAGGTCTAGCATTCGGTTTTAATGCTAATCGATGTTCCACAAGTGAATGATCGAGACCAGGCATCTCATGATAATCCCAAGCAAAACAATCCTTAAACTCATGTAAAAGATTAAAGAGTTCAGTTCAAAAAGGATCAAAAGATCTTTACATATATATGTAATTCGAACATCATCAAAAGTTCCCAAATTTACTTCCTCTAAAGGATCTTGAGATTCGAACCTTTTATAATGATCATCATCCTTTACCGAATATTTCTCAAAATCCAATGGTTCTAGATCATAGATGCAATCAAAAGTGAAATCAATAATATCATTAGAAATAGAAGGTACTGAATTATTTATTTCATTAACATTACTTCGATTCTCAACACAATGCACTTCTGCTATCAAGTCAGCCATTGGATTTGAAGCATTACTTTTATTACATATAGTTGAAATATCTAAATCAGAACAAGACTCGATTAAAGAAATTGAGCTAATACAATGATAATTAGAAAAACTACTAACCCTATGTGATTTAACTTCACCTGAAGAACCATCTTTATTTTCTACAAGATGAGAATTACTTAAATAATTACGTAAAGTTACCAGGTAATCGGAAACTCCCTCAACCTGGTCCATAGGTCAACCTTCAAGAGATCTTCAAGACAGACAGTCCCAACCAGTTGGAGCAAACCCCAACTCTGGGTAAAGCAACTTTACTGAAAGGTCTTTCGAAGACAAGTAGCAACCTTCACAATTATAAAAATTTTGTGTCCGGTCGACATTCAGAGGTTTCAATTTAGGATTGTAAATCCTGAAATCAACGTGCAGTTGTTCGACATAAAGGTTTGAATCTGCCTTGATGACTTTAGGTTTGCCATCCTTTGACCAAAGAAGCACGCTTTGATGCACAGTAGAAGGTACAGCCTCTACACCATAGATCCAGTCTCGCCCCAACAAAGCGTTATAACTTGCCTTTGATGGAACCACCACGAACACAGTGTTTCGTTCGGATGAACCAACCTTCACAATCAGAGTAACCAACCCTTTTGCGGGAGTCGAAGTCCTGCTAAATTCTGTCACAGCAATATTTGTGGGGACTAAACCATCAGGATGCTTCTCCACCTTTATTAGCATCCTCTCGGGCAAAAGGCTGATTGCCGCCCCACCATCAATCAAAACCTTGTTTACCTTGATCCCACTCAAGGTGGTGGTTATATGAAGTGGGCGGAGATGAGACATCTGTTTTTCAGTGGGCCGAGAGAAATATCCCGGCTCATCTTCAATTCGAATGAAGGAAAAAGCTTCCTCATCCTGCATGTCATAATCTTTATCTGGATCACCTTCATACTCACCCAGATACTCCGTTGGAATGATTGAAATCGTTCCAATAATATCATCATATCCTTCATCAAAATATTATTCATCAACATCGACTTCTTTTTTTTTGTCGAATCCTGAAGATTGGGCTATCGCCTTGCCTTTTTCCATTTTAGCAGGAGACGGAATCCCTTTTGGACAAGTCTCTCCATCAGAAGGAAAGACAATTCGAGAATGTACAGAGGGAGTTGCCCCCTTGCTTACTTCCACCTGAGGCTTTTTACTTTGATTGGAATTTCTCCTGCCTCCTCTGCCTCTCGGATACCCTTTGGCCCGACCACGATAATAGGGGTACTGATTTCGAGGAGGACCCCGATGTCCCCATTGTGAGTTGCGTCGATACAGATGATCTCTTTTCTGAAACTCCTGACAGTTTCGAATCCACCGAACACCTATGGCCTGAGATCAGCTTAAAGGTGCAGCAGTACTTTGTTGAGGGGTCTTAGAACTTTGACCCTCAAAATGCCGAATTGGTTGTCTCTGGCGTGCCTGCTCTTCCCTATTAGCCAATTCTTTCTTCATTCTCTCCTTCTCGAAGATTGCCGCTGCTTCGGCATCAAAAACAGCATTGCATCGTAGACACAAGGATACATCCCGGTCTTTAATCTTTTGTTGAACCAGAAAGTCCAACAAACCATCCCCTACCCTGGGATACACAGATCTTACTTGTGACTCAAAATCATCCAGATTCACATCAAAGTCATATGACATGCCAACCATATTCACTCCCAAGTAAGGCTCAACAAAATTGGCATCAACATCGAAGGGATCAACATCAACCTTCATCTCCTTCTTGCCATCATTGAATTTTAACCATCCTTCCATTATTGCTTCCTGAATCAAGTCCCTGAAACGAACACAATTGTTAGTCGAATGGCTCGTTGCTTGGTGAAACTTGCAATAAAGTTTCCCTTTTAAATCTTTCACCGAAAGTAAAGATCTACCCTCAGGCAGAATTAACTGTTTATCTTTAAGTAACACATCAAAAATCTGATCAGATTTTGAGATATCAAAACTATATTTCTTTCCACTTTTTAGTTTTGAATCATTCAACTTTTCATTACTAGGAAGATTTTTGAGTAAAGAACAAACATAAGGAGGGCCTTTCTTAAGTTCAGTCAAATCGACTTCTGTTTCGAAATCGAATTCCTCCTCCGAGGACTCCATAGTCACGTAAGCAACCTCCTCTTTTCGAGTAAAGGGTTTACTCTTCGATCTTTGCTCACTCCTAAATTTCTCTTTCTCATTTTTCATGAGTTCAGTTTGACGAACCTTTTCAGCCAAATGGGCTAAATCAGGGATATGCATATTGAGCAGCTTTCTGCGCATATAAAACCGTAACCCCATAGTTGCTATTTTCACTATCTCACTTTTGGGTAATGACACATAGCACCTACTTCTAGCATTCTTGAAACGTATTAGATAATCATCAATGGTTTCACCATCTTCATGTTTCAGAGCCACTACATCTGTAACTGCCACATTCATTTCCCCTCGATAAAACTGAGCGTGAAAAGCAGTTTCCAACTGATTCCATGTTGTTATCGAATTTGGTCTGAGATTTGAAAACCAAGTAAATGCATTCTTCATTAACGAAGAAGGAAAAAAATTCATTTTCAAATTTTCATCATTAGCTAAATTCCCAATCTCAACCAAATATCGTGCAACATGCTCAGTGGTTGATTATCCAACTTTCCCAGCAAATTTTGTGACTATCTTTGAATTTTTCACCCCTCTTGGCACTTCTGCCATTTGAACAACTTGGGAAAAAGCCAACACAAAGTGTGGTCGGTTCATGAAACCAACATTCAGACCAACTCGATTCAGAACATCTTCTATAATTCTGGTGACTTGATAACGTTCACCGCCATGATTAGCACGTAATCTGGCCAGATATTCATCAGCATTTTGACCATGGGGAACTATATGAGGATTTTATCTATTAAAAGCATTATTTTCATTTTGAAATATATTTTCCAACCTTTCATTATTTCCCCTGGGATTATGCCCTTCTTCTTCCTCATAATCTTTGATTCGAGCAATACGTTCGACTTGCCTAGCAAGACGTTCGAATTTCAATTCGTGATCAGCCATCATTGGATTGAGAATTGTGGTCATTTGTTGAGTCAATAAATTGACTAAATCATGTTGACTTTCCTCTACTTGTTGTCGATATACTGCCATTGAATTAGTAGCATTCGAAGTAGAGCCCACATTATAATCACGAGAATACTCGGAATACTGTTGTGGATTTTGAATATTATTCACTCTACTTGTACTCCCAAAATGAATAGGTGGAACAAAACCACCCACTAGTGGGGTATAACCAGGGGGAAGACCATATAGAGGCCAACCAGCGGTTAGTGGAGGCTGGAATGGTGGTAAAGTGCTACGTGGACGAGTATTACGTCCAATGTTTTCAGTCTGAACAGTCCTAACTGCTATACTTTCAATTCCGATTGCACCTTCTGAACGTGAAGTCACGTCCGCTTGTTGCGCAGACACTGGTATGCTATCATTGGTGGATGAACCACCATTCACATTTGACATTTCATCAGCCATGTGAATGATCTTTCCACTTCGTAATCGCATACACTGAATGACACCACAAAATACTTATTTGGCACATTTCAAAATTTTAAAACTGTCCCATCGGGTGTGCCAATTTATTTTGTCGATTTTTAGCAAATCGATGGTGGTTCGATTCTAATGGTCTGGGAGCGAAACCTACTCCTCTTTGTAGGTACCAGTTTTCTAAAAGTGTATCAAAGTGTCTTCGATTAGATGGGCATTGGGAATAAAGATGAATTAAAAATTTATAAGTCAAGGAAAGAAATAAAAAGGTAAAGTTTTTGAAAAGGAAATATGTTGAAAACGGAAAGGTTTGTGTTGAAGTTGAAAGAAAGCAGTAAAATGCCTTCGATTAGATCAAAGAACTTTGACATGAAAATCTAAAATGTAGGAATGTAAATTGAACAATGAAGATAAAGAATACTTGCAAGATAAATTTACTTGAAGAAATAAAGTTTACAGAAAGATAAATTGAAAGAATGAAAATATGGAAGGAACCCTATAGAAAAGTTACTCGATCACAGACTCAGGAATTTCCTAGGATGTGAGTGTGTTTAAGTGTTTTTCTGAGTTAAAGTTCCAATCCTTATTCCCTAAGACTTCCTGGTATTTATAATCTACTTTTGGTAACGGACAATTAATTACAATTAATTACAAAATCACAACTTTAAATGTGTTCTCCTTGATAACGGTTCCGCCTAAACGTTTCTCATGATTTCCCGCGTGATAGAAGCCTCTAACTTATCCACTACCATAATTACTCGAATCACTTATTAGAATAACTTATTTCGATTACCTGACTCGAGTACCTTGTTCGATTTGACTTGTTCGATTTATCGAAAGGCCTTGAAATCGAATCCGTGTCGAGAACCTCCATCTAATGCTTGCGTGTGTCTTTTCGAAAACTGTTTAGGTTTTCGACCGCTTTACCACTTCAAACCGTTTACCTTCATCGAAATATTTTTTTGATCAACAATATTTAAAGTCATTTATATTTAAAATACACTAAAAATAATTCTCTAAATACATCCTAATCATTATCACTCCATTTAAACAAATATATTTTTTTTTTTTTGTCTCGAGTTTAAACTAATATTTTTTTGACATAAAACCAATGTTCGAATGCGTTTATAGCCTGCGTCCTTGGGATATTTTGGGCCACAAAAACGAAAGCATTGGACTATTTATCCAATTATTCATATTCAGAGAGACAGAGGGAATAAATTAGAGCATTTATTAATTATAAAAAAATTAGAACATTTATTTG
>NC_029794.2:12923978-12927506 GCF_000816755.2 Arachis ipaensis | reverse complement strand
AATTGATTAAAAATTTAATTTAACTAATTTAAAATTTTTAAAAAATAAATTTAATTAAAAAATTTTTGAAAATCAATTTAAATGACAAGTGATATTTGCTCTCAAAATTTTAAGTTTACAAAAGAATACTGTCCCAGTCGCTCCACTCCGAAGAAGATTCTCAAATTTCTACTCTTCTGTGAGAGGTTGCCACGTGTCTTCTCAAAACCCCTAGTTTGGCCTAGAAAGATCCCTAGGAGTCGGTCTGAGCGTAGACCCCACCACTGCCTAGACGAACACAAATACGTGTGTTTTAATCTAAGATTTATTAATTAATCGTTGTTTTATGTTGAATCGTGACACCTTAATCCTCATCAAACAAGACAACTTTGAAGGTTATCTCCAATTTCGTTCCCTGGTTTCAGTTCATTCTGTGGGTCTTTAACTCCGTCTTCTTCCTATAAAACGTAATTGAACTCCCTTCAGTCTCCACTGTTTTCTCCTCTGAAACATCTCCAAACACGTATAAAAGTATAAAACCAATGGCCACCACCGAGGTTAGCATATAACACTTCCCTTCTCTGATATTATTTTTCCTTTTTCATGGATAATTGGTGAATTGCTTTTCTCTGCAGAAAGAGGTGAAATTTGAGAACAAGAACAAAGAGCTGAAGCATCTTGGGTTTGTGAGGGTTGCTGCAATTCAAACCTTTGTGGTTGTCACAAATCTGTATGAATACGCAAAGCAAAACTCGGGCCCTTTGAGATCTGCCGTTGGGACGGTTGAGGGCACTGTAACTTCCGTTCTGGGCCCTGTCTACAACAAACTCAAGGATGTCCCAGATGATGTCCTCGTTTTTGTTGACAACAAGGTATTCATTAAATTCGATCTGATTCAGACCGGCATGACAAAAGAATAATTATTCAAACCTGGTTTGGGATCAGTGCTGCTAAATTTTATGTGTGTTTTTACAAAGTAAAATTTCTAGGCTATATATATGCAGAACAAAATCTATATTGTTTTGATGGTGATGATCTGCTAAAATTTTTAAAAGTGGTTCCCTTGATTCACCTTCAAAAAATTTAACTAACAACAACAACAAAGCCTTACCCACTTGGTAGGGTCGACAAATTGAGTCCTATCATACATATATCATGTCTAACTGGCGGGGTAAAAATGGGGGCAGAATTTTCTTGAATGGCCTTGATGCATAATTTACTCATGAGAAAGTTCATGGGATCAGTATTTTTATTAAAATTTGGTCAGTGTTTACCTAGCAAAAAAAATTAGTAATCTCACACCATTAAATGTAATCTCCTACCACTAAAATTATGGCTACAAATCATAAAATCGGTTGGTCTTCTAACTCCTCTTTCCTCATTTATTAATTACTTTCCTCCATAGAGCTTCATCAGTTGAGTCCCAACCAAGCACACTCCAGATGCCTCTTTCTTCTTCTGCTAGGTTCAGTCCCAATATATTTTCTTTTTAAGAAGGCTTTCCTATGTTCTCTTGTACCCGTTGTGCTTAGAATTCTATCATAAAAATGTTACAATTTACTTTGGATGGAAACTAATATTAGCATGTTCCAGGTAGATGATGCTACTCACAAGTTCGGTGAGCATGCTCCTTCTTTTGCTAAGCAGGGTGCTTCCAAAGCAAGGAGTTTGATTCAGAGTCTTGCACATGAAGCCGGACGATTTGCAAGTGAGGTTCAATGTGGAGGGCCAAGAGCAGCTATACATTATGTAACCAGAGAGTCAAAGGATTTGGTGCTAATTAACTCAGTGAAGTTATGGAAAGGACTAAACCACTTCCCACCATTTCATGCACTGGCAGATGTGGCTGTGCCCACTGCTGCTCATTGTTCGGATAAGTATAACCACATAGTTAAGCATTTGAGTGGTAAAGGGTATCCTCTCTCTGGTTATTTGCCTTTGATTCCCGTCGATGACATTGCCAAGGCGTTCAGGCAGGGCGGTGAGGCAAGCATGAACGGAGGAGATGAAGAAGCCTGTAAGAATGGGAAGAGATCATAATCCTCTAGTTCTTGGTTTTGAGTTTGAGTTCTGTTGCTTCCTTCAAAAAGAGAGGGGAAAGAGGAAGAAAAAGACCGGGGTTGGAATCTGATTCCAACTGAGCTTTGCTTTGAGTCTTGAACACTATTTGGGACGTGTGATTGTGTGGCTCCAACTATTTGATGGTGTTGGTAGTGAAGACCATGTAACTGTAGTTACTTACTTTTGAGTATGTAGAAAATAGTGATTGTGTAAATGGTGCAGTTAATGGTCCTAATGTTTGTTCTTCTCCCTTCTTTGTTGGACATATAACATTGCTGGTGAATTGTTCTTTTGTGCGTTTTGCTTTTGTAATAACGTTTTTCTTCTTTTCCTTTTTTCTAAACGATGATAGAGTTATAGGGTGTGTGTGGTTGAAGGAATTATAAATAATTTTTAGGAATTTTAAGATAGGAATATCATATGTTCATGTTTGGTTTAAAGTTTAAAAAGTTTTTTCTAAACAAGTTTGATTTATGGGAATCAAAATATCATCATTTTAATTTTTGCTTTCTCGTTGGGTATTTTTAATTTTCATGGGAATAAAATATTTCTAGCAAAATAATACTTGAATCAAACACACCTATAATGGAATGTAGGGTAGAATATCATTGTAAATGTTGGAAAATCACAAGTCCCCTCGACTCTTATCATGGCTTTGAAATGGAAAGTTTGCACATGTTTATAACAGAAAACTAAAAAACTGTCATAATACTCATCTAACTAACTAAAATAAGTTGATAGTTGTCAGGGAGAGGGAATTTGCTGTGTGTTATATCTTTGCTGCAATTTATTTTTGATGTTGCATTTTATCATTTTATGGAGACATAGAGCGATACAATGCAGAGTAATAATTTTAAATCCACCTAAATGAAGAATTGTTCTAACTATGTGCTTGAAATTTTGGAAGCAACAAACAGAAACGAAAAACGAGAAGGCCGTAACTATTCAAGTTGTTCAATTTAAAAATATGTTCTGATGAAAAATCGAAATCAGGTTTCTTCTCCAATTAAAAAAATAAAAATTCATGACACATAATAATTCAGCAGAATTAGAATGTAACAGAGCAGAGGAGAGAGCACCGCTCCCTCAGCCATAACACCAATGCGACAAGCTCCGGCGACGAGCGTGACCAGTCCACCACCTAGAATCCCAGACTTGCAATGGCGGATAATGAGGCAAGAAAGACCAAAACCTAGCGTTGAAGAAAGCACAGAATTTATTAAATGGCTAATGCCACTATGTAGATGGGCAAAATTTGAACGGAAGTGAAGAAATGGGATTGGACAACACTAAATCCTAATATTTAATAAACTTTCTTTTTTTTTGTGTTAGGTTAGACAATGTTATTGAATTTCTTGGGTTGGGCTTGAAGACAAACTTTCTATATTGTCTAATTTTTTGTTGACTTGAGAGTTTTTTTGAAACAAAATTAGATTAATTTGTTAAAGATAATTTTTTTATCAATTTAAAATAATATAAATTTGATTT
>NC_029794.2:12923022-12923710 GCF_000816755.2 Arachis ipaensis | reverse complement strand
TAAAAAATTTAGAGTGAATACCTCATTCGACCCCTGACAATTATCTCGAAAGGACAACGAGGCCCCCAAGAAAAAAAAACACTCAATCCGGTCCCTGATAATTTTTTTTTGGGACTGATTAGCCCCTGTGTCAAAAAAAATAACATTAATTTTTTTTTTGGCACAGGGGCCTCGTTGTCCTTTCGAAGTAATTGTTAGGGGCCGAGTTGGGTTTTATTTTTTTGTCAGGGACTGGGTTGGAGTTTTTTTTGTCAGGGGCCTCGTTGTCTTTCGAGGTAATTGTCAGGGGCTGATTTGGGTTTTTCTCAAAAATTTATTTGACTTCAAAACTTTGTATGGTAAGACTTTTCATAAATTCTTTTTTCTTGCATTAATTTTTTCTTTTTGCGTAAATTTAATGTGACCATTTTTAATTTAAAAATGGGAGTGATATTGGTGCATTGCACCATTATTGGAGAGCATGGTGTTTGACACAACTGTTAAATAATTAGTTATGGACTTATGGGAGTGATATTGGTGCATTGCACTATTATTGGTGCATTGCACCATTGTTATTATGAATATAGATATTAGTTAGGTGTTTTAATAATTAGTTAACTGCGGTTAGATATTTGATTAATAAGAAATAAACTATTGTTAAATAGTTTATTAATATATTTATGGTATTGTAATTATAATTATGTTTCTA
>NC_029794.2:12918941-12922954 GCF_000816755.2 Arachis ipaensis | reverse complement strand
TTAAGGAATAATTGAATTTAGTGTAAATTATTTAGTTAATTAATAATTATTAACACTAAATTTGGTATTTTTAATAAGTTATTTATTATTATTAATAAATTTAGTGTTAAATATTATTATAGTGATATTAGAGTTACAATCATTCTTTACATACAAGTCTTTTTTCGATACAAGTCCATACAAGTCATTTATATTCACGTGCACACATTCTTCGTCGTGTCGTTGCTGCACGTTCTTCTTCTTCTTCTTCTTCTTTCGTTATTGTCTTCACCAACACCACGTCCTCCTCTTCCTCCTCTTCCTCTTTTTTTTTTTCATTGTAATTTCTTTTGCTCCTTTCTTTTTCTCTTTTTCCTCCATCATCTTCGTCATCATGATCATCATCGTTATCGTCATCGTCGTCGTCTTCTTTTTCTTATACGTATCGTTGTTATCATTATCGTAGAATGTTTTTCATATTAATAGCGTTGCCTGATTCAAAATTAAAGAAAATATTTTTGAACATTTGTAGCAAAATTTCAATGTAGGAATTTTGAATCTGAATTTTTATTGTGATGAATCTGTTCCATTCTCGTTTCGATATTTTTTGGAAAACTTGTGGTATATTTTGAAAATATTACGGTGTATTTTGGAAATATTCCGGTGTATTTTTATTCTAATAAGTTCTGCATAATTCAAAACTCTTTCTCTTCTTACTCCTCATTTTCTACTGCTGCTTCTTCTTCTTTTTCATTATCATCTCATCTTTTTTTTATTCATTTTTTTCTTGTCTTACTCTCTTAACAAGAATAAAAATAAAAAAATCAAACAAAAAAAAAGAAAAAACACATAATGCTGTAAATTACTTGAAATAGGATGAACCTACATTCATTCAACTAAAAGAAAGAAAGAAATAAGAAAAAAAAAAGAAGAAGAAAAACATAATGAATGATTCAAGTTCAGATTGTCAATTGAATCAGAGCGAAGTGGATTATTGTTTTGAATCCAATTAAGTGGTTGAGGTGTGGTTCGATTCTAGTTAATGTTTTCATTAGTAGCTTATGATTCTGTATGTGAATAATGTTTTTGTTTGTGAAAATTGCTGTTCATCGTTGATGGTTTGAATTGAATGTAATGTAGGAGTTCTGAATTAAAGAAAATATTTTTGTATATTTACAGCAAATTTTAGTGTAAAACTAAGATATTTATGTGTATTGTTTAAAAATTTTTGGTGTATGTGTACTGATAAGTTTTTTCATAATTCAAAACTCTTCTTCTCCCTCTTCCTCATCGTTTGCTGCTTCTTCTTCTTCTTTTGTATCATCATCATCATCTTCTTCTTTTTCTTATTCAGTTTTTTCTTCTTGTTTTACCTTCTCAAGTTTCTTCTTGTTTTACTCTTTTAACAAAAATAAAAACAAAAAAATCAAACAAAGAAAAGAAGAAACACATAATGCTGCAAAATTACTTGGAAGATGATGAACTTATATTCATTCACTAAAAGAAAGAAAGATATAAGGGAAAAAAATGTGGCATTAAAGAAAATATTTTTGTGTATTTGCAACAAATTTCAGTATAAAACTAAGATATTTATGTGTATTGTTTAAGAATTTTTGGTGTTTTTATACTGATAAGTTCTGCATAATTCAAAACTCTTCCTTTTCTTCTTTCTCATTTTCTGCAGCTGCTTCATCTTCATCTTCTTATTTCATATTCTTATAATTCTTCTTGGAAGGAAAATCAAACAAAGAAGGAAAAAAATACATAATATTGCAAAATCAATAGAAAGAGAAGGAGGAAAAAAATGCAGCAGCAACAATAATAGTAAAAAGAATAACGATGAGAATGAAACACGCGAAGAAAAAGAGAAGAAACGCAAAGAAAAAGGAAAAGGAGGAAGAGGAGGAGGATGAGGAGGAACGCGAGATACAAACATTGGAGGAGGCTTGTATCAATTTGTATATCAAAAATGCTTGTATATGTAACAGAACTGTTAGAGTTATTTAGATAACTTTTAATATTTTTAGATTTTATTAATTAATTAATTGTTGTTAGATATTCAATTAATATATTTATTGTATTGTAAATAAGTATTTAAATTTTTAGATATAATAATTATTGTTATCATTATAATAATAGTAGTTAGGTAATTAATATAGGAATAAGTACTTTTTTCGTCCCCAAGGTCTGGGGTCGAAATCAAAATCGTCCCCAACCTTTTTTTCTTATTAAAATCATCCACAACGTTCAAAAATGCTTTAAAATCATCCTTTCTCGAATTTTTTGACCAAAATACCCTCATCATCATCATTCTCCTCTTCACCTTCCTCACCCCACCACCACCACCACCACCACTACCACCACCACCACCACCACCATAGACACAAACACAAATACAAACACAAACACCACTCCTTTATAACGTTTTATAACGTTGAGAATGATTTTAATAAAAAAAAGTTCGGGGACGATTTTGATTTTGACCCCAGACCTTGGGGACGAAAAAAGTACTTATCCCTTAATATATGTTATTGGTCCATGTACGTACTCCTGCTGTTAAGGAATAATTAAATTTAGAATAGTTATTAATAGTTAATAATAGTTATTAACACTAAATTTGGAATTATTTTAATAAGTTATTTATTGATAATAACAAATTTATTATAGTGATAATAGAGTTGTTAAAATAGTTTTTAATATTTTTAGTTATATAATTAGTTAGTTTTTAAATTTTATTTTAATTAATTATGGTTAGAGATATAGTATATATAATTAATATATAATTAAGTTTTTATGGATATCTTTGTTTGATGTGAAATTTGGCTACATTTTATAAAGTTTACGGATGTTAACATGTAATCACTTAATGCTTCTAGATCCGTACAATCTTATTGTGGAGAGATATATACGAGAGATTGGTTTTTATCACATTTTTTAGATTGGAGTAATTTAATGTCAGGGAGCATTGGTTAACGCACTGATCGAAAGATAGCACCCTGATACGCATATATTTCACCTTTTGGTTAGTGAGTGTGCTGTCACATTGGAAGATGTAGCTATAATTCTTAGTCTTCTGATTAATGGTCTTCCAGTGACTGGAGTGACCGTAAGTAATTTCGATGTCTTAGAGGCTGAATGCTTGGATCAGTTTGGGGTGGCACCTAAGAAGGCCGATTGCAGAAAAAATTTCATAAAGTTGACGTTGCTATGGAATCTGAAAGATCGTTTAGTCTTGAATGATGAAATTGGGATTCAGAGGTACGTAAAGTGCCACATCATGTTATTATTCGGGACGATCCTGTTTGGAGACAAGTCTGGAGCAACGGTGTACTGGAAATTTTTTCCTTTGCTGTGCGACTTTGCCAGTATCAGTGAATTTAGTTGGGGATCGATATGCCTAGCGTACTTGTACAGATCTCTTTGTAGGGCATCTCGTTTCAACTGCAAAGAGGTCGATGGTCCACTGGCACTTTTGCTAACTTGAGCCTAGATCCCTCTACCATTTCTTCTGCTGATTCTTGGCAACTCCCAACTTTTTTTGCTTGCAAACAGGTAAAATTATCTAGTAACAACTTCAACTATATGTTATCATTGTATCTTAATATTTTGGTTTAGGATTTGTTAACAAAATAAATGATATTAAGTGTGTAATTGGGAGCGTGCAAACCGACCATATAGATTTCATTATGTTGCTCAATTCAGGAGGTCGTTAGATAAATTGCAAAAAGGCCAAGTATGTTTTCATGATATAAGTGTCTGAGTTTTGTATGATCTAACTATTATTTAGTATGTAATCATGTGTTTCTTTTATGTGTTCTGTAATAATCTACCACACAGAGGTTTACGCCTAGGATGTAAATCAAAGGTGGTGAGGCGCTACGACCTCTAAAACAGAAATGCATAACTCTCGATTGGATAAGTTTAAAACGGATATAAAGATTGAAAGGGAGGATAATATATATAAGATCAGAGTTCCAAAGATACAAATAACAAGTTCTAGGCTTGGCCTGCGAAGCTAAGGCCGGCCGGAGTAT
>NC_029794.2:12912078-12918830 GCF_000816755.2 Arachis ipaensis | reverse complement strand
ATAGTATATATATATATATATATATAACCCAAAATACATCTCGAACTACAGAATGAACACCTACTTCTCCAATTCGACCTCTAAGAGGACAAACTTTAAAATACAAAGTGCGGAGAACAACTATGTACATATATATGCAAGCAAAAACTTAGTGCTAAACCCAAAATATAGCTCTTTGCTTCTAGAAGGTCTCCAAAATGCTCAGTGTGGTGCTTCCCGACCTGCATCTAAAAAACAACAATATATGTATGGAATGAGAACCGAGGATTCTCAACATGGTAGAGGTGCCCACATAAATAATATATAAGGTCCAGGAAAAGTCAGAGACATTCCTAGAACTCCGACACTCAAAAAATTAAACTTAAAGATTATACTCAACCATAAGTTTTCGGTAATCTATTCAGGGATCCTAACTCTTCAATTCTAGTCTCCTCTCCTAACCTCCGAAGTACCAGGTGGAACAACCCTCAGCGTCACCTCCACCAGCATGAGGGATATCTCAGTTGCAAACAAAAAACAGACAAGCAAAGCACATGTATAGATAGCAGTTACAGTAAATAGCTCAGATAGCAATTAATCACAGATAAGGAATTAGTCAAACCAAAATAATTCACACTCAAACAAATCATACAAATGCACATGATGTATGCCTATTCTACTAGCCGTGGGCTCACGTATCAGTTACTTTGCCAGAATCCAACACACCCGGTACCTAACTTGGATATCATCTCTTTGACATACATCCTCACTCTTGGGATATAGTGCCCGCCACACTCATGGGATACAGTGTCTTCCGCATTTCCTGGGATAAAGTGGTCTCACACTCTTGGGATATAGCGTCCGCTACACTCTTGGAATATAACGTCCGCCACACTCATGGGGTATAGTGTCCGACACACTTCCCAAGGTAAAGTGCTCACACATTCTTGGGATATAGTGCCCGACACACTTTACAACACAGAGAAAACGATGCAACAATAGCGGAACAAGTTATACACAACTAATCTCACAAGCAGAATCACAACTTAACATGATCATTCCTCAACCACCTCATCATAGTCACGATCACTGTCTATCAGGGATATAGTACTTGTCACACTTTTCAATCATAATCATCCTCATCTCTTATCCGGAGCAAGTGGGCAACACCAGTGCCTTTTACCCGAGGTCTTTTTTTCAATCAGATTCAATCTCATACCACATTCAATATCTCTGTACTTCTCAAACACAAATAATCACTTCACCATCTTCCTTCACTACCAAGTTACTCCCCTCTTTAGGTTTACCCCTTTTCCTATGATTAGAAACTAAATTTGGGACTTTAGAAGGTAACTATAGAAGTTTAGAAGTTAGAAAACATGTTTAAATCACAAAATACAACTTTTTCAAAATAGGGTGGTCATGCGTACACATGCTATCCCATGCGTACGCATGGATGTAACTCTGCCAAACTCGCGTATGTGAGCACCTCCCGCATACGCAGGTGTCCAAAACGGAGGGGGTGGTTTGCGCATGCATTCACATCGTCGCGTACGCATGCGTTGAAAACTGGGCATTCTCGCGTACACATGCATTATTCGTATGCATGATTTGAAAATTTGCCAAACTCGCGTATGCGAATGTGTTGAAATAGAAAGAATTCTTGCGTATACAAGCCTGCATTTTCCCGAAAAGCTGCTAAGTCTCCAGAAATCACTTTTGCACACTAAATTTCTAACGCGCATAACTTTTTCGTTAAAAATTATTTTTAATTTGTTCTTCGAACGGCATAAACTTCACGGATCCAATTTTTATTTGAAATAAGTTTGACAAAATTTGAGGGTTCAGAAGCCAAGTTATGACCCGCCAAAGTTGGTCAAAAATCAAGTTTTCACTAAACTCACCAAACTTCTATTCTTACCGAAACCTCAATTCAAACCAATATTTCACACCCCCAAAACAATACTAACTATGTACAAAACAGTTACATATCCCTTCCACAACATACCAAATCTCAATTTTATCAATTTCATTCCAAATAATCCATAATCAACACAATACAATTTATTGTCATCACCAATCATCACAACCATCAACAATCAACATATTCTCATCATAAACTCGACCTCATCACCCAAAATCATTTAGCCTTAACAAGTTCACATAGTTCAACGTATCCTATGGTTAACTAACCTAAGTTTTCACATTACATTACACATTATCTACGAGAATACAAAATCATACCTTGGCCGATTCCTCCCTAATGCTCGGTCACCTAAAAATTCCTACATTTCATAAGCTTCAAAGCTCTAATTTCTCACCAATCACTAACTCAGCTCTCAATGTTCAATCTCAAGCTTTCAATACCATCAATTAGATCCCAACACATATAATTTAATCTAATACCAAACAATATCAGTCAAAATCAACATAGAATTCAAAATTATCAATGACTCACAAGAGTTAGTAGTTCCCCACCTTATCCACGTTCGTTTGGGACAAGACCCAGCAAGTTCCCAAAGCTAATACAATCCTAAAACACCAAAATCACATAGTCTCTCAAAATCAAAATCCAAAGTTTCAAAATCGTAAGTAGGAAGGCTGAGTAAGAAATAGCAAGGTACTTACCACTTTGTTTGGTGGATTTTGTAGAGCTCGACGCAGTGATTCGTGGTGCAAATGGTGCAGCGATCGAAGCTCCGAATTGAAAGATATTAAAGATTGAAATCAAGAGTGGGTTAGGGTTCTTGTTTTTTTCCCTTTCCCCAAAGTTTTAGCGTGATCCCCTTATGTTTGAGGGAGGGAAGGCTGAGTTGTTGGTTTTATATGTTGGGCCTTGGATCCGGTTTGGGCCCGGTCTAACCGGTTCGATCCGTTGGCCCAATTTTAGGCCAAAACCTTTAAAATTAGTGTCGGAATTTATATTTTAATTATTTTTACTCTTCTAACTTATCAAAATTAATTTTCTAATTCTTTTGAATAATAATTAATTTATTAGTTAATTATTTACTAATTACCTGGGTTTTACATCCATTTTGTGTGGGAGGCTTACGGTGTTGGTCTAATTGTATTGGAATCCAACTTCGAATGGTCCTAAGAAATGGTAGCTATGGTACAAGTGTGACTACCATTATACCTCCTTATAACCCAACAGTGCTTTCTACGGATCATGCTAACCGTTATCAGCTAATCACAACCTGATCCATACTGTGTACACTTGACATAAAATGTCAATGGTTCTGACTCATACACCCGATAATCTACACTTTTGTGAATGGTATAATCTTTCATCGCCATAATGTTAGCTTTTCTAGAACTAAATTCCATTCTTACGGCAGATTCACCTTCTGCCACAACAAAAAGTTCTGCTACAACAACACCATGTGATAAAAATTTAATAAATAAATATTAAATAAATGAAATCTATCTATAAATTATAAATCATAAATAAATTATTATAAATTTATATTAAATTCATACACATCAAAAATAAATATTCACTAAATTAATGTAAATATATACATATATTTATTCCTAATCAAGTAATTATCTCAATTTTAACTAAATAAATGTATAAAAAAATTCTAATTAATGGTGAATGTTACCCAACCCCCTCTAAAATAATATGTAAGTTATCCTTCATGATGTGCCAAATTTTAATTGGTCATTATCTTAACCATAATTAGGTTATTTTATAATTTATTATTTGAGATGGATAATGGTATAATTTTTTAAAATATAAAAATCTCATTTTCGTTAATTGAAGCACATTCATATGTAAAATATAATATAATAAAATAAATCTATTTAAGATACTAAAAATATAATTAAAATCATGAACATATAAATATAATAGTAAAATTTGTACTCTAAACAAGTAAACATATGCTTTATCATACATAAATTATTTTAAAAAATTGAATAAATTGTTAAAATTAATAACAAAAATTTAAAATGATAAAATCTAACTTTCTTACCGTATTTTTTATAATATTTTATTCTTTTAATTTTTAATTTATTAGTACTTTATTATTTAATTAATGATTAAACAAATTATTTTTATGAAAAATTATTTTTTGTATTATTTTAAAAAAGAGACCAATATAACAGTTTAAAAAATAACGTAAAAATAATATTTTAAATGAAAAATATTTGTTACGGATCCTACGCCCGGAATGGTCCCCGAACCCGGTTACCCGGGTCCGACCCGCTTCGCTCTTCTAGAAGGCCCAGAACCGACCCTCTAGAGCTCTTAACCAACTTTCGAATTGAATATATGTTCTATCATGTAATTAAATAAAGATATATTTTTTTAATAAAAAATTTAATTACCAAACTAACCATTAATTATGTTGATAAGGAGTGATCCACCGGAGGAAGAGGGATTGAATGAGAGGATAGGAGATAGCGATAAGGTCAGCAGTGGCTATATTGGAAAGGACGGCAAAGTTACGACGAAAATTTAACGACGATGTTAAGAGATGATGACGACGATGTTGGTGTTTCTTGTCACGACGGCGATGCTTGGAAGGACGGAAGTTAAGCAATGAAGAAAGAATGAAGGAGTGGAAAGGTACGTCAATGAACGGAAGTGGGGTTTTGATATTTTAAGAAATTATATCATTACCCATCTCAAATAATAAATTACAAAATAATCTAATTATGGTTAAGATGATGACCAATTAAAATTTGACACATAATGAAGGGTAACTTACATATTATTTTAGAGGGGGTTGGGTAGAATTCACCCTAATTAATTATATTTTCACATGTCACATAATTAATTAATCGATCAATAATATAAAATAACAAAATTCTAATCTCTCGCACAAATATCCAAATTACGTACCTGCATTTATATATCCAAGAAATTCTGGTGCATACATGACCTCCAAATCCAATGTGTGTACGAAAAATGGCTCCTCAAACAGATGTTGGTTTGCTAGTGCATTTGCCACTTCTGCCACATCTACCTCCACAGTATCGTCAGCTTGATCTTTGTCTCCATCTGGACCAACGACCTCGTAGTTGCTTTTAAACTCTTCCTCACTGTCACTATTGTAATCTTCTCATTCAATATTTTGGCCGGCTTTAGATTGTTCGAACTCAATATACAACTCAATAAACGACATCGTCTGAGAGCGACTTTCAATATACATTGAAAACATCTCTTGCGTTCTCACTTCATCAGTTACATAATTGGTTTAAAATTGAACAAATCCATCGAATACCGATATAGGATACTTGTATAAAATACATGACATTCTCCTTGACATTTAAGAACCAATCTTCTCACAAATCACACCTTTTAATTCTTCAAATGAGAGTGAATGGAATAACAATATCTAATAAATTTTCACATACAAATTTTACTTCTTTAGATGTTGGTAACAAAATCTAACCATAATAATATTCTTTTAGCACAATTCTATCATCTATTTTTTTTTTCACATAAAAAAATATTTGAAACACAAAGAAAAATACAATAAGGAGGAGAGTTCTCTAGAACTGAGGGAAGAAGAAAAAGAGAGATTTGACAATTGGAGTACGAATGGTAGATATATAGCCATACAAATCGATTAGTCCAATTTTTATTTAAGCGTTAAAATAATTTTTTAAAGACAAATGGGATGGTCCAATTTGCTCTCTCACAAAATAAAAAATTTAAAAAAATTTAAAAAATACTTAAATCGAATGATCTGATTAATTTCATACAGTTTTAAAATTTCTTCCTCACATAAATTAAATAGTTCAATTTGTGTACTAACCAATAAAAAAATTAAATAGTCCAATTTCTTTTACATAAATTTTAAAATGTAACCGCTATATTACGGTCTAACACACTCAAATTTCATAATAAGACACAACGCATACAATCTTCATATAAAAAAATAGCCTTAATGTGATGGTTGAGAAAAATTTTAGAAAAAAGTGGTAATAATTCCGTCTGGTATAGAAATATACATTAGCATATGTCGAGAAGAAGTGTAGTAAGTTATGCGAGAGAGGCAATATGCTTTCAGAAATAGCATTATGTTATGAATATATTTTATTTAATAAGTTAGTTGGCTGAGTTCTTGGTTAAAAGTTGGCAAATCAAAGGGCATATATTGTCATCCTAATAAATTACCAATTACCAAATACCAATGCTCAAATTTTCCCTCCTAAGCAAAGAATGGTTGGTTAGCTTGGTCCGTACATTGTGACAGGCGAAACTGTTCCCACCATTTTTTTTTCCATTATAAGTTTATAACATTAAATTTACATAATAAAAAAAGAATGATTTTACTTGGATATTTTACAAAATAAAATTTTAAAGTATGTATATTTTATGAGGATTGTATATACAATTGATTTAAAATTCAAATTTACGTATTATAAATCCTCTGTAGATTCCAGTGATGTCTAAACTAAAATCAAATTAAAATAAAATTTAAGGTGGTTTATAATATTTATAAATATTCTAGTATATAATATTTTTAACTAAACTCTAAGTTATATTTTAAACAATAAGACTAGATTACGAATTCAAATAAAATTTTATTCGAAATTATAATATGATTTAAAACTAGTTATAGATTTTTTATATATTTGAAAACAACTGTTCTTTTTTTAAAAATATAAATTTTTTATAAGAAATATATTAATTATTTTAATCTAATTAAACAACTTCTGTTAAAAAAAGTAGTTAGACTTTATTCTATTTCAACTAAATAGGACGCACTGTTTTATTTACTCGAATTAAATGTATTTTTTATTATTTTTTATATGTC
>NC_029794.2:12909865-12911764 GCF_000816755.2 Arachis ipaensis | reverse complement strand
TTGAACGTTTCAAATAATAGGAAATATGGACAATTTTAAATAATAGAAACTATAAACAGTACATTTTAAATAATAGAGAAGATGGACGGTCCATTTAAAATAAACACGTTAACATGTTTACTTTGAAAGCACATAAGTGCACCGTTAAATTGTCCACTGTTAACACAGTTATCTTTCTTTCGATGATTGACTCTTATTCATTAATGGGAATCATCCAACCAATTAATTCATCTCCATCAAGTTTTTTTTGGGACAAGGTTATTTAAATTATATTTTAAATTTTTATGTACACCCACACAACAACCGAAATTTTTATATAAATCCTAATAAAAAATCGTCAATGGATGAAAGTAAGTAAATGGAAGAAGCAATAATATTAATAATGGGTAGTTAAAAAAATAATCGTATTAATAGTGGGTAGTTTAACTGTGCACACTTATGTGTATTTTCACTTATTTCAATGATTAACAAAGTAAACGTGTTATTAGTGGGCAGTCAGACAATTCATCTTTTCTATTATTTAAAATAGATTGCTTATATTTCTTATTATTTAAAACCATCCATCTTTTTTATTAGAGTAAACTACCATTTCTACCCACGAAAGTTGAAAACGCTGACATATTTACCCATAGAAAAAGGAAATTACCATTTGTACCCATGAAATATGGATTTCGTATAACAAAATTATCCAAACACTAAAAAATTACCTAAAATTCTTAAATTACCCTTATCTTCACCACCACACCACCTCCTTCACCCAATCACTTTTCTAACCCTAACCCTCTTCACCCAGCCACCACCCCCCCCTTTTCCTTTCTAATCTCAAATCCCACCACCATCTCATCTCTTTTATCACTACCATCACCACTACCACCACTATACCTCCATCATCATCTTCTTCACATAAAGCAGCAGCAGCAGCAACAACAACAACAACAACAATAGAAAATGCAAAGAGAAAAAAACGGTTCTTCCTCCCTCACTGAACAGCGTCGACGACGATGGTGGCAGTGACACCCACCGGCGCCGTTGCCCTCTCCTCCTTCTCCGATCTCTTGCGCGCTCTCTTCTTTCCAGACCAGCGACAACGACAGCGACGGACTCAATCAATGGCGGCGACAGCTCCCCCTTTTCTTGGGCTCGCATCTCCTCTTTGGGCTCCCTCAACAACGGCAATGATGATGCGATAGCGGCAGCGAGTCCCCACATTGCTAGTGCGGTCTCCCTCCCCCTCCTTTTCTCTTCTTCTTCCTCGGGTGGGGGTGTGTGTGTAATGTCTCTGTGTGTGAGTTTTGGAGGAAAAGGGGGTGGTGGCTGGGTGAAGGGGGTGGTGGTGAAATTTGAGATTAGAAAGGGAAANNATTCCAAAATATAATTTAAACCCGACCTAAAAATGATAAAAATAACAAACTTAAGCTCGATAAAATATATCTTGAGTCTCGACCAAATTTCAGGCGGGATCAAATAATGAATACCCCTAGTTTTTATATTCTCACTCTTTAGAGGTCCTACAAGAATTTCAATAACTTGTTGCTGAGTTAAACAGAATTCTCAGTCATGAATCTTTTTCCAAGTGTAGTGTCCACTAAAACAATTAACAAAAACACTCGCACACCAACAGACACGCCATTATCGTAGTGCCCTAATGCTGCCGAAGAGTAATAAGTAGACTTGTCCTACATTTTCTGACAGCATTAATCTTGTGTGCCACTGCAACTTTGAATGAATTTGACTTTTTGCTGTATATTTTTGTGTTCTTAATACGAATGGGAAAATTTAATTGTCCAATAACTATATAATAAGAGTTGTTGACTTACTATTATGTGTTTTATTGTCTAAATTTACTAAAGAATCTACTAATATTAAACTTTTTATTTATATATTATTTTATAAATTTAT
>NC_029794.2:12905279-12909694 GCF_000816755.2 Arachis ipaensis | reverse complement strand
AAAATTTAAGAGTAAATGTCTTTTTTAATCCCTCACTATTTGTTTGAAAGAGGATTTTCACTTCACAATTTAAATATTTCTAAACATTTTTTAACCATCCAAGTTATTAATTTAAGCGGTCTATATTATTAGTTTAAGTGACTCCTGTAAATAATCATTGGTAAAACATATTGTAAATTATAGTTCTAAAAATTAGACTGAATCGGTTGGACCGGGAATAAGAGACAATTACAGTTCGGTTTATTAAATAAAACTGTTAAATCAAAAGCTTCTTAAAAACTGTTGAATTGATCGAGAAACCGGTTGAACTAAACCAATATTCGACTGGTTTTTCAAAAACAACGTGTTTAGTTATTTTTTAAAAAAATTTCAAGCATAGGTTTGGTCGAACTTTTCTCCCTCATCATTCTCAGTTTCTCAAAATTGAAGAATATTTTCCTGGAAGATCTTAAAAAATAA
The DNA here is from genome assembly GCF_000816755.2 of Arachis ipaensis. Taxonomy (NCBI): domain Eukaryota; kingdom Viridiplantae; phylum Streptophyta; class Magnoliopsida; order Fabales; family Fabaceae; genus Arachis; species Arachis ipaensis. The sequence continues at coordinate 12,909,235 of NC_029794.2, read as the reverse complement.
TTTTCAGACACAGGTTCTTTGTCTGTTCAAGATCTTTGTCTGTTCGTGTGCTCCAGTCCCTCTACTCATTCATCAGTCGCTAGCTTCTTCATCGTGTTTGTCGAGTCGTCGTGCTCCAACCCATCATGCTGCTCAGTCGCACTTTGCCCGTCGTCCCTTATCGTCGTCTATTGAATCATCCGTCGTGCTCATTCCTCGAAGCCTCAAACCCCTCACAGTTCGTTTCATTGTTCTCGAAGCCTCCAACCCAGATTCTCCAATCGCCAGCGTCCACGGGCCCTGTTCTGCCGCTCTTCGCATGTGGTCCATTGTCGTGGTCATCGCCAGGTCGCCATCGTCGTGGTCACATTCAACTGCTCTTCCTCAAAATCTGCTCACTACCTCACTTAGCAAAGGTAATGATTGCTCTGCTCAGTGCTCAAATCCGTTCTTGGTTTATTAGCTTTGTTTTGTCACTACTTGATGATGACTCTGTGGTGCGAATTTTTGGAATATCCACAATTGAACCGGCAAGTGCACTGAGTCGTCCAAGTAATACCTCAGGTAAGTGAGGGTCGATTCCACGAGGACTAAGGAACTGAGCAACAATGGTCAATTGATTGGCTTAGTCAGGCGAACAAGAAAAGTTGGTTTTGTAGGTTTTAAAAGCATTAAACACAAAACGGCCAGTTATTAATGGAATTCCTTGTCGGTACTCCGTAAAATACTCGTTTGGCCGAGGGCTTAATGTTTATATATATATTTTATGGTCCTTCCATTAACCACTCCTTGCTCCCACACTGTGCCTATCCCTTTTCAGAAATAATAGATTGCAGCTAATCCAGTTGATCCTGTATAGGCGGTGCTTTGGTAAGCACCGGACAGCACAGAAGCTTCTCGAAGCAAGAGTAAAGAAAGCAAATAGTGAGTTTGGTGTAGAGATCAATGAGAGAAATAGTTAAGATATTGGAGATGTTTACTTGTTCGGATTAAGTTTTCTTACCAACTATTTTAATCATGTAAGATTCATTTCATGGCAAACTGTAATTGACTAAACCTTAATCTCTTGGTGATTTAGTCTCCTCTAATCTTCATCAACCGCCAATCTCTTGGTCACTTGATTTCGATTAGAGGGTTAAGTTCATATCTAGTTTATGGCTGCAAAAACCCTAATTAGCCAAAGCTAAATGGATTATATGTCACGTATTCAGATTAGTTCAAGTAATTAGCAATTTAGGAGGAATTTACTTTCAAGCTGTGTTCAGGTGATTAACCTCTCCCAATGGTCACAAGAACGCATCTAGAATAAGGGTCATACTCTTATTCCACTCAGATTCATAAAATCAAGAACGAAAGTAATCTTTGAAATTGAATCATTACATTAATTAAAATAGAAGAAGAATAGTCTTAATCCATAGAAATAAACAGAACTCCTACCTTAACCAAGGAGGTTTAGTGGCTCATGACTTACAGAGAAAACAAGGGTTCTGAAAAGTGAAATGTGCGAAAAGTAAGAAGATTCCCCTAAAAGGTTAATCTTTTCTCTTTTATATCTAACCTAATTTGATTTGCAAATAAAATAAAATAATAAATCCTAAAACTAAAAGATATTGTTTGTAAATAAAAATTATAAAATTAAAGATAAGATAACTAATAAAGGCTAAATCCAACTAGAGATACTCCAAGAGGGTGGATTCGGTTCAGACTGCCTGGTGCTAAACGCCAGCTGAGCGTTTAGCGCCCAAAGAGGTAGCAAGCTCCCTTGGCGTTTCTGAGTGTTGGCGCTAAATGCCAGCTTGGCGTTTAGCACCCAAAGGGTGGGCTTCGACTCTTCTCTTTTTACTCCAAACTCTGTCTAACTGATCCGAATTTTACCTGAAATCATAAAAACACTAAAACAACTCAAAGTAGCATTCAAAGAGGATTTTTGCACTGAAATATAATAAAACTTAATAAATTTTAACTTAAAAGGACAGCGATACAAAACGCTTATCTCAGGACCAGTGTCGGGAATCGAGCAACAAATCGACACATGAGCTCATGGCCTGTATAGGACTAGACATGCATCATAGTTGTTTGCACATATTTGTTTGTGATTGAATTTTCTATGATTGTGTGTGCTTGTGATTGGATTCTATGTTCTGTAATTATTGAGTTGGATTATACTTTGTTGACTGTTGTTATTGACTGAGAATATAATAAAATGAACTTAACTTCTAATCCTGACCCTACTAAGAACTCTCCAATTCTTACCCCATATTTTCACCCCTTTCAGCTACAGGTGCGAAGGTTTAGTGTGGAGCTACAGGAGCATAGAAGATTATTTTCACGAGTTGAGTTGTTAGAATTTATTTTCCCCTCGTCGTTTAATATTTTGGTTTTTAGAGGGGTTGGACTTGTAATTGAGGTTCTTTGACTAAGTCTATGTATATAGAGCTATGTGAATATATATACTTTTGTGATTAAGTAATTTAAAATAAAGAATCTTCGTTTTCTTAATTAAAAGTTTCGGTTCGTATTCACAAAGGCTCAATATTAAATAAATATAGTATGAAATTAAAGGAGTAGAGGTAGGTGATGCCCGGATTTTTAGTGTGATCATGAGGTGCTAAAAGTTAGAGTGTTACATCCGGAAACAAAATTTCTCCAATCATCTGCATGATATATCCTTTGGTATAATGCAGCAGGCATTTCTCCGTCGGGTGATCCTCCAACTCCCCACAAACAGTATTCTGAAACCAAGCAAGCTTGACAATCCACTTGGTCTGTGACTGTCTATCATCGGGGTCCAGAACAACACCTAGTAGCTGCTGACATAAGTCCTCAATAGACCGTCCCTGATGGGACTACTCCCATTCACTGATGTAGTCACTGACTGGATCTCCATCAATGTTGAGTCTCAACTGGTTCGCCACGTCATGCAGGGTAATAGTCATCTCCGCACATGGCAGGTGAAACATGTGAGATTCAGGTCGCCATCTCTCGATCAAAGCTGAGACCAATGGTCAGTCATGCTCCCACTCTAACATGTATACAACATGTTCAAATCATGCTTGTCTAAGATGTGACCTAATCTACTCAGACGAACGTCCCAATAAATTTCTTCTAGTACACAAGATCCGAAGCGCTTACCAAACAAAATAAATCAATAAAAAAAAAACAGGAGTCAACAAGTAATATCACAAATTCAAATTTCAAACATATAAAAGATATGAGTTATAAAGTGTACGATTTGGCCAAGTCTTCCTATTATATGGTCAACCTGATCCAGTCTATAAAGGGTATCCTCGTCCCCCAACAATAATCTAAATAACATAATTAGTTGAATTTAAACAATAATCTAAATAAAATAACTTAATTTAAAATTAACTAAATTATTACCAACCACATTTGGCAATAATCAAATAAAAAGAAAAATAAAAAAACAGAAAAATTAACCATAATTAATTCAAACGAAACAATAATTAAAATAATTTTTTTTAACTAACATCTATTCATAACTACATGATCGTTTCACATATTCTAAACTCACAACACATACATGGTCATGTAAACTAAATGTATAATCTAATTATCAAACTAATTAATATTTAACTAATAACTTAATTTAACTAACTAAAGAAATATGTTAAAATAATAAACAACAACAAATCAAATAGAAAAAAAAAAACAAAAGAACAGAATTACCTAAAACTGACGAACCGAAGAGATCAAAAACTTCAACAATACCCAAAGAAATAAGCTTCACAAGAGAAGCAGGGATGAGAGTGAAAAACGTAAAAGTGAAATGTGAAAAATAAAGTGGTTTCCCATCGGTTTTTATACTTGGGCGAACTCAATGTGAAATTCACCAACACTTGAAGTTCGCCGGGGTACGGCGAACCTTAGGAAAATAACAAGGTTCGTTGGGAGGTTCGAAAATTAAAGTTTTAATAATTTTTTCTTGAGAAATAAAAATTTTTATTTTATAATAAAAA
>NC_029794.2:12902628-12904794 GCF_000816755.2 Arachis ipaensis | reverse complement strand
TAAAGTTTAGAGACTAAATATAAACAACTGAAATTTCAGAAACTAAATTGATGCTCGCATATATGTTCAGGAATCAAATTGAGTATTAACTCATCGAAATTATTCATTTAGATGATTTCAAATATTAAACTTAAAATTAAATATTTTTACTGACAATACAATTAATTATTTAAAATAAGTAGAGTACATTTTTTTGTTTCTTGTTTCTAATGATTGTTATTTCTTTTTAAAAGTACTTTTAATATTTAATTACATTCAACGTTGTCTCTAATATTTTTTATTCATATTAAAATTATTTTTTCTCATCCCCTCCCCCCTTCACTATCCGCTCCCTTTTTCCCTCCTTCTTCCCTTCCACTCCCACCTTTACCCATAGCTTTTCCAATGCCATCCCTTCCCTTTTCTTCGCTACCCTTTTCTCTTCGCTTGTCACTAGCCTTAACTCCATCACTGTCATGTCCCCTGTCGTCCTTGGCTCCCACTACTGCTACTATGCCACTCCATCCATTGTCTCTTCCACATACATCACTTTTAGTTCCTTCCGCCTCTTTTTCTCTCCCCCTCATTGTATCCTTGTTGCTCATATTCTCCCACCTCTCCTATTTCTTCTGTTCTTGGTTTGGTTTTTATTTTTTGTTTTGTTAGATTTTAGTTTTAATTTTTTTTTTCTGATTTTTAGTTCTAGCTCAAAATAACCCTTGTGATTTCTTTCTTTCTTTTTATCGTAATCCATTTTGTGGTGATAATGGTTCTCTTTTATAAGTGTTATAATTTTGGTAGTACGAATTTTACCAGTTTAAAAAGAATATCTTATGAGGAGAGTTTTTTGTTTTTAGAAGCGTTTGTAAATTTGAGAAATATTCAGATTTATTCGAACTAGAAAAAAAATCTATTCTACTGTAAAACACATGTATAGATTTAGAAATGAAAAAGATTTGGGTTTGTCTATGTTTCTACTCATTAAAATTTTTGGAATCCAATATTGCATCTTCTATCAAATAATAGTTTCTCGTAGTGGATATTTATCTCCTTTATTAGCTATAAATCTTACGCTTTTTTTTTGTGATTTTTAACTGTCATTTAACTATTTTATTAATAGAAGTTTTAGCTCTTCTGCTAAAAAAAATTTAAAAAGAAATTTAATTTTCATATATTTTCCGTGTAAAAAAAATTTATACTTATTGACAATAAATCTTATATCATTGCATTAACAAAAGTAATTAATTTTTAAATCTATTACTTCAAAAATCATATAAACATATAAATTTAATTAGATAATTATATGAGTAAACAATCAAATTCGTCTCTAAAAGATCACTTATTTTTTAAATAAGTTTTTAAAAGATTTTTTTAATTAAATTTGTCCTCAAAGATTTTAAATTAGTCATATTAGTTCTTTCGTTACTTTCGTTTCCTTTCAACTCTTAATAGTCAATTTGAGTATTTCATACTAGATGTCCATTATAAGGGTAAAAAACTCAAATAAACCAAGCCGAGAAGTTTATTACCCAAATCAGCCAAAACAAAAATTTTTTCAGCAATCCACCAATGACCATTTAAATATAATTCGAATCATATTGATTCGAACTACAAATGCATGTAATTCGAAACAATTAGCTTCGAATTACGTTTGAATGGATATGCATGTAATTCGAATCAAGTAGATTCGAATTAGAGAAGAGTAAATCGAATTGACTCGATTCGAATTAGTAGGCTCACGTGACTCTATGGAGTTCGAATCATATTGATTCGAATTATTCAATATTAGTGACACTAGGTAGTTCGAATTAAGTTGATTCGAATTACTAGTGAGTTGCCTATATAATGCTACGTTAGTTGGATATATATCAAAATTTTTTTTTCACATTCTTACTTGGATAGTTGGATATATATCTTATAGTTGATACAAAAGATATTTACTGTATAATTTTATTTTTCTAAAAATATTTTATATATATATATATATATATATATATATATATTGATGATTACACAATTTTAGAAATATTTAAAAAGTATTATTAAAATTAAAATTATATTTTTTATTATTTGACAATAAAATTAAAAATTAAAAATTAGGGATTAAAATTAAAAATTAAAATATTTATGAGCTATCAATTCGAATTCCATACAATACTCTTCTGCCCATTCTTGATAGCTCATGAA
>NC_029794.2:12901458-12901860 GCF_000816755.2 Arachis ipaensis | reverse complement strand
ATTTGTTAAAAAAATACATATATTGATATTATATGATCAAATTAAATATTTAAGACTATCGAGTTAAAACTCAAATAACATAGTTTTCTTTTTCTCACTTGGATTAGAGTTTCGCTCCTAATTAAAAAAAAATTAACCAAGTTGATCATATAGTTTAAAGATTAATAATCAGAAATTTAAGTTAAAGAAAGAAGAGGTTAGAGAGGAGTGACATAAGATGGAAAAAAAAGGATTAAACTTAGCTATAACCTGTTCATCTTTTTAAAAATAAGTATAATTTGTTCATTTAACATTTTTTAGAGTTCAATATTAAAATATATAATACATATTAAAAATAAATTAAATAATATATATTTTACACACAAATATATAATAACTAATTTAATAATTATTTTTTTATGT
>NC_029794.2:12900245-12901338 GCF_000816755.2 Arachis ipaensis | reverse complement strand
ATTTTATTGTCAAATAATAAAAAATATAATTTTAATTTTAATAATACTTTTTAAATATTTCTAAAATTTTGTAATCATCAAAATATATATATATATATATATAATATTTTTAGAAAAATAAAATTATACAGTAAATATCTTTTGTATCAACTATAAGATATATATCCAACTATCCAAGTAAGAATGTGAAAAAAAAATTTGATATATATCCAACTAACGTAGCATTATATAGGCAACTCACTAGTAATTCGAATCAACTTAATTCGAACTACCTAGTGTCACCAACATTGAATAATTCGAATCAATATGATTCGAACTCCATAGAGTCACATGAGCCTACTAATTCGAATCGAGTCAATTCGATTTACTCTTCTCTAATTCGAATTTACTTGATTCGAATTACATGCATATTCATTTAAACGTAATTCGAAGCAAGTTATTTCGAATTACATGTATTTGTAGTTCGAATCATATTGATTCGAATTATATATAAATGGCCATTGGTAGATTGCTGAAATAATTTTTGTTTTGGCTGATTTGGATAATAAACTTTTCAGCTTGGTTTATTTGGGTTTTTTACCCCATTATAATGATCAATTTTTAAATTTAAATAAGATTGATGTTCTTTCTTAGAAATCGACTCAAAAGAATATTATTTATCCATTTGTATTTCTTCTTTTGAAATTAGCTTTAGTTTTTTATAACTACACTAATTGAATGAACTTTTTCAACTATGAATATCATCAAGAGCTAATTATATGAAAGTTGAGTTTTAAATGATTGTTCAACGACATATACAAAAAAAGAGACATTTTGATTATATTGTCAAGGTTTTTAAATACGAAATATAAAAAATTAAATTTTAAATTATATGTTATTATTTAAATTACTATTTTAGTATTTTAATTTGTAATTAGATATTTTGAAATCTAATCATATTTTATAATAACAAAATATAATTATAACAACAATTATGCTACGTATACATAAAATAATCACTTATACAAAATAAATCTTAAAATATAATTTTTAAAATACAAAATATATATTAAAAATAAGTTAAATGATATATGTATTTATACACAAATTTATA
>NC_029794.2:12898184-12900211 GCF_000816755.2 Arachis ipaensis | reverse complement strand
TAATATTTATTTTATTACCAAATTGTTACCAAATATTACCTAAGAAAACAGAAATAAGGACTATGTTTAATTAAAAAAAAAGGCAAAGAAATACACCTGTGAATAAACGAAAACAAAAGTGATCCCATCATCTTTGTTTTTTTTTTTTTCTTTTTCTGGAGCTAATAAATTTCAGTTAATACTCCAACGCAATTTTCTATTTTTCCTTTTTCTTTTCTATTCCTTTTCACATACTCATTGTAACTTCCAGACAGGCTTCCGTTACCGTTACATTCCCCGTCAATGGGGAGCTCCAAAATCCCCAAAAAAATTCCTAACTATCCACCACTGCCACCTCACCGCCGTCTTCACCGTCGTCATCGTCGATCCACCTCTCAACAGGAGCACACTCCACTTTATGCCGACTCTTCCAGTCAAGTGCTTGGCAAGCGCGTGAGCAATAATTAACCACTCCACAAACCGAACATCTCCGAAACTCTCTCTTCCTCGTTTCAGGCCTTCCACAACCCAAATGTGAACACAGCCTCCGATTCGGCCCGGCCGAACCACCCCGGTTCGAAAACCACTCAATCATGAACCGGTTCGCAAGGTGTGGCTCCTGGGCCGGGACGTTACAGCCGTAATCACTTAGCAACGGACACCCTGCAGCATACTGGACCCTTGGATTTAAGTTCGGGTTCTGGTTCGGCACAATGCTCCACGTGATATTAGTGCGCGCGTGGAGGCTGTTGCAAACGGACGCCAGCTCACGCGCGTTGGCTTGAACGAGAAACCGTCGCCCTTCCATAACGTTTTGCTTAACTCCGTAACCGTCTTGCAAGCAATGACCCAACTCGCGCAGCGCGTCGACGTGGCCGAGGAATGCGGCGCGTGCGCAAAGAGCCACACCGCCCCTTAGGTCCTTGTCGTCCTTCGAGGCTCCGCTCCCATTGAACTGTAAAACGGCCAGAGAGTAAAGTGCCGGCGCGTGACACCTCATCGCCGCCTTCGATATTAGCGACCTTCCACTCTCACGGTGTTCTAAACAGTAGAACCGAATCTGCATATAAAAGAAAAAAGTTTTGTAAATAATATAATTAACTATGCCAAAAATATTTATGGTGTGTTTGGTTCCAGTTTTTTTGAAGTTACCATTCCAAGAGTGTAGCATGCTTCGATGTTTCCGGCATCAGCGCAACGTTTGAGGAAGCGGTGAGAAGATTCTGACCAGCTTCTGGCTTTGACTGAGAATGTTTTTTGGGATGCTTTTGATAGAACCATCGAGTGAAGACCCAACGTGTTCAGCCTTTTACACCTGTATTTCCCCAGAAAAAGGTTTTTAATTAAGAGTGAAAAAAGATAATAAAATAGACTCAAAAAGGAAAAAGATATAAAATAGCAAGATTTCAGGAACATACGTCAAAAGAACACGGATGAAATCGGAAGGAGAATTGGAGGACGAACTAAGTTTCGCGAGGATTGAGAGGAGAAGGTCATCCGGCAAAATCTCCAAGAGTTCGGAGCCTCCGACTGTTGTTGTTGTTGTGTCGGAAGAGGAAGATGATAATAATGATAATGTCTTGTGCCTTTTACGGATAACAAATTGTTGTTGCGAAGAAGGCATTTTGTTGTTTCTGTTTCTATTGGGGCGTGGTGTGAGTGTGTTGAAAGAGGACCTTTCTGAGAGAGCTTTGTTTGAACACATGGTGGATAAGGGTAGAAGTGGAGGATAAGAGAGGCCTCCTCTTCTGGTTCTCATAATAGGTCTCTATTACTTCTTGGGTCTATTTATTTGTGCGTATGTGCCGTAGAGTAGTCCAAGCTTCTCCCTTTGTAACTGTGAGTAATAAATAAAGAAGAGTGAAAGCAAAGGGAGGACTTTGGTTTGAGGAGTTATAGACGAGAAAGAAAGAGAAATGAATCCAACAGGAGTACCGTAGGAGTACCGTAGGAGTACCGCACCCCAATGCTGCTTGTTAGAAACAAGACTCAGAAAAAGAATTTATGTATTATTGAATATAATTAAGTTGTCTATTTAATTTGGGTAG
>NC_029794.2:12881779-12898016 GCF_000816755.2 Arachis ipaensis | reverse complement strand
AATAAAAAATGAAAATTCAGGTACATTATTTTTACGTCAATTTAAGAGCAATTTATTTTAAATCTTTAATAAACCAATAGCATTCTAATATTAAGTAGATTTTTCAAAATATAAAAAGTTATTTGAATATCTTAAGTTACATTTTTATATAAATTGAATTTAATAAATTTGATTTATCTTAATACGTACTAAACCGAAGTCATAAGATTTAAATTGCATGTAAATAGATTTTACGTATAAATACAAACTAATGACTTCGAATTAAATGACCATATTAAATCGATACAAATGGATTCGATTTATATATGCTAGTAAATCGAATTCATTCAATTCAATCTATAGATGTAAAGAGAAGCCCATGGTAAATCGAATCCAATGATTTTGATTTAGTAGTTTTCGTAAATCGAAACCCATAGATTCGATTTACATGTAAAACCTCTCTCAAGCAATTTGAATCCAGTGGATTCGATTTATGGTAAAAATGGCTACGTGTGTGTTTGGATTACAGTTTGCAAATCAGAGTTTGCATAAAATTGATTTTGTAAAATTGATTTTGATGATAAGTTAGTTTGGGTTAACGTGATTTATGTTTGGTAATCTTTGTATTAAAATTGATTATAGTAAAATAAATATTGTTTGGATTATACTACTCAAAATCACTTTTAGATGAAAAATTACTAAAATAGACATCAATTTTATATACCTGCAAAATCAGAATACTATAAAAAATATTTATCATATAAATAAAATAAATATAATAAAAAATAAAAATATAAAAGAGAGTACTATAAATTTTATAATGTCACACAAAAAGAAAATATTCTATAATTTTTTTTAGTATCGTCAGTACTCTTTAATTTAGTATTATTTTAGACTATAAATTTTTATTATTTATGACTCTATTGTTACTTATAATTAATTTTTTATTTATTTTGTCATTTTTTTATAGGATCATAATTTATATTATTCAAAATTTTGATAATAAACGTAATATATAATAATTACAATTACAAATTTTACAAATTCAGAATAAAAAATAAAAAAATTAATACAAAACAAAAATAGAGTACATCAAAGAATAGAAAAAAATTATACAGATAAGAAATAATAAAAATTTCATAAAACCAACAACATATATTATATGAACAAAAAAATACCATAAAACGTAAATAAAATTCATATGAATAAAATCAAATAAAAATAAAAAAATTTCAATTTGTTAGTGATTGAAATAAATCTGAACGATTTTGATGAAAAAAAATGGAACTAAAAAATTATGAAGAAGTAGGAAGAACTACAAAGAATGACTGTGAAGATAATAGTTACTAGTATCATTTTTATAGAAGAAAATGAAGGGTAGGGTTGGTAAAAAAGAAATATTTGAGCTTCTCCTAAACGTGAACGTAAAACGTGAAACGCAGAAGGTACAAATTTGAGCTTCTCCTAAACGTGGGTTCAGAGGCAGAATCAATTCTGCGTTCACAAAGATAAAAATGGCCAAACATAAGAGTGAAGCTTTCAAGAAGCTCAAACGTGCTTCTCTCCGCCCCAACGTGTTTGCCAAACACACCCTACATATACAAATCAAATTTCATTCATTCGAACTACAAAAACATACAAACCCCAAACCAACCCCACCACCAGATCCGAAATAATCGGAATACAGCCTTGGAATATTGGAAGCTGAACACATGGAGGACAACTCGAATCGTCTATATCGGCTAGATGGAGTCGCACATATTGCTTGCGCCATCCACCTCGAGGTTAGTGAACAAATTTTCCTTGTTTAAACATAAATTAGTCATTCTAGTAATGTTAGCATAAATCGTGTGGTAGTTAGTTAGAGTATTCTAGTGATGTTAATACAAGTGCATGTTAGAAGTAGTAAGCTATTAGGTAGTTAGATTTTGATAACTTGAAATGCTACCAAGGAAGGTTATTTAGGATTGTAGGATATGTTAGATTTTTGGGTTAAATATGATTTTGGTCTCTAACATAGAGGCTGAAAATTTATTTCGTCCCCGATTTTTTTTTTTCGCTACAAAATGATCCCGAAGGTTTAACTTAGTTTTAAAACCGTCCGGCGGACCAAAATGCCCATTCCCCTTCTTCCCTAAAATCAAGCAGAAGCAGAAGCAAAAGCAGAAGCAAAAGTAGAACCAGAACCAGAACTAGAAGCAACAACAACAATGAATCAACAATTTAATCAAGCAGAAGCAGGAGCAGGAGCAGAAATAGAAACAAGAGCAGAACAGCAACAACAACAATGAATCAACAATGTAATCAAGCAGAAGCAGGAGCAGAACACAACAACAACAACAATGAAACAATGTAATCAATCAGAAGTAGAAGTAACCAGAAGCAACAATAATCAGAAATCAACAACATAATAGAAGTAGAAGCAGAAGAAGAATGGGAGCAGTAGCAGAAGCCAGCGAGCCACCCGAAACCGCCATCACAGCTCTGATCCGCCATTACAGCGTCGCAACCCTTTTCTTCTTCTTTCTTCATGCTACCTTAGCGCCACCGTCACAGCACGACCTCTTCTTCTCCCTCGGCACACCACCAAACTCTTTCCTTGTTCTTGCCTCGAACCAGAACCCACCGCAATCGAGCACCTCCGCCGAGCCCAGAGGAGCAGCGACAAGATCTAGCCACCGAACGACGACGAGCAGTGGTGGTAAAAGGACGATTTTAAAACAAACTGAAATTTTCGGGACCATTTTGTAGCGAAAAAAATCCGGGAACGAAATAAATTTTTGCTTCTATGTTAGGGACCAAAATCGTACTTAACCCTAGATTTTTGAAGTTATTAGTCTTATATTCCACAAACATGGCAATTATGAAAAGTTAATTCCACTTAGTCAACCCTAACATTGAGGGTAAGTCAAATAGGCATAATTGATCTTAATCCACAAATCCTAGCCAACTCACGAATTAGCTTAGTAAAAGAATAGCGTTAGTGAAAACAAAATCAACTAACAACCCTAAATCACCAATTAATATTGGACATGAATGACTCAAGGTTACCTAAGTCCTCAATCCCAAGCCAAAAGTGTAAAATATACTCTATAATTGAAAGAGACATTTTATCAAACACTTAGAAGGCATATAAACAATCATTATAAATTGCATGAATTATGAAATCTATAACTATTAAACTCAAGAAAACAATGAAAATAACTCAAGTAAGCATCAATAAGATGAAAAACATCAAAATTGCATTAATAGAAAACCAAGATTCACAAGAGTTCATGAAACTAAAATAGCATAAAACAAGAAACTAACAATAAAAGCTAATTGAATTAAGAGGATAGAACAAGAAAATATAAAAAAAACTAAACTAAAACAATATTAAAACCTAAATCTAAAGAGAAATTAAACTAAGGGAGAAGTTAGAGCTTCTCTCTCTAGAATTGTCCTAAAACATAATAAAAACTTAAACTGTAACTCTTGGTCCATCCTCCTTCAATCCTTGTTTCAATAACATCAGAAATGAGTTGGACTGGGCCCAAATGGGCTAGAAATCACGAATCACGTGCACACTTAAATGAGTCACGCGTTCAAACGCATGTGTACGCACACTCAAACTCAATGTCCACTATAGACATATGCATATCATTTGGAAGTCCCAGATGTTAGCTTTCTAATGCCACTGAAATCGCTTTATTTGAACCTTTATAGCTCAAGTATGATCAATTTAGTACGAAGAGGTCAATATTGACACCTTTGCAAATCCTTCATTTCTTCATGAATTCTTCCACTTTGCATACTTTTCTTCCACTTCTTCAAACCATTCTAGCCTTTAAAATCTTAAATCACTCAAACAAACATATCAAGGTATCGAATGGAAGAAAAATAAATTAAAATTGGTAATTCTAAGCATAAAAAGTATATTTTTTTTACAGTTAAGCACAATTAGGAAGAGATTCACAAAAACATACAATTTCAAGAAATAAATGCAAGGTAAGTTGATAAAATCTACTCTTTTCAAGTAAAAACTAATCATAAAATATGAATTTATTAATATTCTCAACCCACAAGTAGGGTAGGGTAGGGTTGAGTTTATATAAAAATCTCAACTCGCGGGTAGGGTTAGGGTTGGATCCAAACCCTACCCTACCCATTGCTACCCCTAGTCTAACTACATATTAAAATTTTGATTGAAATCGGTGAGAAATTAATTTGTCTTATGAGAATAATTTTTAAGATTTTCAAAGAATAAAAGTTTGTTGGAAACTAAAGCATTCAATATAAAAAAATTCTTTGAAGATTAATTTAAGTATTCACTCTTAATTTCTTCATGGGGGCATGAATTCTTTTAAAGTAAATAAAATAAGAATTTGATTATCATGTACGATTTGAATTTTTATTAGTAGACGATTTAAATTTTTTATTTGATAATGAACCATATATACATTAAAAATTTAAATATTATATTTTTCTATACAAATTTTTTTAATTAGTAATCTTAACTTAGCTAAATCTACAAAATAAATATTATATTTATACATATATGTATTTTAGAAACAAAAAAATGCTAAGTTAGGGTGTTAATTTATCGGATATGATCCACAGATCTTTGACATTTATCTGTATACAATCTACAATTCATGGATATAATCCTATCCGCAATCCAATAGGAGCGGATTGTAGATTTCACATTTATATACTCAGATCCACAAAATAAATAAAAATATATATACTTTTTTTAACACTTAAAATCATAATTCTCCTCCACCTTTGACTGCACTATGCCCCCAACCTCACCACACTCACTCTTGGCTCTTTTGTCCTTAGGCTCAACACCGTCCGATCGTCCACCATCGCCATCCTCTACACCGTCATGTCAGAGGTTGGGTGGCTCACCTCACCTCACTCCTTCTCTATGCCACCACCATCATCTAATCCTCTCTTCCTTAGTCTATTGCCGCTCATGGATCTCGCTACTCACTGCTCGCTTCCTTGCCTCTGTTTGTCACCTCTGTTCTTCGAGGTTTGTCACCACCATTTTTCTTCTAGCTTCCCTTTTACTTCTACTTTTGGCTTATGGCTTCACTTTACTTTTGCTTATGCTTTGAGGCATGTGGTTTAAATTATTTTGGTTTTCGATTCTTAATATGAAGTTTATTAATTTTTTTTAATTCTGGATGGTTGTTATGATATGGTGTATTTTCTTATTTTAAAGTTAGATATCAATATATTTTCCCTCCAATTGGTTGGTTATTTTTCTTTCAACCCATTTTGGTTTGATTTTGTAGCCTCGATTTGATGTGTTTATACTAATGAGTTGTTGATTAGTAGATAGTTACACTTTGTTCTTTTGTAGCCTCGATTTTGATGCATTTATTTAATTTGTTTTTGTTGTTGAGTATTTATGCTTCAAATGAATCCTTCCTAATGCATTCTCTCTCTAATATGGGCTTGTTTAAAGTTAGCCCTAGTAACTCAAAGAGGCCTATTAACACAAGAATATGTAAGAAGTACCTTCCTTAGCAAGACACTTTGGTGAGGAACATTTCAACCTGACTAGAAAGAGATTGCGAAAACACAAAGGTAGTTCCATGGGCAAAAAGGGTGAGGATGAGAAAATCCAGTCTGTGGACTAGTCGGTGGTGGATTACGTCCAGTAAGTGTTGCACATTTTTCTATAATGTCTATTAATATTTATTTTTAAATATTAAGGGATGATGACAATGATGGATAATGCTTGTTGTGACAGGGAGATACCTGAGTTGCGTGCTGAGGAGCTTATTGGGAAGCATGATCTTCTACTAGTCATCTTCAACAAGGTTTGAACAGTGAGTTATTTAAATGCAAACTAGGATATCATTATGATAGCATGGCTTTTAAAGTTTCCTAAAGGGCACGTGTTGTATCTTGTATTTGTGTTTCAGCATCTTGTTGAGAACATTAGCTCCATGCGGTCCCTCCTAGGAGTGCAACATCGAACACTGAAAAGTATATCAGAATGTGTCACAACCCATGGAAAGATACTAGAGATTTTATGGCTGGAGTATGCCAAATGACGAAAGAAATTAAAGACCAGCCAAAAGTGAATGTCGAAACATATGATGCCCAACTCATTGTTGGTTCAGAAGACATTGGAAAAGGCAATGCGACTATAAAAAGATCCCCAAAAAGATTGCAATAAATCAGGCAACGCAAATAGAGCAACCGTTGAAGGTTAGGTGTTTAATAGCGCAAAAGGACTACTTTACACGTTTTATGACTTACTTTAATGATGGTCATAGTGAAAAATATTATGGTCTTTGTAGAGAAGAGGCTCAACTTTAAGTCAGTTGTCCTTAGAGACTACTCTGACAGAATGGTGCCGAAGGGAACATCAACTTTATTCTTGTTTGACATTAACACTTATAGATTCGTTACCTCAGAAGACACGCCAAAGGTTAGTATTTCTGGTTTGGAGCCTTTTATGGTTATAAATATCAAATGGTAAAGTTTAATGTGGTGTTGTTGTCATACTATTTTCATTCCCGTTTGTGGTAGAAGTTACTTGATGGGAAATTTAGGCCATGGAAAGGGATGACCTTCATCGCTGCTGAACTCACCGTGGCAGCGTACATCTTCGCTCGTGATTTAGACCAAAGGTCAACTTTAATCTTTTTCTTCTAAGTGTGATATTTATACAATGCCAGTGAGTTTGTTTCAGCTCATGTTATAGTTAATGATGACTCATTCTCCAGTGAACACTGCCACATAGATAGAGCTGTGTTTTAGAGCCTTCGTCCTCGTCAAGAGGTCCTCAATGACATAAGCATCCTTAACAGTTTTAACTCTTTATTTATATCATTATATGACCCTTATTATTTATTCATTCTTAGGTCCTTAACCTCACGACAACCATAATAAAGGGTGAATGCAACATCTTCTTACACAGGTCGTTAAAGACACACATTGGATGCAGTTAGTAGTTAATCTGGTCATGTCTAGGACAATACTAGGAGGTCCGAAGTTTGTCAACTAGCAGTTGAATATTAGGACAATGCTGTTCAGGCTTCTTCTAGAAAGGCCCACAAATCCAACAAAATCAACTTCCCTAAATCTTTTCCAATTATCAGTATCATCAGCTAGAGCCTAACGATATAGGAACTTTTATTTTGCAAAATATTTTCTACATGTGACTTAGTGTTTTGTGACTATGTAATTAGTTAGGATGAGTGCACCTATCTTTTGGCTGTTATCGTCCAGGGCATAACATAAACTGAAAACAGGACGATGTATATTTTTTTTGTTGGTATTAGGTTGCTACAACGAAAACGATAAAATCATATTCACTAAACATCCCATGCTTATGAAATTCACAATGTTGGTAGATGGTTAGATTACACTAACCTATGTTTAATCACTATTACTTATCCCTATTTTGACTGTGTATGTATCATGCTTAGGTTTCTTTCTCCTATAGTAATGTGCCACATATTGCCAAAAGATCCTCAAATTTTAGTCATATTTTGTTAATACATCAAATGTGCTTTGCATCCTCTATGAATTATTTTAGTTTTTATCAAATGTATGATGAGGTTACTTGAACGACAAGCCTAATAAACAAAAACACTTGGGCTTGAGTGTTGTATTTAATTCATGGTTTGTAACCCAATTCTTCCGCATAGTCCCAAAGAATTCTATGTAGATTCATACCATATCAAAGCATCAAGTATGGGATAATCATGTCATTGCCAACACGATCCAGCGAGTACATCAGCAGAAGAAAAAGAAATATATAGTCCCCAAAGACTAATACTTAATGGGGCCACCTCATTAGGCCTCATAGGACCAAGTTGCCAATAATTTTCACAAATAGTCTAGAAATGTCCTAATCTCTAACTCCAAACATCAAATAAAACAACCTCAAAAGATGAAAAAATGTTTAGCCCAGTAAAAAAGATCATATGGAGTACAATTTAACCCAAATCAAAGAAAAAAAAATGTATTATTCTGGACCCAATAATTCTTCAGAGCAACACAATGGAAATTTAGTTTGGTGTTTTCCCTTTTTCTCCACACCTGCATTCAGTGACCTTAGGATCTCCATAACCTGGAGCAAGTCAGCAACGATACCATGAGTTTAAACATGAGCAAAAAGATTGTCAAATGGGATAGTCTTCTAACACATTGAAACATAGCATATACCTTTACCTCCCAATAATCGCTATTCAAGCTCCCAAACATCTGCATGTTCTGGCTCTCGGTCGTCCCCACTATAGCTTATTCCTTTATCGCTTCAACTCCCATAGCATCTTTTCCCTCGCGAGGAACATTGTTAGCTTCCCTGTATGAAGTCGTCTTCGCGCAAGACTCTCTATGATGAATCCAATTATTGTTAGTCATGTATCAAACCAATTGGAAAGTCAACAAAACCCAAATATTTATTAATTCTTGGTACAGACACCATGTAATGGAAGCCTAACAACACTACAAAATTCATTAAACTAGACAACTCTAAACCTCTGTAGTTTAATGGAAAATGCCATTATCAACATTATGGATTATTAAAGAGTAATCCCATATTCCATTAGAATAACCAATACCTTGGAGTCATCATCTCTGTGACTTTTTCTTCTTCGGTTGGCTCTGTATCAAATACTACCCTCCTACTTACAATACATCTATATTTAGTATGCTTAGTTCTCCTATAAGTTGTACATCTCTATCTCTTTCCATTCACCCTCTTTGATCAAGGGTCTCCTTTTATTCTGATAATGACCGAGTTACACATACCTGCTATTGTGTTAGTCAGATTAGCATTAAGGGCCCTTGTATTCCTTATCTTAAGGTCCCTACATAACTTCGAATACTATAGAGTACTACCTTGAACAACTCTTGCTTCTTTTCCCCATCAAAAAGCATCCATCACGATGTTTCACAAAGGGCTTCATGCCTCAACAAGAACCCCTTTTCACTTGCTTCATTAATGTCATCCATGTACTCACCTATTGCTTTGGCATCTTTGGTCCACTTTTTTAGGATCAAACACTCTAGTATGGCCATCACCTGGTCATACTTTATGATGAAGAAAATGTGCCTACACAGATAACCTCTTCATTCCCAAAAGCCACAGTGACATTCTAATTTTTACCAATGTATGTTCGAATAACATAACGAAATGTCTACCGAGGTTACTATGCTTTTCCATAGTTTACATCCCATCGTCAATCTATTGTCTACTAACAAAGTTAACCACACCAACAGCGTCAATCTCCTTTCTAACTTCAATAAAAATAGCTCGTGTATACGCATTGGTGATGCATCTCTTGAGTGGATCTAAGCAAGTTGTCATGATCGGCATGCTATATATGGAAATAAACTGGGCTAGAAGCTTATTGTTATGGTATTCTTGTAAAACTCAGTTAAATAATAAATAATAAAAAATTAAATGTAAGCAAAAAGGGTTAAGAAAATTGAAATTTATAACTTGCAAAATTGCCGAAGAAAAATTTAACTTAGAAAATAAATTTGTATGCAAAAATATGATAAATTACAAAAAATGTGTATCGGTATTAAAATCAGTTGTACCGGCTTAAATATGTCCGGTACTGTGTGTAGAAAAATTAAAACTGTAAAAATGATGAGAAAAATATTTAGAATAAAAACACAGACATTTATTTTAAAGGTTTTGGCCCACAATAGGACTAACGGACCAAACTTCACAAAACAAGCCCACATTGGGCCTAAGCCCACATACTTAACCCCTCACACTTAACATATTTAGCACCTTCTCCATTAGATGAGCCCTAGTTCACTATTCGACTATCACACTAAAATCCACATATCTCTTAATCGTAGCTCTGATCGAAGACCCATTTGTGGTCACGCGACCACCTTGTCATGTTCTTCGATTCTATATCGCTTTTAAGGTGAGTACTCCCAAGAACCTTGAGTCATTTTTGAGATTCCTTTTTAGTTTGTGTTTTGGGTATGTAAATGTTGAAATATTGTGATTTTAATGCTTTAGGGGAAGCTCAAGCACAATCTTTAGTGGGGTTTTGACCTGAGTTTAAACGATACAAGATAAGAAAACCCAATCCCTTCATTATCCCTAATTTTGAGTGAAAACCCTAATGTAAATATTGAATAATTGTTGTAATTAGATTATAAAGAATAGCTTGGATTGCTCAGTTGATTTGGTGCATGATTGGGTGCTCGGTGTGGTTGCGGAGCTTATGTTAAGGCTTGGTTTGGCCGGAAAGACAAGGATTCAAGGGTTTGAGACCGCCGTCAAATAGGTACAGATTTTGGTTTCGAGTAGGCATTATGTAAAATTGTGTGAAAACTTAGGCTAATTGTCCCTAGGATAGTGTTGAATGAAATAATTGTTGTTGTGAATGATTGATGGCTTAGTATGGATTTTGTCTTAGTTGATGGTTGAATGATGATATGTGTTAGCATAAATTTGGATAATGATATCTATGTATATATGAATGAAATTGGATATGAATGTTGTGGTATGATTGTTTATTATGGTGATTAGTATGAAAATTGGACCAGAGGCCGTGATAGGGTGAGGTATCCCTTACTTGGTAAGTTATGGTATGTTGGATAATTGCCATGTTGTGATTGATTGTGAAATAATGAGGTTTGATTGAATAATTAGATTGTTAGTATTGATTTATCGATGAGAAACTTTAGAAATGATTGATTGAATTGAAAATTTGGGTTGATTAGGAGTTGAATAGTTAGGAATTGATAAATGAGTGTTAAAAATGCTCAGAAACGGTTTTGGAGTGGTTTGAAACTGAATTGGATTGAGAATTGGTGGAAATGGACACTTTTGTGAAATTGGTAAAAACGTAATTTTAACAAACTTCGACAGGCCATAACTTGGTGCTTGAAACTTAGATTTGCATGAAATTTATCTTAAATTAAAGCTAGTAAAAAGAACTTTAAAATCGTCCATGAACAGAGGAAAACAGAATTGAGTAGAGAAAATTATGAGTGATTAAAAATTGGTATAAAAATATAAAATTACAGACTTTGCAGAAAACCAGCAAAACCAGCTGGTGTGCGTAAGCATAGGGCTGTGCGTGTGCACCACTCAGGGCGAGTGTTGCAGCTCATGCGTATGCATACCAATGGAGTTTTTCAAGTTGTGCGTGCGCACGAGGGTGATGAGTACGCATGAGAAGGGGATTGCCTTCTGATCTGTGCGTGCGCACAGAAGCGTGCGTACACACAGGTCCTGTCTCTTGAAGAAACTCTGTTTTTGACTGTATGACTTTCCCGGAAAACTTGTAAACCCTTGTAGCCCCCCAAATGAGGTCCGATAACTAATTTTTAGAATATGAAATGAGTGTGAGCAAATTGAATGGATCGAATTAAATTATTCCTAGATAAACGCTTGGTTAAACCGGATGACATGGTTGTAGGGATGGTGGTTCGTCCTGCCTGCAGTGAGGATGTTGGTATTATCCTGCTCACAAGTGAATGGAATTACTGACAGAGAATTGAGATTAATAAATTCTAAGTTTGAGAAATTGAACAAGGGATTGTGATTAATGAATCTAATGATTATGAACTTGATTAAAGATATTACTATTGATTGATTGTGGTCTGAATGACTGAAATGGCATGGATGGTGGTGAATCCCACTTGCGCATTAATTTGAGTTTTGTCCTGAGTAAGGACGGTAGTTAATCCCACTTACTTGTGGTTTCTCTTGCATGAAAGGTGAGACGGCACACCCTATTGATGTGGGACGGAACTCTCTATTGTTTGGCACATTTATACTCCCAGGAGAAGGTGAGATGGCACTCTTTGTTGAGATATCGGTACCATGATTTGTTTAATTTTCTCTCGAGGATGCGCACCGAGAAACCGATCTGGGGTGTCAAGTGGATTTTGTGTTGGTTTTTGGCAGATAACCGACACGTGAACTCATAGCCAGTAGAACAAGCATGCATTATGTGCATTTATCTGTTATTATTTGGTTGTGCATATTATACTTTGATTACCTATGTGAATAACTTTGTTTAACTACTAATCGCCATATTTGTCGTATTTGTTCTTGTTTGTGTTTGAATCTTATTGCTTGTGTTTGCTGCTATTAAATTGATAATTGAATTAAATACTGATGAACTGTGATACTGAAAATAAAGATGCTGAGAGGTATTGGGAGAACGGAGATTAAGGACTACTGATATAGATGAGAACTTAGTATATTCTGACCCTCTTAGGTTTAGTAAAACCCTAGGCTTGAATCTTGGGTGTTGGAGTTTAAGATTACCTAGCGGGTTGATATAGTTTTACATCGTCTCTATTTGGAACTATTACCCTACTGGGAACCTTCGGGTTCTTACCTGTTGTGGAATTTTGTTTATTTTCATATACAAAATGTGATGTAACTCGCTGAGCATGCTGGATTTTCTTTGTAAAGCGAAGACTCTTTTGAGATTATATTTTGTGCTTAGTATATTTATTCTCCACTTTTGAATATGTATTTGTATATCCCTCTTAGAGATTTTTTGGAGAAACATGATTGTATTTTGGGTATACTTCTGGTTTGTAATACTTTCTAGTCGGCCTTTCTTCGCAAGTCGAGACTAGTACTTGCTATGTATCTCTTTTTGAATCATATATATATATATCATTCTTGTATATCGACATTTTTATCTTTAACGCTACGTGTGAGATGGCGATTATCACTATTGTTTTATCCTTTCTTCACAGGCTTCTGGCTATATTACTATCTTTCGAATATATACGTATGTACTTTTGCTTTTAGGTGTCGTAATGCCTCACCACCTCTAATTTACGACTATAGTATAAGGCTTTATGTAGTAGGATGTTACAATTGTCGGACAAGCAACTCAAGGTTCTGCACAAGTTCAAGTATTCGATGCCTAAAGCTTAGGTATTGGTCCACATCTCCCTCTTCTCATACATCTATGTTGCCCAAAGCTTTTCATGCAATTCATACTCATCAGCAGCTTGCACCCATTCTCTTTTAAAATAATCAATTCACATGTCATCATATAGCCAATTAGAGAATATAACCTGAAACATTTCATCATTTGAGTTTGATGTAACATTCGTCTACAAGTGCCACACACGCAACCGGTGTGTTACAGGTGGAAATGCTTCCCGAATGGCTACAATCATCGCGTCATTCCCATCCGTGACAACAATAGAAGGCATCTTGTTTCTAACAATCTCTGCATTATTTGTGAGTAAGAAGAAACGCTCTCATCCAAAACTAGTCCTAGCCCAAACCCAAAGATTGTTGTTTGCTTGTGATTATTCGACTCAGAGAATATAACCAAGGGTCTTTTATATTTGTTCTTTTTGAAGGTAGAGTCAAATGCAAACAAGTCTCCAAAGTACTAGTAGTCAACTCTACTACCTCTATCAGCCCAAAACAAGTTCGCTAGCATACCCTCTTTTGTTAGATTGTACCGAGCCATCGAATTGTATCCGCAGTGGCCTTTCCCTCCAGATATATGAGTGCCACATTTGGGTCCCCATCAACATTCTTTTCCCATTTTGTCTTGTCAATGTCGTTGTACGCATCCTTTTTTGTAAAACCAAGTAAAGAATACCCACCCTCAATCCCAGCCTTGTAGCCTAAGATCTTTGATATAGGTACCCCATAACATTGCATGCCATCGATCTGTGCCTTTGCACCATTAGAAATGCCACAAAATCCAGGAATCATGTCTACCATTGCCCTTAGTGTGAGCGCATGGTTGTGAACGAGGTTCACCATTCTAACATTCCACGTATGGGATTCTCGATAAAGACATATTGACATTTTTGCCTCGCATTTGTTCGTGTTTTAGGACGATAACATCTTTTTGTATCAATTTGGTGGTAATGCTTATTGCTTTTCATCCCTTAAACATGACCTATTGCAAAAGAATCTTCTCCTTATCAAATTGCCATCATCGTCCTTTATGTAGTCTCCCTTTTGAACTCCAAATTCGTGACATTTTTCTATCTTCATAAAGAAGTGATAAGCACGTTGCTCGCTACGAAAGACCTTCTTACAAATGTCTTCACCAGTTAGACTAACAACATCATCGTAATCTAATTCATCCTCGACCAATGGATCATCCCCATCAATCCTAAAATCAGTATTGCAAACACCATCCACATCATAATTACAACGATTCGATTCCTTACACGCAGTCCCTCCTTCTGCATTGGAACCATCCATTCCAACGCTGCCATCCATTCCATATACCACCTAAAATTACTACAATCCACATTCATATGTATCAGATTCCACTTTAAAAAAAAGTTTTACATTTTTTAAAATGCAAATCACATACTATCATAGATAACTAAACAAGGTACTGCACAGAATTACAATCTTAAATTACCTTATCACAGACTAGATTTCACTATTGTGTATGCCCAAATAAGCATGATTGACTTTTTCACTCATAAAGTAATTACCAACTCGCAAATGACCCCTATTATAGGCTATTATCCACAACCAACCTAATCAACTACCCTGTAAGCTATTTTTTTAAATCAACAATCACCAACACGACTTAAGCAATAGAGCCCATGGACCATTTAATAAACATGACCAACTCCAATCAATCTTAGCAGACACCTAAGCAGAAAACACCACACACCCTAACAAATACTACCTACAAACTTATTCTATTGCATAAACATAAGAGTTTATATTTGCTAACACAAATCTACGAACAATGTGAGGAATATTGAAAATCGTTTAATGCAAACTGCAAAATAACGTACCTTAGGATGAACGACCTATACGAATTCAAATGCAGGAACCACCTTCCACGCACATCTGTCAACAATCAACTACCACCATCTCTCCTCATGACGCAAATTCCCACCTTACAACAGTGACGACCAAAACTCGCACATTACTACCACACTCCTTTGTAGCGCGATCAACTTGGACAAAAAACCCAAATTGACTGTTACATTCAATGGACTAAGCACAATTTTTTTTTTCCGACCAAATCTACGTCGATGACTGCCTAGTATGGTCAATTACTATAGCCAACTACTATAGCAAACTTGCCTAATCATTTACTTTCTTTCTCAAGGTCAAAATAAACTTTATTTCTTCCAACACAATTTTTTCTCTTTCCATTTTCGAAAAAATTCAAATTTCTTAAATTATTAAACATAAAAAAATACATGTGGGACCAAAGAAATCTATTTTCTTAATGGTACTCACTAATATAATTAAGCAACATCGTTACTCATAACTAGAGGTGTTCACGAGTCGGGTTGTTTTGGGTCTGGGGTGAAACTAGAACTGAACCAATTGAATTGTAATTGGTTCAAATTAGTTCGGATTTACATTTTTGTGTGTGTATACCCGAACCAAACCAAACCAATTAAGAACGAATTGGTTCGGTTCAGGTAATTGGGTACCCGATAAAATAGAAATTCATAAAAAACAATAATAAACTTCTAAAACAGAAATTCATAAAACGAAATTTTTATCTTAAAAATCCTGTAAATATAATAAACATGTAAAATCAATAGTGGCTGCACTTGGAGAGGATATGCTTCCAACAACAGTGTTGCTAACAGGGTTAATTTTTTCCATTTTAAATTTGCGAAATACATAACAGAATCATCAACTACACCGAATTTTTATACATTTTAGTATTTCACAAGAACTCACAAACAAACAGTAAAAATTGAGCAAAAAAATCAATAAGAACTAATAATTCAGAATTTCAACAAAAAAATTAAAACACAGTAAAAATTGAACAAAAAAAATTTATCAACAAGAATAAAAATTAAACCAAAAATTGAACAAAGAGTAAAACAATTAACAAATAACATATACAAAAGATTAACGCTTAACCTAAAAAAGCTAGATCCTTACCTAACCGGAGAAGATGATCACCACAGACGGAGGAGACGGCGTTGTTGATGAGTAGGTGACGCCACAGACGTTGTTGACGCACGCTGGACGAAGCACACTATTGGAGGGGACGATGCTAACGGAAGACGAAGACGCTACAGGAGAAGATGACGCTAACGGAGAAGACGACGCTACCACTACCGAAAAAGACGATGTTGACCGTCACCGAAGACGATGATGCTGACAGAGAGGACGCTGATGAGGATGCTGACGAAGACGCCGATGGAGAGGAAGCTACCGCCTATTTGTTAGTTGGGTGAGTAACAGTGAGGTCATGAGGGACTAAGTGCTCTGCAAAGGTTCATACGATAGGTGATTGTCGCTGCAATGTGTTTAGGTTAGGATTAGAATCAC
>NC_029794.2:12881188-12881750 GCF_000816755.2 Arachis ipaensis | reverse complement strand
GGATTAGTTAGGGTTCTGCACTTTCAAAACTATTATTCGAACTAATTACTAGAGAATGTCATCAGTTCGATTCGGATTGTATCCGATTACCCATTGATTTTAGAACTAATTTAATTCAGAATTAATTTAATTAGTCCTGTTTAGGTTCGGATAGGTGATCAGGTACCCGCTACCCGTGAATCTTAACTAAAGAAACACTCACATGTAACATATTGTGCAAACTTCTGTTGCCATTAATCAACATGTAGCAAAATCCTAAATTGGTTTGAATAAGTTTTTTTTAAATATTTATTTTTTATTTTGAGTTTTATAAAAAAATTTGTTTGATATGATAAACTTTAATATTTTTATTTTAGTTTTTGTCATTCATTTGTTTTGTTGAATATTTAGATAGTAAGTCAAATAATGATGCGATAAACTGAAATATTGACGGTGAATTAGAGCAAAATTAAAGGAAGAAAATTATGGAGACTAAACGTTAAAAATAAATATTTTATAGGGGACCAAAAGTTTGTTTAAAATTATTTTTTATTTTTATTTTGTAAAATAATTTCTAAAGTCT
>NC_029794.2:12879717-12881182 GCF_000816755.2 Arachis ipaensis | reverse complement strand
AGATTTATAAAATATTTTATTATTTAAAAATTTTGAATTTAGTTTTTATTGTTAGTTGGTTTATTCTATTAACTTTTAATGGGACAGATTAAATAAAACCTGACAAATTGAAATGTTAATGTAACTACATTACATTAGTATTTAACATGCTATCTGAGTACTTGACAGAATAAATTGACGGTAGCATTAAAATCAAAACTTTTTAAATTTTGCTACACCAAAATATAAAATTTTGTACAGAGACTAAAACAAAAGACTAAATATTTTCTAGTGGCGAAAAACTTTTTCAAGCCAAAGTTTAATTTAATTTAATTTTTGTCATCTTACGTTATGCTTTATTTTGCCAAAAACTATTTTTATAATGGTATAATGGTTGGTGTAATACATGTTATGGGACATATGGGTGAATAACATATGTGGTGACTGGATTTCGCCAGAAGCAAAAAGTAGATTTTACAGGGACGAAAAGGAGAGGGCCAAGCACATCACACATACCATTAGTAAGGCAAGGTGAGCATTTAATTATTCTATTTAATTTTATAATTTTATCAAAATTTTAATTAAATTTTTATATTATTTTAATTTTATATTTAGGTTTTTTTTGGGTTAAAAATATTAAAATCAATAAAATATTTTTTAAAAAATATGTGGTTAAAAATTTAATTAGATTTTTAATTATAAATATTTCAATTTGTTTGAAGGGAAGAAAAGTAAAAGTGGAGGCTGAAAGAAGAAGGGAAGGTTTTTTTCTTCGAAGCCTTTGTTTTTGTATTAAATTTTAAATGAAAAAGTCTAAAGAAACAACATTTTTATTAAATAATATAAACAACAGCAACTAATAATTATTAATTTTAATTTTTTTAAATTAAAATTTGAATAATCAACCGTAAACACATTTTGAATAATAAAAATTAGCAAAATATCTATCTTATAATTAGGTTTTTCTCTTTTCTGTCAACAACCACAAACTTTTTCCTCTACATTCGTACCATGCCTCACTTCTACTTTTCACAATTTCCACTGGACTCTCGTAAAACACCACACGTGTTCCGGCTCCTTCCTGCGTCCGCAACCGTCGCGCGCATCCGTGCTTCGTCGCACCTCCCAAACCGTCACACGCAGCCCAGCCAACCTCATGGATGTTTCTTTTTATTGTACACAAATGTTTAATTTTTATTGTATATGGATATTTCTTTCAAGTTTGAATTTTTTTTTATTGTACATGGATTTCTTTTTATTGCAGCGCTAAGGTTTGGTATTGCCGACGACGTTGACGACGTGACAGGAGAGGGAGAGTGGAGTGGCTGAAGTGAAAATAGGATAATGAAAAAAGAGAAAGATATAATTGAGAATAAGGATAGATAACATGTTTTTTTTTAATATTTAATAGACCTATGATATTACCTGTTGTTTAGTTGTTCACATCTCTCATTGTTTATCTAACAGAACCAATTTTAAATATAAC
>NC_029794.2:12871478-12879690 GCF_000816755.2 Arachis ipaensis | reverse complement strand
TTTTTATAAACATGATTTTTAATTAGTATAAATATTTCTTAATTTTGCCACAAGACTTTGCATTTTATTGTTTGATATCCTTCTGATACTATTGGATAACGTTAATTAGAAAATTACCAAATATCTTATTAGTACCTAACTTATCTAAATTAAGCTAAGCGGAAAAATAAAAAATTATAACCATATCTCTCGAATTTTTTTGTAAAGCGGAAATGAGTCTTTTTAATTATTTTGTCAAATATGATTTTTTTTATTTAATATATATATATATATATATATATTTGTTTATTTTAAAAATTAAATTGTTATGAATAAGTTAAATTTATAATTTACTAAAAAAATGTGTGTATAGCAATGGAACAAATTGCTTATTTTTCTGGGCAAATAATAATAATTTTTACTTGCTTAACAAAAGTAAAACTTGAAGGTTGTTTAATATTGCGTAAAATTCACATCCAAAACCTAGTTGAGATGATATATTAGCATGTCTCTTAACATATTACATCCGAATTTGAATATTGATAATATTAAGTAGTGGATAATACGTTATATATTATTATCACTTATCTCAAGAAATAGTAGTGAGATGAGAGAGTGGGAGAGAGAGTGTCAGAGAGAAGATAAGAGGATAACAAACAGACAGTTGTATATAGTGAAAAAAAACCATAAACGCCATTAGAAGCCTACTCAAAAATCCACACACTACAAGGAATGGAACCAAGGACCAGTGCTAGCGGGGAGAATAATGGCGGAGCAAAGGAAGTATAGGTGGGATGAAAGAAATGCGGTGACAAATTTTTGCTGACAACATACCTCACAATACATCAGTTGGTTGGGTGTGGAGAATTTTTAGTAGAGTCGAGAGAGTGATGGATGCAATTTTTTAAGGAAGAGAAGGTCGAACAACCCATTGGAATTTGCATTCATAAAATTTGTATCCAGGGCTGAAGCTCTTAATGCAATTCAAAAGCTTGATGGGTGCAATGTTTGTGGGTGCAAAATAAGTGTGGCAAATAAAAAATATAAGAAAAATATGGGTTAAAATGTATGAAGAGTCAAGAATAAAGGGGAGTAAGGGTCTGGAGTTTCAAAAAGAAGAAGAAAAGATAAGGATTGTAAAAGATTATAAGAAGGAAGACAGATCCTATAAGAATGTGTTGGTGCATGGGAGGAATAACATGGAACCAGTGAATATCGAAGGGAGTAAAGCTCTTCAAAGCTTTGGAAATTCAAAACTAACATTGAGAAGTGATGATGTGATGAAGGAGAAGATGGAACGAAGTCTAATAGGAGAAACAATCAATCCTATTTAGCTTGAGGAGATGGAAGCAAATGTGAGGAGGGATTGGCATACTATCAAAGAAGTAAAGATGTTGGGTTCTATGAAAGTGGTATTGACTTTTGATTCAAAGGAGAACATGAGGAAGGCAGAAAACTCTCCATTTTTCTTAAATCACTTCATTGAAATCAGAAAATGGACAAGGAAGGAAGTGAACAGTTCTCGAAGAGTTTGGTTGAAATTTTTCGGGATGCCAATACACGCTTAGAGCAAGGACAACATGTTGCGAGTCGCTCACGTGTGGAGAACGGTGGTGGAACTAGCAAACGAAGAAGACAAACACTAATTCTTTTAAAGCCGTCATTGATTCAAACTTTACACCAATTATCCAAGCCTTACTCAATGTAGTTGTTGAATATGAGGATTACCAAATCTTTGCTAAGGAATTGGCAGTGATAAATTCATATCCAGGATTGATTT
This sequence comes from Arachis ipaensis, assembly GCF_000816755.2. Taxonomy (NCBI): domain Eukaryota; kingdom Viridiplantae; phylum Streptophyta; class Magnoliopsida; order Fabales; family Fabaceae; genus Arachis; species Arachis ipaensis. Next base: position 12,877,931 of record NC_029794.2, on the reverse strand, counting down.
CAAATAGGAGTGGAGTGGTATTAAATGCATCTAATATAAGAAATGAGAAGCCACGAAGTTATAGTTATGGAAAAAATAATGAGGTAAGGGAGAAGGTATTAGATGAAAATCATAGTATACTTGAAGTTATGAGGGCGGTGGCTGATGAAGAAGTGGAGGGGTTGCAAGTGGAGGAAACTCAATTGACTCATGGAGGGAAAGGGAAGGATGACGTGGAGGGCAAGATGGGAATTACTCAAAATCCTAATAGTTTAAATTCAAATGAATGGCCAGCATATTAAAAACTAATACCTTGCTTGATGATAGAGAAATGGAAGATGTCTTAAAAGAGGTTGATTGGAATGATAAAGAGTGGCCTAATAGGTCAGATGGCGCATGTAAAGACTATTAGAAGTGGACCAAGTTAGAAACACAAAAGAAAGGCCTAAAGAGAGGGATCATTCATCCGAATCAAATCCATCCGCTCCACCAGGATTTGAAGATGTGATGAGAGTACTTGACGTCAGGGAAAACGAGAGAGGGCGTAACACTGAGAAGAAGAAAAAAAAACACAACTACACATAAGAAGAGTAAGAAGATAGTGCTTCGATCAAAAGGGGAGAAAATGGGAGGGTTAAAACTTGTGAGAAAAAGCATAAGAGGAGCAGAGAGATTGTTAAAACAATGGAGCAAGCAGATGTGAATTCCTCAAGTGAAGACAACAATAAAGATATAGATGGGGAGGTGACCAAGATGTGGCAGGTGGGAAGAAGGCTAGGGCTATCAGCAACCGATAAAGACTTGGCAAAGAAATACCTCAAAGACTATTACATTGAAGAAAAGAATGTGAAGGGCAAGGCCACCGTGAGAAAGAGTAGAGGAATAAAAAAGAAGAAAAAAATAATATTGGTGTTTTTGTTAATCTGTCTCTATGATTATACTCTAGAATTGTAGAAGTTTAAAAAGTAGAGGAAAGATAGGTGTTATTAAAGATATGATTTTTAGAAATAATGTGAGGATGGTAGGAATTTTAGAAACAAAGGATAATACAATAAAGGAGTCTGACGTTAAAAGGATTTGGGAGGATATTAATTTTGATTAAGAAATGGTAAGAGCTACAAACAATGGTGGTGGGCTACTGTGAGTTTGGGATTTTGTTTTTCAGATAAGACAAACAATTAAATGGGAAAGGTAGATATGTTTGGTAGGGATGTTAAAAGCGTTAAACAAAAAGGCGTTACTAGTACTAGTCTATGCACCAAATGTGGTTAGTGAGAGGTGTAAGGTATGGGAAGAGTTGTTGACAGTAAAGAATCAGGTAAATGTATGGGCAATAATTTTTAGAAATTTTAATGAAGTAACTCACCCGGATGAGAGGAGTAGTGGAAGAGTTAACAATGTAGGTAAGCAATAGTTCGAACAATGGATGGAAGATATGGGAGTGATGGATCTACCTTTAGAAGGAAAGAAATATACATTGAGAAATGGAAAAAGTGCTAGTAAGATAGACAGGTTCTGCATGGATCCGTATTGGATACATAGATTACCAACAGTGAAATTCAGAGCGCTAAAGTGTGCAAAATTAGATCATGTCAGGCTCTTACTTGAGGAAGAAATGAAAGATTAGAGGCCTAAACCGTTTAGAACACTAGACATATAGTTTTCTCATCCAAAGTTTAAGAAGATGTTCAACCAAGAATAGAAAAGTATGGAAGGAGGTACCGTGACAGAAAAATTGAAAAATGTGAAAAAGCCGATTAAAAAGTAGAATAAGAAAAAATTTGGTAACATTGAGGCAAAAATAAGATGTTTTGAGGAAGAAATTGAGAAAGTAGAAAAAGAGATTGATGCTGGGGAAAGACAAGAAGAAAACTTAATGAGGAGAGAGGCTTTGAAGAACCAGGTGGAACTGTGGTATAGAAGAAGGGCGGAGTATTGAAAACAACAGTCAAGGGATATGTACATAAAAGACGTTGATAAAAACACAAAATACTTCCATGTAAAATCAACGATTAGAAAGAGGAAAAGCAGAATTGAAGAAGTACAGGAGAGGGGGAGGACGATAAAAGAGCCAAAGAGGATTAAGCAAATTGCTAAAAGATATTTTAAAGAGTTGTATTCTCAAAAGTGGATGTCAGACATTTATATACAAGATGGGCTAGTGGTAAAGATTAATGAGGAGTACGCTGCAAAAATTGAAATCATACCATCTGATGAAGAGATAAAAGTTGGCGTGTGGTCATGTAAACCTACTAGAGCCCCAGAACCTGATGGGTATAACTTGGATTTTATAAAAAAAGTATGGGACACTATTGAAGAGGAATTTATTGGGATGGTAAGAAGCTTCTTTATTGAAGGAAGATTGCTAAGGGAGGTTAATATGACGTGGGTAGTGCTGGCAGTCAATTCTGGAGGAGGCAAAGAGATCAAGGATCTGAAACCCATGAGTATAGTAGGTTACATTTATAAGGTCATGTCAAAGGTTTTGGTGGCAAGACTGAGACCCCTCATAAGAGAGTTAGTGGGAGAAACTCAAACGACTTTTGTGCATAAATGTCAGATATTAGATGGGGCTTTGATTGCATGTGAGACAGTGACATGGTTGAAGAAGGCAAGAATGTCGTATGTGGTAGTAAAACTAGATTTCAGAAAGGCTTATGACTCGCTGTGATGGAAGTTCCTTGATCACGTTCTTGAGAGGATGGGGTTTGGTGTGGTAAGGAGAAGATGGATCCAAGCGTTGATAGATATGACTTCATTGTCAATTATGGTTAATGGCTCGCCGACTAAACCGTTCAATATGGAAAGGGGATTACAGCAGGGTGACCCAATGTCACCATTTCTATTCGTATAGCAAAAGTTCTAAATAAGCTTGTTGATGTAGCTTCGAATCAACACTTGGTGGAGGGGTTGTTGGTTGGGAAAAGAAGTGTATCGCTGTCGCACCTTCAATTCATAAATGATACCATTCTTTTCTGCCCATCAAAACCAAAGGTATTGAAAAATTAGAGGAGAATCCTAAAATGCTTTGACATGATATTTGGGTTGGAGATTAATTTTGATAAGTTATTTATCATCTCGGTAAATTGTGGGGAACACGACATGAACAGGATGACAGAAGCAACGGGTTGCAAAATAGGAAGCCTACCGATTAATTATCTTGTAATTCCTTTAAGGGCAAGCCCACGATGAATTAGCACATGAAAGCTGTTGCTTGATAAGATTGAGAAGAAGTTGAGTTGTTGGAAAGCTAGCCCACTATCTAAAGCGGGAAGAGTAGTCATCATCAAATTATTCATAAATAGTCTACCTATGTACTACTTAAGACTTTTTAAGATACTGAAAGAAGTTGAAAAGAAGATAATTTTCATGCAATCAAGATTCTTTTGGGGGAGTAAAAAAGGAAAAAGAATTATGCTAACAATAAAGTAGAGTACAATACAAAAATCAAGAGAGCACGGGAGATTGGGGTTTGGTGATATCGAAATGAGAAACGCTATCATGTTATTCGATGGAGGAGGAGATTCTTATATGAGAGTGAGCTATTGTGGAAAAGGGTTGTTGGGTCTCGCTAAGATGTTGGAACTGATTCCTTAATGAGTGAGCATGCTTGTAAGGGTTTTAATGGGTCATGGAAAGATATTGTGAATATTGTAAAGAAGGATGTGTACAAAGAGATGGCTAAAGAGTGATGAAAGATGTGTGTGGGGATAACAGTAAGACAAGATCTTGGAAGGATGCGTGGATTGGTGATAAATCTTTAGCGAATAGATACCCAAAATTGTTCACTATATCAAATATGAAGGAAAGCTACATTAAAGGCTGTGGTGTGTGGATTGGTTCATCTTGGGTCTGGAACTTACAATGGCAGAAAGAGTTCTTTGAGAGAGAAAAAACTCATAACAGAATTATAAAATTTGTTGGATGGGAGATATACAACAAAGTCCTTTATTAACATAGTTATGGAAAAAACATATAGTTTGCGGACAATAAAACACATTTTTGATGATGTTTGGCGAAGTTTGGTGCCCAAGAGTTGAGTGTTTGTGTGGTTTATAATTTCAGAAGGACTAAACACTAAAGACGTTTTTGTCAAGAGGCGAATTGTACAACAAGGAGATGATGGGTGTGTGTTATGTGATGGCAAATAGGTAATTACTTGTTCTTGCATTGTTCTTATATGTCTAAATTATGGTGGTTGAGATTATATTGGAAAAATATTAGTTGGGTGGGTAGTAATAACATAAAATAAAACATAATTTGAAAGTTGTATGAATAATGAAGTACATAGAAAAAAAAAGAAAAATGCGGCTTATTTATTTCTTTGCTATCATTTGAGTGATTTGGAAGAATAAGAATCTAAGAGTGTTTGAGAATAAGATTGTGGCTTAGAGTAGTGGGTGGGAGCAAGTTAGATGCTTAGTAATGTAATGGAATGTTAGAAAGAATAAAAAAAAAATAACTAGCTCTAACAGAAATGATAACTGACAAAAGAAAAAGTGAGAGTGGTGATAATATGGCATATATAAATCGGATTTAGACAAATATGTTGTAGGTATATATATAACAAATGGTGAAAGTGATATTAAGTGTTTCATGGAAGATGTATGCCACAAGAGATCAAGAGGGGAAGTAATTTTAATAGGAGTACATGAAGCAGTGCAATTCCTTCTTGAAGATGCGGACATGTGTGAAGAAGATATAACAGTAGTGGTAGATTGTAAGGAGTTAGTTAGTTGGATACAAAGAAGAGAGGAGATAAGTTGGGATCAACGATTTTAAATAACAAAGCTAAATATGTATCCCACTTGTTTTATAACATTGAGATTGTATATAGGGTGAAAAGTGAATTCAAAGAGCAACAAAAGTGGAAATCAATTGCCTCAAATAAAATAAGCAAGTGGTTCATGTAGATAAAAAATAATTATTGTTTTGTTTATCATTATGAAAAATTATAATTCTGTGTTTTATTTGCTGTTTATTTCCTGATTTTGAATAGATTAAGGGTGTGTTTGGTAACCACGTTTGAAGGAAAAAAATACTTTAGCACTTCTTGAAAGCTTCAATTCTTTGTTTAGCAATTTTCTTCTCTACAAATGCAGAAGTGATTTTGTTCATAAAACCACATTACAAGAAGTAATAATTTCTAACTTCTCCGTTGCACTAACATGCTTTTAGCCACTACTTTCAACATTTATTTTTCTTTTACCAACTTTATCTTTTATACATGTTATTGCATTATTTATAAAATTCTTATTATTTCTCTCTATATAAACTTTTTTTATTATTTATTATTTATATTTTTTATTAATTTTTTTATTTGACATTATATATTTTTATAGTTATAATTTTTGTGTATTATATTTATTATTATCTTTTTATAATAGAATTTATTGATCCCATTAGGTAAAATAAATTAAATAAAAAAATTAATCATAAATAATAATAATAGTTAAAAATTATAATGTACTAAAAAAGAGTACTAAGAGTATTAAAAATATACTATATAAAAAACATATAAGAAAAAAGTATAAAAAAAAATAACATTATAATTTAATATCATGTCCTTTTAAGTAATTATCTATCTAAAAGTGATTTTAACTAATATTATCTAAACAATATTTATTTTACCAAAATCAATTTTGGTAAAGAGTTGTCAAACATAAATTATGTTGACACAAACTTACTTCTACCCAAAATTAATTCTATAAAATTATTTTTATTAAAACTCCAGTTTGACAAACTACAATTCAAACACACTAAATTAAATTGGATTATGTTATTTTGGTGACTTAAAATGACTAATTAATTTTTTATGGTAATATCAAAAGGGATTAATTAGTTAATGTTAAGTTATCGCTAATCTGTTTTTTTTTATTGAATCTGTACTGAACTATCGAAAAAAAATAATAAATAATATGTGTGAGTTTATGATATAATATCTAAAATTGAGGAGTGTCTAAAAAAATTGGGTAGAACTGTATTGTTGTTATACTCCAATCTTAATTCGTTTTGAAACCATTAAACAATGGTAATTATTTGGGATTTGTGAGGTCATAGAGTAACGAATCATAAATGGGACCAAGATGAGGAAACCATTGTTTGACTTATTATGATGCTAATTTGGGGCCAGTTGCATGTGCTCACTTTATAATCTATGTTTTGAGTAATTTTAAAGCTTTCTAACATTCTATTTCTCTGGTCCTTCACTATTCCCTAATACTTTATAGATTTGCTTACTATGCTTGTTAAATTTTATTTATTTTTTATTTTTATTTTTAATTTTTTTACTAAAGATAGAAAAATTTAAACTCACGACTTCTAAGTGAGTATAAAGAGATTATGCCATTTAAATTATAGCTTGTTAGTATATAGTTTGTGCAAAACATTTAGATTTAAGTATTAAATTCTTTAATTCTATTTTATTCAAATCTTTATTTTATAATTAAGTTTATAAACATTTTAAGTCACTTA
>NC_029794.2:12863231-12870718 GCF_000816755.2 Arachis ipaensis | reverse complement strand
ATTTTTTTAACATAAATATATAACAGCATTATATAAAAACAAAATTTATAAATATTACAAATTTTCAATATTTTGTCATTATTATGACAATAAATAAATTATTTTAAAGATAAATACTATATAAAATATTTTAAAATAGTACTCTTCAAATTTGAAGTGACTTAAAATTTTTAATATAATTGAATTCAGTGGCAGAGCTTGAAACAAAATTTTGGGGGTCAAATAGAAAATAATTATCAAAATGTTTTTGATATGAACCCCATTAGAAATAAGTTTGTCTAACCTCATCTCTTTGATTTGGGTGATATTGCCAAATTTGAAGCCGTTTTCCAGGTCTCGTTCTAAAGAATTAAGGTCAAACTTATTGGATGCAACTCTTTAAACTTTTGAAGGTTATATCTCACTTTTTTCGTGATTCATTAAAGTACAAAAACTATCTACAGGTGTTGATATTGTAAAAGTTATTTGTTCTCCTCCTTCAATATTAGTCTTCCTCTTAAAAAATACATCAATTCTTTTATTTTTCACGATTATTTTATATAAAAATTTGAATATATATCCTATAAAATATGTAGAAAAGAAGTTAGAAGCACAAATATTAAAATTTATAATATTTATTAATTTTTTTATTAATTTATACAAATACAATAATATCAATAATTATTGAATATTCTAATTTTTTATCATATAAAAAATAAATTAAATAAACAGTAAAATATAAAATAATATTAAATTACATAAATAAAAAATACATAATTTTTATATTTGAACTCGAAAGTAGAGGGGGTGTTGCTTATTGAATAGGGAGTTGTGAAATACAAATACACTCGATTCAGTCCAAATCCAACATGTTTTAAATGTTTAAAACTAAAAATTATTGTGCAATAAAAGCAAGAGATAAAGATTAAACTTTGGTATTTTAAGTCATAGTAAAGTATTTGAATTTGAGCCAATTGAACTATTTTTTATTTTTTGAAGAAGTACTATTAATTTTTTTAACAAAAGTTTGGAGAGCCATAGCTCCCCTTGTCTCAACTAAGCTCCGCCACTGATTGAATTAAACAAAATTTTTTTAGTATATTTTCTAATATAAATAACTAAATTATTTATGAAAAGACATTCTTTCATTTTATTTTTTTAAAAACTAATAAAACATAAAATAACATTTAAAAAATAAATCAACTATTGTAATAATTGTGATGATAGCTCATTAATTCATCATGTTGAATTTGAAAAATAAATATTAAATGAACGGGTGAAAAATTGAACAGCCCATCATGTTAAATTTAAAAATTATTAAGTGAACTTATTACATAAGACTTTGGCCAAATGAATTTAGGGTCCTTATAGTGTACAGATGTGGGTGTACAGATTTTTGTCTTTTTGTGGCTCAAAAGCGTGCCATTAAAAGTGTTGCTTAAAGAAAAAATGTTACCCTTAATCGTTAACTTGGCTCTGATACCAATTTTGCAATCATTTTTACTATATGTCCTTGTATATTGTAATTTCATTTTTATAATTTTCAATCTTGTTTTAGTTTATAATATTCTTTTTTGCATGGATTATTGTATATAAAATCTTTTATCTGTTTGTCTTTTTCTTTAATATATTATTTATAATGGTTGGGTCTGATGGACAATTCCCATCCTAACCCTTCTTATGACGTCATTGCTTACGTCATTGTTTATTATCTTGCACCAGCTACATTGTTGGTGCTCTATGACCTAAGCGCTTACGTCACTATGCAATAATGTTGAGAGATGCTTCTGATGTGCTGTCTTCCTCTTTCATTATGTGGCCTTCAGATGCGTTGTCTTCTTCCTTTATCATGTGGGTTGATTCCGTTTTATTATTGCTTTCTTCAGATAACTCTGAGACGCAAAGATGGACAAAAAATACACTAATTCAATGTTTCTAAATACAATATTTCTATCCATGTCTCTTCTGTCAAACACAATTTTATATCTATTTTATCAATTTTTAGCAAATCGAAGGTGATTCGATATCTGTTATCTGGGAGCAAAACCTACTCATCTTTGTGAGTACCAGTTTTCTTAAAGTGTATCAAAAACCTTTTGATTAAATAGAAACTTAAGGAAATATAAAAAAATAAATAAAAGACTTTGAAAATAAATTGACTGAATTTGAAATGAATTGCATTGAATTTAAATAAAACAGTAAAATGTCATCGATTAGATCAAAGGACTTTTGAAATGGAAAATAAAAATACTGGAATGTAAAGTTTGAACAGAGAAAATAAATATTGCTTGAATGATAAACTTGCAAGAAAAGTAAAATTTGCAGAAAGTGTAAATGAAAAAGTTAAAACAGTGGAAAGAATCCTACAGAAAAGTAACTCGAACGCAAACTCAGTAAGTCGCTGGGATATGAGTGTGCTTGAGTATTTTCTGAAGCAAAATTCTAACATTTATTCCTTCTATTCTTCTCTTATTTATAAGAATCTTCCACCAATTGGGTTGAAATGTAACCTTCATGTTCATTAATTCATCGGTAAACGTTCTTGCTTCTTTTGCTTGACAAAAGTAACCATCAGAAATAGTTTTCAAAACTTGGACCCTTTGATTTAACATTTCGAGCAACTTGCTGAACAAACGTGATAGTTCTGACTTCTGACTCTTGTCCCGCATTCCTAGCCATAAACTTTTTCGATGCAAACCTTTTTTTGAAGACACGTGTTTACTGACTCTCAAATACACCTTTTTTCGAAATAAATTATTTTCGACTAACTATTTTAGTATCTCTATCCTAGTATTATGTCTCTCTAAACAAACAATATTATATTTTTACTAAATCTTGCAAAAGATCAAAGTGGATAATAGACAAACTTTGAATATTTTTCATCACTATGTGCTCTAAGGGAACGGACAATATTAAATTAAAGACGACTTAGGATAAAATATGGTATAATTGTAATCGAGTATATATATGTGTATTTTTTAAGATTGATAGTAATGATTGATGAATATTATTAAATATTAAAAAGAGTACTGCTACACATATAATAAGTCTTTTTGGTATATAAGTCATACAAGCATAATTGTTAGAATCGAACCGGTGATCGAACCGGTCAGGTCACTGGGTCATTGGGTTACTGGTTCAACTGCTGGGTTACTAGTTGAACCGGTTGACCCAGTCCTATGTAAATAAAAAATAGTCAAAAGTTTAAAATTAAAATTTAAAATACATATTTTTACTAACATTTTAAAAATATCAAGTTATTTTAAAATAATACGGAACATGAATAATAAATATTTTATTATTTTTACTCTATCATAAATATTTTTATTTTGTTTTTATATTAAAATAACTATTATTTTAAAATTTTAATAATTTATTAATTAGTTTATATCTTTTATACTATTATATTCTACAAGTATTTAATTAAAAATAATATTAATAGATATTATATAATTATAAAAAAATAAGTGAGTTTATAATTATTGTTAAATAAAAATATAATTAATTTAAGAATGAGTGAATTTATAATTAAAATTAAAATAAATTAAATAAAAGTAAACTACTTGATGAAAGATATCTATATGTATTATAATTTACATATATTTTAATAGGAAACATAGTGATTTGGTGGTTGTGGAGTGTTTTTGTTTCCATGAGGGCAGGGGTTCAAACCGGTTCGCACTGGTTCATTCTGAATTTGACCGGTTCACACCGGTTCGATTCCTTGTACAGTTCAAACACCGGAACGGATCGGTATAGGGTCCGATTCACTGGTTTTCTGGTCGAATTGGCCGGTCCGGTCCATTTTTACAACTATGCATACAAGTTAATTCTAATTCGAGTACTGCTAGAGAGCCAATGGTCTAAGTATACAATGTGTACAATGGCCTAAATCTTTGGTCCAAACCTTTCGGATCTAGAGCTCTAATACCATGTCATGAAACCACTCATCCCAAAAGCTTAACCTGATAGAAAAATATAACACTAATGGTTATATCTCTAATACTTCCTAAACCTCTATTGTACACATTGTACAAAATTTCCATTGGCTCCCTATATTTTCTCTTCTAATTCAACAAAATTCACTTACATAATGCGTATCTTTATATCATACGTTTCTCCTCCTGCTCCTCTTCTTTCTCTCTCTTTTTTTTTTCTTTTTTTTTTATGCGTTTCTCATCCTTTTGCAATTTGATGTGGCTGAAGTCATTGGACACAAATATAGTAAGAGGACTTGACCAAAATAAAAAGGCGTTATTGTTAATTATATTTATTTTGCATTCAAATAAAATAAAATATGTGACAAAAATATAATTATTATATATTTGTGTATATTACACGCAAAAATATTTTATAAAGATAAATAATCAACTACTATATATTTATGTATAAATATATATGTTATTTTACTCAAATTTTTAATGAAATTATGGACAAATCACTATATTAATCCAATGGGAGCAAAAAATTACACAAATCTGCCAAACCAAAAATTATTTTGTGAATCAACCAATGCACATTTCTATATAGTTCGAATTAGGTTGTTTCGAACTTGATTTACATGTAATTCGAATCACCTTGATTCGAATTACACACATACACACACCCACTAATTCGAATTAACCTGATTCGAATTACACGCATACAATAATTCGAATAAGGGTGATTCGAATTACACCCTGATTTATTAAAAAAATTTATTTAAAAAAATAATAATTTAAAATTAAAAAATATATATTTTATTTCATGCATTAAAAATTTTTTAATAAATTTATTTAAATTATACCACAAAAAAATATTTTATTCTATGCAAAATAATTTAAAAATGGCTTAAAAGATGTTAGGAGTACTATACAAATTTGTAATGACTTAGGACATTAAAGAAATACTCTACATAGTCGATAATAATTTAGAAATTAAAGAAAATATATTTTTATCATGTATTTACCTAAATCACTAAAATATTACAAACTTTTATAGTACTCATAACATCTTTTAAGCCATTTTTTCAAAATTATTTTGTATAGAATAAAATATATTTTTTAATTATTTTGGATAAAATAAAATATTTTTTTTAATTTCTAAATTATTATTGACTATGTAGAGTATTTTATTTAAAATTTGTGTACATGCATGTATTTACCTAAGTCATTAGAACATTACAAAATCCCCTTAACTTATTACAAAATTACATGTAAACCAAGTTCGAAACAACCTAATTCGAACTATATAGAAATGTGTATTAGTTGATTCATGAAATAATTTTTGATTTGGCAAATTTGTGTAATTTTTTGCCCCCTTAACTTATTTAAATAATTTGCCCTGAAATTATTATCCCTTGAATAATCAAATTTAGCATAAAAAAATCAAATTTGTTATAATAACCAAGTAATTAAATTTTTTCATAAATACTAAATATGTATTCTTATATAACTAGTGGCTGATTTTTTATTTTTGTATTTATGTAATATATCTAACACTATATTTAGCCGGTCCAAGTCCAACACTAAGCTTTCCACAACACCACAATATGAGCTGCTTTGAATGTACAACAAGGGCATCAAGCCACATTTTAAAAAAATCCATTCTTCGGTTAACGAAATGGCTGGTACTCATCTCACGGTGTTCAACATCTACGCATATACACATCAAAAAATGTCTTTATAATCTTCACCACCAACTTATTTTATTCATTATATCCACGGTGAAAAATTAAAGAATACTAGTATGCCAGTAAAGTACAATGGCATATGTGAAAGTCTTCCATCCTTATACGGGTCCCTTTTTTGCGAAACTCAATGCAAGTACAATAAATTAAGGTACATAATATAATGAAAAATTATTAAAAATTTACAGAAATTATTTTTAACATGAGGGTGGAGATAGTATTTTGGTAAAATATTGATATTTAAAGTATATTATAGTATTGTAAAAATATTTAACACGTTTTTTTATGTGTTTTAATACACTCGTTATGTATTGGTTAGAATATTGTCATGTGTTCAACATACCTCTACGAATTACAACACGTTCCATGTGTATTGACTAAGATATTGTCACGTGTTTAACACACCTTCTATGTTTTTTTTTTGTGACTACACCTTCTATGTGTTGTAACACACTTTTCACGTATTAATTTTTCATCTACAAAATTTACTCACCTATAATTACACCAAATAATTTCATTTCTAACAAAAATATCAATATTTTTTTCATATAAAAAAAATTAACCTAAAAGTCTAACCTAGTGAGTGTATATATGTATATATTTTCTTTGGCATTGATAATAACTGCACACACTTTATAAAATAGAAAAGAGAAAAAATAGTAACATAAAATATTAAATATTTTTAAATATAGATAAAAATAGAGAATTAGATTCTCATAGTAGTATACTAGTATGAGTAAAATTTACTGTATTGGTATTTGAGATTTAGCTATATACATTATATTGATCTTTAGACTTTTTTTTTTGACACTGAATCAACTAATTAAATACTGAATTAGTTTTGACTTGTCACATTAGATACATGATTAAATAATATCGTTTTATTTTAACTCTTAAATAAAATAAAAATAGAGTTGTTTTAGAGAAAAAAGAGAAATAAAACGATTTGCACATCATATAAATTCGTCTTCGTCCTTTTGATTTATTTAAGCGTTAAAACAAAATAACAATATTTAACTCTATTTAATGTGAAAAGTCAGAACTAGAATTGACTCAGTACTAAAAAAGATTTAAAAATCAATATAGTGTCTAAAAATTAAATTTCAAAAATTAATATAAAAAATTTTAAATTTAAAAGACTAGAATAATAAAAAGTCAATGAATACAAGAAACTACTTCAAAAATTTAGTCGAACTCCTCTGTGTATAATAGTATAATTTATCTTCAAATGAGACGATAAATGTAATTGTTATAAGAATATTTTAACAAAAATAAAAATAAAGCAAGCTTCCATCAGCAACAGTATTACATGGTCAAAATTCAAAGGACAAAGCTGGCTGGGGACTACCTTCATCAGCCACTCATGCTTCTCTTTTAATTTATCGTCATCATTCATATATTCAGTTGAAATTTCAAACGAAAATAATATCATTTCAAGTAGTAGTTAAAATAAGAATCGAAGGTTAGATAATAATAATGAAGAGGTCAAAGCTTTTCACCGTAGAAAGCTTACTCCTATTGATTTGAAGGCTTCAACGAAATTGGGAAGGGTATAAGCAAAAATTTTGTGCAGCTAATTAATTAATGAGTCTTCAAAGGGTGAAACCAATGTGATGTGCTGTGACATGAATCTTTTGCTGCCGGCGATTCTCAAGACATACACTCTTTACGTGAATGGTAGGTGAAGTTAACCTAACCTCGATCATCTTATTCTTATGATTTAACTGTTACATGTTTTTCTTCTTTAGAAAGTTTTGGACGGTGAATTTTCTTTTTTGATGTGTTTTATTAAAATGTAAATTTATATTAGTTTTAATAATTATAAAAAAAAAAGTAGTTC
>NC_029794.2:12853093-12862880 GCF_000816755.2 Arachis ipaensis | reverse complement strand
TATTTTTTTTTAAAAAAAAAACTTTGTTAATTAAAATGTTGTTGTTAACGAAAATTTATTTTAATTTTTTTCGAAAAATATCTTAAATGGTTTCTGTGAATTTAGTCCTTTCATTAATGTTTTTTTTCTAACTTAACGGAACATGTCTACGTAGTACGTTAAATTGCTGAGTTGTTTATTAAGTGTCAACTATGATTAATTTTTTTTTGTTGGAGGCCTTATTATCTTTTGAAAATAGTTGTCAGGTTTATTTCGATTTTTTTTAATTTTTTGTTACCTTTTTTATATACATTAGCTAAATTTACTGTATAGGTAGAAACTCAGAAATATTAGTAATTTTTAAATATTTTTACTTGTAGAAATTGAATGGAGGATGTATTCTTTTAATCTTTTCACTCTTGTTTAAAAAAAAATGCTTAAGGTATTATATTATTAAAATTATGTTAAGTTTTAGGTGTACTTAATTTAAATTAATCATCATAATTCACATAAACTCATTATTATTAAAAAAAATATATATTCTATTTTATAATAGATAATGAAAAAGTTAACACAATATTTTATTTAAAATAGATACAACAAATGAGAATATTTATGCCAACTAATTAGGTAGATATAACATTAAAATTCAAAATTTAATATTTTGGTATATGTTTTGTCGATTTTTAACAAATCGAAAGTGGTTCGATTCTAATGGTTTGGGAGCGAAAACAACTTCTCTTTTGCAGGTAACAGTTTTTTAACAGTGCATTAAAGATTCTCGAATTAGACGAAATTTAAAGAAAAGACCGAAAAGACATAAATAAAGGCTTTGAAAATAAAATTGACTAGAATTAAAATGGTTTGCATTGAATTTAAACAAAACAGTAAAATGCCTTCAATTAAATCAAAGGACTTTTGACATAGAAATTAAAGGTTTCAAAACATAAAACTGAACAAGTAAAGTAAATGTTGCTTGAAAGATAAATTTGCACGAAAAGTAAAGTTTGCAGAAAAGATAAATGGAAAATAAAGACATGTGGAAGGAACTCTACAGAAAATTAACTCGAAACAGACTCAGAATGGCCTTGGAATATGAGTGTGCGTGAGTAATTTTTGAAGCAAAGTTCTAACATTTGTATTTTCGAGCTTTTTTCTATTTATAGCCATCTCCTAGCCAATCGAATCAAAGTGTAACCACCACGTGTGTCAAAACATATGTAACCAATCCTGCTTCTTCTGCTTTATAATGTAATGTCTTAAAAAGCAAGCTCCAAAATTTGATGTCTTCGATTTACCTCTTTGACTAACTATAATAGTCAAGCTTCAAGTCAATGTCAAAATACCTTCCTCGATACAGGTTTCCTTCTGAGAGCACACGCCTGCTGATCTCCAAATAACTTCCTTTTTTGAAATTAATTATTTTCGACTAATAGTATAATTAGTAACAAACAGATAAAGCTAATAACAAGAATCAACAATGTCATTTTTATTAATATATATATATATATCCTCTATTCAAAAAGGTATATGAAAAAATATAACATAAAATAGAAAAAAAAAATCGTAAATGACTCCTAATAATTATCCCAAAAGTAGGGATGTACGTGGATCAGATATGGTCGAAAATTCAATCCGATCCGCATAATTCCCATCGGATCGGATCAGATATGATATCCGCCGCGTTTTTTAGTGTCGGATCCGATCCGATCCGATCCGCATCGGATATCGGATATCGGATATATCCGCATAATTGAACCTTCTCTTTTTAATCATATTTCTATGTAAAAAATTCAATAAAAATATTTCTTTCACACTTTTAAACTTATTTATTCCTAAAATATTTTTAATCAAATTTTTTTAAATAAAAAAATAAAATAATACAATATATGAATAATAATTACTAACTAAAATATACAAACAAGTAAATATAATACTAAACATATATATATTTATTTACTTTTAATTATTGTTGTGCGGATCTGCGGATCCGCGGATCGGATATGCAGATATAGAGCAGATATCCACGATCTGATCCGTAAAGGGTGCGGATCGGATGCGGATATTTACCGCATATCTGCGGATACAATCCGATCCATGAACACGACAATGAGACCACAAACAAAAAAATCTTATCTGTCAATTTTAGCTGGCATTTAACGGACAAATTAATTGATTAACGTGCCATATAAGCATTCTCTCTTAACTCAAGAAATCATTGACGGAAGAGCTAATCAATCTCACAGAATTAAAGATCAAGAGCCGAAAACGATATTTTTTTTATTCAGAGCCTCGTAGTCCCAGAAAAAAAATTATCAAGATTGAAATGGATATTCACCTAATTTCTTTTAGTCACTTGTGGACTTCCTAATTACTTTTTCTTGTTATTTTTATGGAGTACCCTTTATCTTGTATGTAGGGACAGAAATGGTCGAGTCGATCGAGTTGAGTTTTGACTTTGACGAATTTGGTCTATATTGTTAATAGATAGTTCAAACTTAGGCCTATTATTTTTTATAGGTTTTTATTTTTTCAGATTCGAGTCCGACCTGTTTAACCATACATATAATTCATAAATATAAACTTTTTCTTTGAATGAAAAAGCGCTACAATATTAATTAGTCTTGACTATTGATTTTTTTTTTAGTTTTGTTTTGTATTTAATATAAATAAATAATTAACAGTCTAAACTAAGAATAATTTATTTAAAAAAAATATTTTGATAATTTACTCAATAAATTTCGTAGATTTTTTTTTTAAGTTTATTACAAAAAGTCTGCAACTAACCTGTTTAATAAAACAAGTCGAACCTAACATGAGCCAAATCATGAATATTTGTTGAATAGGCCGAGTCACTTTTACCATTATTCGTATGCTTTGGTCCTTACAGCCTCTGATGTATACAGAGAACTATTTTCAGATTAAAAAAAAGACAAACAAAAAATCTTCTCATTGGAAACATTAACTATTCTTTTTATTATATTAAGTAATTATTTATAAATATGTATATTTATAATTTTGACATAAAAAAAAGAGAAATTACGTACATTTTTTAGCAAGATTATGTTACATTTTATGCATACGTATTTGAGTATTGAAGGTAGTTTATTTTGGTACTTAAAACATGAATCCTATAGTTGGGGCAAACTTCCATCTCGCAATCATTTATCTTTCGCCGATGTGAGCTGAAATACTTTTTGGAATTTACTTTATGTTGACACCGTTTTGAATGGTAGTAAATATGGTGTTAAAAAAACATGATTCATAAGACTTGACCACAATTAAAGTGTGTTCACTTTAACTGACAATTATCAGTAACCACTACAAAAACTTTGAACATTATTGATGACTTTTACTGACAGTGTCGATAAAAGTGTGCGAGTCAAATTCCATTGGAAGAGACCGCACAAACATGTACAATTGACTCACGACGCCCTTGAAATCAATCATTTATGCATTCTGCTGGTGGCGGGTGATCTCCCCCTACTGCATTTGATGAATTTGCCTTCACTCCTTCTACTCTGATGGTAGCGTGTCTCTAACTCCGCATACCTCATCTTCTGCTTATCGTGCTGCACAAGTAATCCGTTCCATCAAGTCTACGAATGATCATCTGGCATCCCAACAACATTAGAGAATCGGGGTGCACCCTCTCACGCTTCGAGATTGGAGGCGGTTCTAGGCCTCGCAACAATCTGAGTGGAACGCTCCCTGATGGCTTTTGCCAAATTCTCCTCAAAGTGATTCTGATATACATAAAAAAACATATTTTTCTTTTATAAATAATTATATAATAGTTAACGTGAAACATGAAAAGTTTAAGGTATTAAACTTAGGCGGCATCCTCGAAGCGTCTATCAACGCAATTGTTGTGGTCCTACCTCTTGGTGTAGACCTTATCAAAGAGCTCACTCCTAGTAAGCAGGTGACCCAGCATGCTTTTCTGCCAAAATAAGACACATGAACTCATTTGATATCTAAATTAGAAATAAAAAACCAAATACGCATGAAGGTGAAGAACACATTGCTTAAGAAAATTGATCGAGGGATGCAGTGGAGCCTCTACTGTACAATGACCCTCCAATTTTTTAAGGTTTAATTATTCTATTGGTCCCTATAGTTTTGTGAAATTTTTAATTAGATTCTTATATTTTTTTTCTTTTTAATTGAGTCTCTACACTAATTTTTTTTTCAATTAAGTTCTTCTTAGTAGTAATTGGCTTAATTTTATAAGGACCTAACTTAAAAAAAAATTGGTATAGGAACCTAAATAAAAGAAAAAAATATATAAGGACCCAATTAAAAAAAAAAATTGGTGCAAGAACTCAATTAAAATGAAAAAAAAGTATAGGGACCTAATTGAAAATTTCACAAAACTATAAAAACTAACAGAATAATTAAACCATTTTTTAATGATGTAATATATTATGAAGTTAAAAAAAAAAAAACACTAAATTACCTTAAATATGTCCCACCAGAAGTCTCAAACCCGATCGGGACTCCTGAGCCATTCTAAATCTAGATATAAAACACCNCGGACTAGCCTTTTAAATCTAATAAAAAATTATGACGCGAAATTTAATCATCATAATTCAAAATACAAATAAAAATAGCAAAATTACAACACAACTCTTTCAAAATGTTATTCTAAATTCTAAATGTCAATAAAGTTGTGCATTATAATATCTGTTCTCAAATTACTGTAAAGAATAAAAAAATAACAGTTTCAAATTAATTTTTAAATAACAAAAAATTTTGAAAGAACAATATTTACAACACAATACAACATAAAAATAAAAAACTACAACACAACCGGCATTTAACGACGGTTCTAAGGTCATATTGTAGCGGTTTTAACCGCCGCCAAACATATTGCGGCGGTTTAATATTCGCTGAAAGATAGGCTGCAGGTAAACAGTTAGCGGCCATTTTTAGCCAACCGCTGGAATAACCGCCGCGTAATAAAAATGGTTTTGCAGCGGTTTTTACCCGATGCCGTTGGGGGTTCGAAATTTGGTCTATTAATTTTGCGATGGCAACAAACCGCCGCTAAATGATAAGGAATTGAAAATGGCGATCGTTTTGCGGCCGCTAAAAGCCGGAAAACGAACATCATGCCTATTTAGCGGCGGTTTCTAACCGCCGCCAAATTTAAGATTCCCATTAAAAATTTAGCTTTTTTTATAATTGTGCTTCTTTTAAAATAGTCTATTTATTCAACTTTAATTTATTAGTTACCGATTAATTTAAACAACTTCCAACCAAATAAAACAACTAAATAGCACAACAAAACAAATTATATATATGCAAACATAACATATATAATGAGATTGTCATAAGTGCATCATTCAATATGAAGTAAAATTCGATAATTTGAAAAAAATAAACATAAAGCACTAAATCAACTTAAATTTAATAGTATCTAATAACATTGATTGAAAGTCACTATTTTTGTTGCGGGTCATGGTTGCCAGATGAAGATGGCCTTGCGCGCGACAAGGTTGATATACTGCCCAAATAATCCAGCTCTACATCAACATCAGCTGGCAAATTATCTCCTTGTTGTTGGATTAAATATCCCAAAACCTTCTCTATTAATTGTCTCTTTGCCTGCTCTTCTTATATTTTAGCTGTTAATTCTGCAATCCTCCTCTCATACTCTTCATTTGGCTCATCAGAACCCGACGGTGGTCCAGCAGCGTTACCAAATACTTGGGTGGGACATGGTCTAGCACCTAAGGCATGAACTCGTCCTGGGTGCTTCTTTCCAAGAACTTGTGCGAGCGAATCATTTTGTGAAAGGTGCTTAGAGGATTCATCCTGTCTCTCAACGTTCACAATTGCTTCCTGCAAATATACAAGAAATTGGAAAGGCATGATTTAAAATTAGCACGATATATACAGTAAGCTAATTTTAAAATTTTCAAACATTACTTACACTAACAACACGTGCATCGGGATGGATATAACGAGTCATTTTTTTCTTATGAGTGATGATAAACAACTCTCCTCTACCAATGGGCCTTCCTTGTTCTTTCTCCTATATCATTCATATCGACACAATTATGAAAATAACAACACCATATTCAGGAAGAGTAATCAAAATCTCAATGCAGATAATTACTTATTACCACTTCGTCTTTTTTTCTTGCCAATGTTTTGGAGCCTCCAGTATGTGTGTAAAATTGCTTGCTCCGATTTAAAGTGTTTTGTTTACACTTTTTCTATGAATAAATAACAGAACAAATATAAATGAGAATGGGATGTTGAATATAAAATATAAGGAGTATAATATGTATACACATGTATGTTTTTGTGGAAATAATAAAAAATACCAAGGCTTACCTTTGTTTCTTCCTTCTGGCGATATTCAAGGAACCATTTCCAGTGATTTTCTTCTATTCCTGACGGGCGATGCTTAAGATTTTCCTCAAAAGTTCTTGTTTCTTTGTAACACTTATGATACAAGTTGTGTCTTGTATCCTTCCAATTCTTTCCTATCATTTGCATAATTTCGCGCTTTATTTTTCCTCTGGCATCATCTTCATAGTAAAAAACCCGCTGCAATTAGTTTCCATTGATTAACCAAAATCAACTAACAAGCATAATACCGGTAATTTGAAGAATATCTACAACCATTACAGGCTACTTTAAATTGAAAAAGTATAACACTCAAATCCAGTACAAGCAGTTGCAATTACGTATAAGATAAAAATGCTGAAATAAACATGTGAAAAACGAAATTTGAAAATTTAACCAGCCATATAGTTTACCCATGCAAAAACTCTTACAAAAAAAATTGAATACTAAAATTTCTTAAAATGTTGAAACTAAAAGATGTACCTTAATCATGTCGTATGCATGTTCCTTCTTAGCTTTGTTCACGTACTTCCAACTCTCTTCACATATGGGAAACTGGGAATAGTCAGCACCCAAACTCCCTAAGAAACCACTGAATAGTCTAGCTGCCTGACCAATTGGTTGCAACTCTTTGTTAAATGGGAGTATTATCTTTGTATTGGAAGGAAGTGCTATAGCCTCCTTCACGCTCAGCTTAGACCCTTTTGTCACTCCGTCCTCTAAGAAGTGTATGAAAAAAAAATTACTATCTAATCATTGCACAAAAGAGAAATAGAAGTAAAGGACTTTCAAAATAACTATTTACAAAAATAGGAGGAAAAAAAAGTATACCGATGATAGTAACATTCCAGTAATCTGTATCTTTGTGTTTCTCGTCGTTGTTCTGACCTTCGGCTTTTGGGGCAGCAAACAAGTCATCAATGTGGTCATCAAACGACGGAACTTCATCCGCCTCCAGGTCGTAATCCTCATACTCTAATTGATGATCAGCTACTTCATCGCGATGTCGAGTCTCTGTGCGTTCTGTGGGAGTTTGAGGGTCATCAGTTGTACTTGACGGCGCAAGCCTTTTATCGTTGCACAGTGCATGAAACGGTTCATTAATACGGGATGCTAGAGCTCTATTAGCTGAGTACGAAAATGGAGGAGCTATATCACATGGTTGCTCACGTGATATCTGAGCTCCTCTAGTCATGGATCCAACCTTAAGGCAATATGAAATCATTTAAAATTATATTGTACAAAAAGAATTAATATTGAATATTAATTGAATTAATAAACTAGTAATTTTTGACGAAAAATTTACAACATGGCTGAATGATACAATTGAAGGCTACATAATTTTCACATAAGGTTGCGTAAATAAATGTTAACCATGAACACTTACCAAAGTCTCCTCAGTATCAACATTAGTTTCGACATCTTTTGGGGGTTCCCGTATAATGTTGTACTGTGGTTTCCTAGGCATTCTTACAAACCTTGACAGAAAATAATATTATTAGACAAATATGAAGATTAACAACAATTTTAAAAAAACTATTAAAACAATGATTAATGGACAAATAATAATGTTACAAAGCAAAGCAAGCATAACGTTTTTGTTATAGATAGATATATAAGGTGCCAACTTAGGTCAGTGACTACTTCATAAGAAGGGAAATTCTGCTGGCTTTGGAAAAAAAAATCTTTTTATTTTGTACATTTATTCTTCTAGTATTTGCCCTTAAAAAAAAAATCTTTTTCCTGCCAGCAAGACGGCCCGCTTGCCCTGCCAAAAGCCACGGGTATGAAGGTACGTGTTTGGCAGATTCAACAACTCAACTCGATGCGCCTTTTTTTGTGGGCTTGGTGTGTTGGCCCGTTTAACAGGTTTGATCTATTTTGACATCCTTAATTTGAAAAAGATTTAAGATTCATGGTTTCATTAATGGCGATAACATTATTTCATTATGTATAGATATTTTTGACCCATTTTAAAATATTTTGAAGGTATTTTTATCATTATTATAATGATATTTTTGTCGGCAAATAAATAATTCAAAAGACATTTTTGTTAATTTCCTCTTTTTAAAAAGTCAAAATCCATATGACAATATTTAGGTTAAGAATCGGTGGTTAATGTCATAGTATAGTGACTAATAAGTAACAACGCATATCTCATTTTTATAATATTTCTAAAACATCTTTATTGGTATTTAGGTTTACAATATGTCCATTCTCACACCATATGATATTATTTCACATTTTTAAGCTTCAATAAATGTAATACATATTGAAAAATTTTAGATGGGTTCAACACCACTACAAGAAAAATACTGATTACTGTGAGATTTACTATCAGATTAATCAAATAAATCCGCCATTAAGTATATTACCGTCGGATTTACCGTTGTCTTGTAGTTGACAGTATAAACAGCGTCAAAAATCCCTTACCGAAGGATTTTTTTAATCCGACGCTAATTATCGGCGGATTTTCTGTCGATGTTTTCAATGGATTGTCGAGCCTGGGTTGATGATTGTTGTCGGATTAATCTAACGGTAACTTTGGCGCCATTTCGCTTCAAATGGCACCAAAACTTACCGTCAGATTACATCCGCCGGTAGGATTTTTATTTTTTATTTTATTTTGGCACAGTTTAGCCACAATTAATAGTCAAATCAAATTAAAACTCTTGTTAACGAAATTATTATCAGAAATCTAAATTTAGCAGAAATCAACAAATTATTTTATTAAAAATAAATGGTATGAATACAATAAAATATCACAGAAGTAGAGTAATGTACGCTAAACAAACAAAAATGCATAAAACCCTAACCCCTATAGACCCTGATAATCATCGTCGTCGGCGGCGGTGGCGTCGTGGTCCCCCTACTAAGGCGGCGGAGTAGGTGCTACTGTCGGTGCCCTGCCAGCAGTGTCGCCACTGCCTCTAGCGCGCATCTGCTGACTGTACTCCTCCATCTGCTGTCACAGTCACTCGAGTTGCTCCAGCTTCTCCGTCAGGTCCAAGCTAGCGGCAACGTGTGCAAGAATCTCTCGATATCTCTACTCAGACTGCTCATGCTGCTAGTGAAGCTCCTGTGTTAGCTTCTGCACTTCCTCCCTCGGGTCGATAACTTCCTGGGGATCAATAGGGCTGGTGGCAGAGGCAGAGGAAGTGGCCAACGCGGAGGAGCGGAGGTCACTGGTGAAGAATGAGCCCAATCCGAACCGGAAATTCTTGTGGGTTTCAGAGGCGGTCTGGCGCAAAATCTTGTTAGAATCCATGACTGAGGTCTCGGAGCTGGCTTTATCGGCTCCACCAAGCGGCTGAGATTGCTGGGTTGCGGGTTCCAACCTCTGCTGATACTCCTCCTGCATCACACAGGTTAGTTGTGATTAGGATAATAGTTAAATAATTGACTTTAAACCAAATAAAACTGAAATCTAAGATTAATTTAAACTCAC
>NC_029794.2:12849948-12853067 GCF_000816755.2 Arachis ipaensis | reverse complement strand
ATCTCTCCTTGTTTTCCTTCAAAGTATGGGTATACTTGAAGGTCTCCACCAGTGTCGCCTCACGATCCAACGACTTAGACTACAAATTAATATATCAACCAAATAATAAAATAAACGAACAAATTAAACAATGATAGACAAATATATATGAAGCAGGGAATCTCTATTCTAATTTCGAAAACATAATTTTAATTTTTTCGATTTAAATGAAAATCTTATAAAAATTTCGATAGAGTCTCTTTTGAAATTCGGATTTAGCCACCCTTGAAGGGTTTCATCCAAACCAAATTAACATCATTATTTTCATAGTCAAGCATTTTCCAAACAATTTCACCAGGAATAAGCAAACAGTTAAATAATCCAACATTTTTCAACAATCTCAAAGCCTAATCTAACCTATTCTAACATACCCTAACCACCTAAATCCACTAAAACTGAAAATTAAACACCCTAAACTCTACTATAACATAAAACAATGCCAAAATTCTTACCAGTCTCGTCTTCGTCTTCATGAAGGTCGCCGACCCACCCATATACCTTGATGACCTGGGCGAAGCCCTATTGGCATTGTTCGTCAGACGTCAATGCTTGAACCCCTCATTTTCTCTAAAATGAGCATCCAAGTCACGCTTGATGTTTGGACAGATCCACGAGGTCAAATGGTCTTTTCCTTGACAAACATCACTTATCATCTGTTGAAAATGTTTGGCTGTCCGGGGGTCGTGGATCTTCTGGATCATGAGGTTATGCTTCGCATTCTATATGAATTTCAACTGCACAAAGTGATTCACCAATATTAGTTAGTTGGAATAAAAAACAGTAAATCAATTCTAACCAAATGAGGTTCTTACCGCCCACTTCTGAAACCAGCGCTCTCTGGTCTCAGCCAGGATCTGTGTATGGGTCGGCCATGGGTGGTCGTACATGGACTTAATGACCTCGGATATCTCCTGCGTGCAAGCATTGGGGTTCGGTGCAAACCTATCAGAGAACAAACTGCACAGTAATAATCACATAAGATAAACAAACTTAACATAAACAAACTAAAGATAAACAAACTTAATATTAAAAAAATGAATTCACGACTGCATGCCATCGGGCCAAATTCATAGTCAGATGATGGGAGGTGGTGGAGGGGCATCCTGCTCAGGAGAATTAGAGGTGTCACCCACCGCAGGCTCTGTCGACAGGGTCGCTGCATTTGCAGGGGGCGTAACAGAAGGAGGCCCCTAGTTCGGTTTTGGGCCTATGATAAATTGCTGGTCTGATGGATCCACCTATGATGTCATAGGGGTTGACGAGGTAGCCAGGGTAGAGGGCGATGACTGGGCAGCCTTGGGGATTCAGTGGCAGCCCGCCCTCTATCACGACCACGTGTCCCACTCGACCTACCTCTGCTGCCTGTTGTCATGTTTGTACAGTAAATATATTAATAACATATTAATAACATAAAAAACACAAACAAATAATAACATAAGAAGAAACTCAAGAAATAACAAATAATTCGAACTGTGGTTTAGTCTAGTAAATAAATAAAAAAAAGAAATTACATAGTGTTTTAGTTTCAAAATAATTAAATTAGACTTTCAAACCATTCTAATTTTATTCTAACAAAGCATTCTAACTTTGTTAACATTTTTTCAAAATATTCTAACTTTCAAAGCATTCTAACAATGAAAAAAATTATCCTATGCAAACTCAAGAAAGCACAAAATAACATGATGAAAGATTACTGGCAATGCATATGGAAAAATACTGTAATTAATTAGTATAAATCAGCAGTTCCAGTAGCAAAATGAATCAGTAAAATATGCATTAAAATAATAATTTTCTAACAAAGCAACAGCAACTAGCGAATCATCAAAATAGTTAAGTATTGCTCAAACAAATTCAGCAACAATTTTTCAACTAAATTAACAGTAAAACGCAGAATTAATGATTCACGACAATTCAAATAATCCCAGCAACAAGAATCGGCAATCTCAGATAATAATTCCAAACACATTGAGCAGAGATCAGAACCTATCAATCTAACTAAATTATCCTAACCTAACCACCTAAAAACAATTTACAACAGAAATTAATCTACCTAAAATCAATAAAAACTAATTCAATAAAAATTCCTAACCACCTAAAATCAACTAAATAGAAATCAATCTAATTAGAGGAAAGAAGAGAGAAAACCTGGAACAAAAATGGACGGTTTGAGCAACGGCGGTAGGGCAACAGCCGCGGGAATAGAGGACAGAGAAGGAGGCGTTTCGAGCAGCGACGACGACGGTCTTTCGAGTTGCGGTAGGGCAGGGCAGCAGCTGCGGCAGGGCAGGGCAGCAGTGGCGGCAGGGGGCTGGAGAGAGACTGAAGAGTGAGCGGTTAGAGAGAGAGAGAGAGAGAGAGAGAGGAAGGTGACAGAGTAGAGAGAGAAACCAATTTCAAAATGAAAGGGAAAAGGGTTCGCGGTTCAAATTTAGGGCACGATTATTGTCAAATTTTTCGGTGGAATAATCCGACAGTAACATTGTGCGTGTATTCAAAACGCAGTGTTTCACTAAACAAGGTTCAGCGTCGAATTTACTCGCCAGTAAATCCGATGGTAGCTAGCACACCAAAAATTTTTTCCCTCTAATTTTTACCATCAATGTTACTATCGGAACATCAATTCCTATGATAATATTTTAGAATGACAAATTTATTGCTAATTCTGACGATAAACTCACTGTTAATATCCGACCCTAAATCCAACAATAAATCTAACAATTCTCAGCATTTTTCTTATAGAACACGTTAGTCACCAAAAGTAGGACATGTATGTCTCAACGCTTACAAAAGTACTTATAGTTATGTATCATCTACTAAGGGGCTCTTCGTCATATAGTCATAGAAAACATTCCTACTTACGTTCTTTTAGGATATGTTTTAATTTGTCACATATATAGCCACCGTAGCACATAGTCATATACTAGAATCTACACATACACACACACATAATCTTGATGGTGATAAAAAATGTCTTTAAATTTTGTTATCGATAAAAATATCCTTAAATAATTAATAATTTGAGGATATTTTTGTCGATAATAAAATTTGAGATTATTTTTAATTCGACTGTATTACTGTAT
>NC_029794.2:12845892-12849728 GCF_000816755.2 Arachis ipaensis | reverse complement strand
CTATTTAGAAGGACCATAAAGTGATACAACCTAATAACATCACAATCACATAAAATAGTTAAGGTAATTCATAGTAGAATACATATGAATATACACACATAGGTAGTGTTTGGAAGAGAGACTAAGACTAAGAGACTGAAACTGAAAAACAGATACTGAGAGGCAAAAACTGAAATGAGTCTCGATATTGTATTTGATGTAAAAATGTATAGGATTGAGTTATGTCTCAGTATGCTGTTTGATTTGAATAAACGTAAAGACTAAATTGTTACAAATTACTTAAATACTCCTAAGATTATAAAACTTAATTCCTTTCTCAACCTATGTCAAATTTCATGAAGCTTCACCCCCTTTCTCCCTTGTACTCGAAGAACTGAGCAGCGCCCCTCCGACGGCACTGCCGCTTATGCCGGCGTAGAAGACTCTCTCGTCGAGCCTACTAGCGCACCACAGCATCTCCAAAGCTTTTCAATCGCGCCGCCAGGTATTATTCCGCAGGGTTGTCTATTTGGTGTCTTTCCCCATCTCTGCATCTGCCTCGTCACTGCCGCCGCCATTCCTTATTAGGTCTGCTCTTCACTTCGGAACTGTGTCTCTGCTCTCCTCTCTTTTTCTTCGTCTCTACTTTCCTCTTTTGTTTGTCACATATCACCGAATTTGGGATGTATTTTTGGTCTAGATGATTGGATAATTCCTAATTATAATTAGATTGATAATTTTGTATGCTAATTTTCAGGGACCTGCTCAAGCTCAGATTCGCTTGCTAAAGCTACGACGGCAATGACATAGCAATGGTCCTGGCAATGAGAAGATGAACGAATGAGAAGTTGCGAAGAATTAGCCCTAATTTTATTTGCACAAAGAGTAAACTTGAAATTAATTAATTAGAATTAGGGTATTTTGATCAGAAAATATTATTTAATTAGATTTCAATTCCCGTCTCCAAAAGTTTTAGTCTCTTATATCTCCATTTTTTAGAGGTACTGAAATATTAAAATTTTAGTACCAATCTCTAAATCAATAAATATAATACTAAATCTCAATCCCCCATTTCCTATCTCAATATTTTAAAACAAACGCTGTCATATGATTTATATAAATATCCTACCTGAACGATAAAAAGGAACATTAAAGAAAGGCCAGCCACAGAACCAAAGAAAACATTCTATGGCCTTTTTGGTTTCTCTCACTTCATGATAGTTTAATTTAATTTAAAAAGACAAAGATATGGTTTTTTTTTTTAATTGAATCGAGGTTTCGGTTTTTTACAATTGTACATATATATATATAGGATCTTGACTAAGAACAATGCAAGTTATACATCACTATCCAAAGGGATTGTCATTATGAATTAAAGTATCATAACTGATAGCAACTCTTTTGGTTATTAGTACTTGTGTATTAATTGGTTAATCCAATAATTTTCATAATACTGGTGACTGTAGTTTATTGATAATGATATGAAGGTGGACTTCAATAATAAAGCAAAAATCAGCATGCATGATGATGATATGTACTTGGCCATCGAAAAGACCGACAAACATTTGCAGATAAAACTAGATTAGATAGATAGGACTTAGGAGGTTAGTTTTATTTGTAAACAATGGTTGTTGCATCATTTTGGATCATACAAGCAGAATTATATGTTTGGTCGGTATTTTATCAAAATTATATATTTAAGAGTCAATAGCGACGATTAGTAGAGAATGAGAAATTTCCATTTTATAATTCTACCTTTTTGGAAAAATAGAGATAGGAAAGATGATTGGACTCGCAGTAATGGTTAGGGATGTTAATGAGGCAGAGTGGGGGGATGCCTCTCTGTTTCCGGTCCTCGCCACCAGATTTTTTCCGTGTTCCCGCCCTGATTTCTGTCATGGGAAAATAATTGTTCCCATCTCGATTTTTTGCATTTTTCGTGTATTTTATAGGTCCCATTTCTCATCTCTTTATATTAAACATTTATATGAAAATTATAGTGAAAAAAAAAACACAACATTATTACAGTACACGAACATATCTTATTTAAGATTACAACTTATTACAAGTCCAGAAATATAAAATAACAAATCATAGTCTATAAAACAAAATCTTAAAATAAAACTTCCATTCTAAATTAAAAAAGAGTCGTAAAATAAAGTCTTCAACATCAAATATATATTTTTCAATCAAAATACAACTTCTAACAAATAACTCCATATTCTCTATTAAAATACAACACAAACATGAATATATTAACATACATCATAAACAAGAATACCATATATTAAATAAAAATTTGACATAATAAAAAAATATTTGCCTAAACTCCTAAATCTGCCGTACCCATGCTCCTTCCTAAAATCCTTCCAAGCTTTGGAAGTTAATCTTTGGGATAAGTACTTTTTTTGTCCCCAAGGTCTGGGGTCAAAATTGATTTCGTCCCTAGCCTTTTTTTTTTTGTTAAAATCATCCTCAACGTTTAAAAACGCTTTAAAATCGTCATTTTCTATTTTTTTGGACCAAATTACCCTCATCATCATCATTCTCCTCTTCACCACCACCACCACCACTCAGACGATTTTAAAGCGTTTTTAAACGTTGAGGATGATTTTAACAAAAAAAAAGGCTAGGGACGAAATCGATTTTGACCCCAGACCTTGGGGACGAAAAAAGTACTTATCCCTTAATCTTTTTTTGTTAGGACTGCTTTGCACGCTTTGACTAACTTCTTGTCCTCCCTCTTGTATTTCTTTTTGTCCTTTCTCTTTTGTTTCTTGAAGATTTGCTTCAATTGCTTGACCATCATCACCTTGTATTGGTTTTGTCTCATTATTATTTTTAATAGAAGTTGAGTTAAAACTGTCCATCTTGTATATAAATAGCAAGATTTAATACAAAAACACTAAATTAAGATTTAATTAAAAAAAATACTAAATTAGATTCTAGCTCAACTTTAGATACAAAAAAAATCAAAAAATAAAAAAAGATTAAATTAAATACAAAAAGAATATATAATAAATAAGCAAAAATGGCAAAAAACAGAGAAGGATAAAAGATCACTAATTAATGATAAATAAAAAAAGGCAAAATAGGACCTCTTCTAATTAATGATAAACCACACACTACACGGTCATAGGAGTTTTTTGTATTGCACGGGAGGAATGGCATGAACACAGCATGGTAGAAAGGGAGATATAGTGAACAATTGGAAATACAATTATATATTTGTAAACAAAACAGCCAAAAAAATTAGAACCGCATTCATTAACAAAAATAATAGCCACCAACATAAAAAAATTAAAATCAAAATCAAATTCTTGAAAAAAAAATAGAATTTTAAAATATAAAAAATTACATTAACAGAAACTAATTATTAATTAGCATGAAATCAAATTAATGAAGTAAAATGCCAAAATCCAAGCAAAAAAGGAGAGAGTAGTGAATCTTACCAGGAACCGGAGAGAAATGGCCGGAGAGGTGAGAGACGTCGGCGAAGAGAAGAGCAGAGATGCGGAGTAGCAATGCAGGACAGCGGCGGTGCAGGAGTTGAACGGACTCAACGGAGCAGCAACATTGGCAGTTGGCAAAGAAAAGGGGAGAAGATAAAGTCGCAGTTGTTCAGCATAGGGGGACGGCGCAGTGCGGTGATGGCGCCGTGCGAGACAGAGAAAAGCGCCGGAAAAGAGAATGCTGCAGTGCCCGGTGATGGCGCGGTAAGTGGGACGGTGAGGCGAGACGAACAGTGGCGAGGGAGGTGTTCGAAGATGGCTGGCTGGGTGCAGAGAGAATGGAAAGAACGCAGAAGGGGGGTGTCGTGAGGACGGGTGAGGGTGACTGGGTGAGCAGCGCTCGCT